>NC_138890.1:48281128-48808866 GCF_965194825.1 Balaenoptera physalus | reverse complement strand
TCTGAGAAGGAAGGACATGACAACAGAGGGGGATATCCTGAGGATGGATACTCAGGAAGTAATAATTAATACACCCACACAGAAGATTATTCAGAAAACAATAAAGCGAGCTGATAAAGGTGGAAAGACTGATCTGAATGCATGATGACATGTGAATTGGAAATATTCTCACAAATCTATATGTTCCTATCAATACATGAAAGTTGGAGAGAATATTGTTGTGTCTGTATTCCAAGAAGGACCACGCTGTGGTCAGCAAAGGAGCCCACATGACTGATGGAAACTCACATTATTTGTGCTCACTCTCCAATCCCTATGCTCGGGAGGGAAAGGGAAAAAGAATAGACTTTTTCCCACTCTTTAGTTATAGGAGAGAGGAGAAGGGGTCTTACTCTTTCTCATCTGTGAGAGAGTGAAGTTAATGAATAAATACAAAGATGAATTTCCTGCTGTCAATTTCACTGCCTGCAAACCACCATCCCAAGAGGTGTATCCACAGTGGCTGTTCAGCAGAAGCTGTTTGCGGAAGTGGGCTTAGGAGAGCAGGTGGGTCGTTGCAATGCTGTGGAGGAAATTTTAGAAGCAGGGTTACCAGATATTGGCCTGACTGTCTTCAAAAAATTTATTTTCTTCCCTGTGGGAATCACATCATTATTGGCAAATATACCTCTTCAAGAAAACTTTCCCAGAGTCCCCTGACGCTGGTTTGATGGAGCAATATAAAATACCTCTTCTCTCTAGCTCATGACGAGTGCTCAACAGCTGGCTTTGCTTGGGAAGTAAGTCACTGAGGCAGTCACTGCGTCTGGGGAGTGGGAATCTACAGTTTGGCAGAATCAAGCAGAAGGCATCTAAATTTTTATTCTTGTTTACGGTACTGTGTGACTCCTAGGCTATGTACCTGTATCTTTAGGTAAAACTACCATTTTGGGGGCATGTGCTGTGCTAATGCGAGCAAAAAGATAAATCCCCTTAAGAACCTAGATGGAGGTTTGGGAAAGATAACAGTGGAACAGTCCCTGAGCCCTGGAAAGATTTATTGAAGTGAATTCTCATTAAGTGACCAAGTCAAAGACATGTGAAGAGCTCCGCTACATTTATAACTACTTAGTTAAGCTATGAACTGACAGGTAGGTCACCCCTTAGGCAAGTGGCTTCCTTTTTTTTCTTTCCTTCAGGAAAAGAGGAAATAGCATAGTAAGACTGAAAGGTCATTTATAAAGATCAGATGCAAAGTAAGCGAAGCTTTCTTTGTAACTGAACTCCTTTTACAGGTGTGTTGGATACAGTCAATGAGTAATTTAGCTTAATGCTTCACAAATGAAGATGAGAGCAAAGGTCATGATCTTTTCTGTCCTTAAGACGAGCCAGGAACAAGCAGTTTGCCTCTCAGAAACTGTGCCCAGGAATAAAAAGAAAGCTAGAGATAGTATACTGTATTAAAGACTTCAGACTCTTATGTTAAAATTAGCCTGGTTCTATTTAGCCTGGGGAATAAATTTAAGGGTTAAGCTGAGTTTTAATCAAGTTGAAAGACTGGAGTCAACTTTTCTTTGACTTTTTGTTCTTTCACGTTTGCTTCAAATAGCAATTTCTGCAATGCTTTAAATACCCACAGTGCCTTAAAATAACATACACACTTTTTAATCAAAACTCTTATAGAAAGCCCCAACTATGCAACTCGTTAGCTATTTTCCCTGTATCTATTCAGGAAGAAGTACAGAATGCAGAGACTGCACATTCAGTGACTTGTAATGAGAGAGGGTCCAAATTTCAGCTGCAGGGTCTATAAGGAACAAACCAGTCTGGAAAGGGCATGGCTTAGAAAATGATCTTTATTAAGTGATGGCAAAGCTTGAAGTTACTGACATCATTTTAGAATTACTGTCTTCTAGGCAGGGTGCAAGAGTTACCATCAACATTTAAGGCTGCTTTCAGTATGGAGAGAAACAGTATAGAAGTTGGAATCTCTGGGTTTGGGTTCCAGATTTGCTGTTTACTTTTAGTTCAGCAGAAAACAGTTTACTTTTAGTTCATTCTGTAAAGTCTAGGCTTTATGTTTTTGCCTTTGCTTTTACCCTGTAATCATCACTCAAAGATTCCATGTCTCAAATGAGCATACCTTCTAGTTCATCCCTTCTCTGCTGCCCTAAAATTCTTTGTCACCCATCACTTTTATAACCAAAGTGTATTCTGAGAACCACTACCACTGACCTGAGGTGGTTTATTAATATTCTTATTTCTGGGGCCCACCTCCCTCCGCTAGAAAATAATTTCATGAGGAAGGAGGGGGTGTGTACAGCAGCCATGGGATTTGCATTCTTAATGAGCCACCCAGGCCATATCCCAGACAATTTTATCAGACTCTTAGAGGTAGAACACAGGCATCAATGTATTCTTTTAAAAATGTGTCTGGTGATTCTATGGTGTAACCCAGATTAAGACCTACTGCCCAGAAATTAGCTAAATAGTAGGTCCTCAGTGTATGTTTGTTAAATGAAAAGTCCTCTGGGGTTCTCCAGATATGTCATGAATGTATGATGTTATCGTTTGAAGCATAATCTCACATTCTCTAAACCTCCTTGCGTTTGACTGAAGAGCAGGAATGACATCATTTTCTGTGATTGAAAGATACTCAGTAACCTTTAAAAGGAAGATTGAGAGTGAAAGAACTAGAAATTTGAAGGTAGGAAAAGGAAGGGCGGCTTTGAGGATAAATGTCACATCTCTGTCAATGTGATCAGCACAGCCAAGATCTGTGTGGAGCTCATGTAGACAGCAGAGATACCGGAGCTCCTGGAGGATTTTCACCTCCTGTGAGGAATTACCAGACCCCTTGATTCAAGGCTGTGACATTGCTTCGAGCAACTTGCTAATGCAAAAGGACTATTTGACTAAGAGACTCGACATTTTTGCCCTCAGGAACTTGAGTTACCAGTTTGTTTTCCAAAAAACTTTGTCCTGTTACTCAGCCTTTAAGAACATGTGTTGTCTTGGCAATAACGTTCACATTTTGCATGAGACGGGTCTGAAATAAATTATATGTGACAGTGTGCAACCTGGAATTCGAACTTGCTGAGCTGTCACATTAAAATCTACATGACATTTTTTTAAAGAGAAATACTCCTAATCTCCCTTTCTTGCTTTAGTTATATACCCCATACCAGTAAAATGTCTCTTGCATATAATTTAAACTCTATGAGGATATACAAAAAGGAATGTTGGTATAATCACTGTGTTAAGAGTTTGTACCATGTGTGAAATAGAGGGCATCTGTGATGTAAAAAACAACAACAAAAAAAACAAACCAAACCCCCAAAACCTTTGAAAAATGGTTTTCCTCTTTCATCTCTACCCCCATCCTTATGGACTTCTCTAGGTGTGTGCATTTCTATGCTTGGGAATCATTGCCTTGGCAAGTTGGTGTTAAAGGGTATGCTGTGTCTGTCAGTCCTGCTAGGACAGAAAATAGTATTGATACTCACTGTAGTAGGCAGAATAATGGCTCCCCAAAGATGTCAACATCTTAATTCCCAGAACCTATGAATGTCCCTTTACATAGCAAAAGGGATTGTGCAGACGTGATTAAATTAAGGACCTTACGATGGGAAGATTATTCTGGATTGTCTAGGTGAGCCTGATCTAATCACATGAGTTTTCAAAAGTGGAAAACCTTTCCTGGCTGTGGTCAGAGGGAGATAAGACTATGGAAGAGAGAACCAGAGAGACAGCAGCATGAACAGGGCTGGACCCAATGTCACTGGTTTCTAGTGAAGTTGGAGGAAGGAACCGCAAGCCGAGGAAGGCAGACAGCCTCTAGAAGCTGAGAAAAGCAAGATGTTCTCCCCTAGAGCCTTCAGGAAGGAACACAGCCTTGTGAGACCCATGTCAGACTTCTGACCTCCAGAACTGTAAGATAAGAAACTTGTGGTGTTTTTAAACCACTAAGGTTGTGGTCATTTGTTATAGCAGCAATGGAAACGAATACACTCACTGTCCTGGATTGAGGGTCAGGGGGCCTGGGGCCTGGTGTTCTTCATCATGCAGGAAGCTGTACTCCATGAGCTGTGACACACTGTGAGCTACTTTTTCCTCATCTGATAAATAAAGGAGCTGGTTCTAATGAGCTGTTTTCAAACGTTTTTACTCACATAACTTTTCTTCAAAAGAAACGTTGCATGGAAGACGGAGCTTCTCTGTTGAAGCAGGGAGGTGTGGAGCCTGGTGGGTGGGAGCAGGGAGGTGTGGAGCCTGGTGGGTGGGAGCAGGGCAGGCTGCCAGGAGGGTTCATTTAGGACAGCAGCTCCTGCTGAGGGAAGGCAGTGGGCCTTATAGGTCCACGGGTCTGTATTTATAAGCAATGGACTTGTTGAATAATATACATGGGAAAATTTGTTTTTATTGAAGTATAGTTGATGTACAATATTATGTAAGTTACAAGTGTACAATACAGCAATTCACAATTTTTAAATGTTATACTCCATTTATAGTTATTATAAAATATTGGCTATATTCCCTGTGGTATACAATATATCCTTGTAGTTTATTTTATACATAATAGTTTGTATCTCTTAATCCTCCATGGGGAAATTTTTAAGGGAAATATGTCTGGTAGGACTGACCATCAGAGCAAGCATTCTGAAAATTATATTGTCAGAAAGTTGAAAATAGTGCATTCCTGTTTTGAATGAGGTGTTCCTCTCCTTGAGAAAGCACATTCTGTATTTCCTTAAGAAACTAGGATGAAATCAGAGGCGAAAACTTGTCTGAAGCTATGTTAACATAGAACATGATTTTGCTGAATCAAGTTTGTGAAAAGTTCAGTGAAACAACATTCAGTTGTTTTAAATAATATGAAAATAATTTATTTGACTATATGGTTAACTTTCAAATGGGTGTGTGTTGGATTTAGGAGCTAGCCTCTGATTCACATGTGATGTTTTTTTGTTAGCAACCTTAGTTCTTTGGTAAACCGTAGTATTCTTGTGCTGCTTGTTTTTTTTTAAATTTATTTCATTGAAGTATAATTGATTTACAATGCTGTGTTAATTTGTACTGTACAGCAAAGTGATTCAGTTATATATATATTCTTTTTCATGTTCTTTTTCATTATAGTTTATCCAAGGATATTGAATATAGTTCCGTGTGCTACACAGTAGGACCTTGTTGTTTATCTATTCTGTATATAATAGTTTACATCTGCTAATCCCAAACTCCCAAAGCATCCCTCCCCCAACACCCCTCCCCCTTGGCAACCACAAGTCTCTTCTCTGTGGCTGTATGTTTCTGTTTCCTAGATAAGTTCGTTTGTGTCATATTTTAGATTCCACATATCAGTGATATATGATATTTGTCTTTGTCTGACTTGACTTCACTTAGTATGGTAATCTCTAGGTCCATCCATGTTGCTGCAAATGGTATTATGTCATTCTTTTTGATGGCTGAGTAATTTTCCATTGTGTATATGTACCACATCATCTTTATCCATTCATCTGTTAGTGGACATTTAGGTTGTTTCCATGTCTTGGCTATTGTGAATAGTGCTGCTTTGAACATGGGGGTGCATGTATCTTTTTGAGTTAAGGTCTTCTCCAGATATATGCCCAAGAGTAGGATTGCTGGATCATATGGCAACTCTATTTTTAGTTTTTTGAGGAACCTCCATACTGTTTTCCATAGTGGCTTCACCAATTTACATTCCCACCAACAGTGTAGGAGGGTTCCCTTTTCTCCACAACCTCGCCGCCATTTGTTATTTGTGGATTTTTTAATGATGGCCATTCTGACCAGTCTGAGGTGGTACCTCATTGTTGTTTTGATTTGCATTTCTCTAATAATTGTGCTACATGCTTTTTGATGGTTATTTTCAATACAAATGGAAATATTACCTTGCAACTCAAAGCTAATGTTTTGAGAAACTGTGGATAAGGGGAAATTTGATATTCAGAAGCAATATAATTCTCTCAGGAGAAGATGGGGTGATATTCTAGACAGCAGTACTATGGATGAGCTAGCAATAGATGGAGCATAGGTTTAGAAGAGCAGTGAAATGATGATGACACAGCAGGGACCCTGACATGGCATGTATGTATGTGTACATATACGCACATTTACATGTACATGTAAATATATGCATACATACATATACCTGTAAGTATATTTATAATACATCCTGAGTATTAAAAATGACATTTTCAACCTGCAAGAAAGAAAATCTAAATTATTTGTAAACTCACCACCCAAAGACATAACACCTCTGTGTGTCTTCTGGTCTTTTTTTGTGGCACCCAAATTCCTCACATAATCACCCTCATTCACTAAAAGATGTTTCAATATCATCATCAAGATCATCATTTTCTAAGTTAGACAAGCCTAAGAATTTGAGTTCTCCTGTGTTACAGGAACCCAGTCACTTAACTTTTCTAAGATTTACTCAACTGTACAAAGAATACAACTACTATACAAATAATACTAAGAGTGTTGTCCCAGGGATACATGCGCCCCATTTCCCCAGAGAGCTGGACTTCATTGTGCTGCCTTGGGTCATCCTGCTTTTTCTCAATTGTTCTCTAGATGACTGTGATGCAGTCAGGACTGAAAAGGTGTGCAATAATGTATGCAAAGCTCTCGATACCTAGAATTCAAAAAGGCACAAGGATCATTATTGTTTTGTGTTTTTTTAAAAAATAAAATGTATTAATAAAACACGCTATCACCTGTATTTTTGTTTTTACTTTCTATATGAGGTACAGCTCTTACTGCCAAGTATGTGTCGCTACCTTCTTTATCAGTTTCCATGGCTGCATGGTATTCAGTAGTATCATTACACTCCAATTTATTTGATTAGCTGCACATTAGAAATTAAAGTCATTTTAAGTATTCGATTGGTCTAAAGAATATTGCAAAGAGGCTTGTACTTATAAATCTTTATAGCTGTTCAACTATTTTCTTAGGAACTGCTGGCTCAGAGGGTACATCCATTTTGGAGGATTTTGAACATTGCCAAGTTGCCCTGCTTAATGGAATCAATATCATTTAGGATGTATTAGGACTACAAATAAGACGAAACTTAGTTCAGATTGACTTAAACAATAAAGGAGATTTATTGGCTTAAATAACTGGCAAATCTAGAGATTAAGTGAATTTTAGGGCTAGTTGGATTCAGCATTTCAATGATACCATCAAGGACCTGTCTACATCACTTCATCTCTCCCCTTAGCCCTATTTCGTACCAGCTTTTTCTGTGCTCAGAATAAGGCTGCCAACAGTTCCTGGGGCAGCAGCCTTCCTCATTCAGATACAGTGAGAGAAAGGATCTCTTTCAGACGCGTTGCCAAGAACAAGGGAGCTGCTTTCCTTAAAATTTCAGCAAACCATGCCTCACCTCTTATTGGTCTGATTTTGATTGATCAGAGATGAGAATATCCTGATGAGTTTATGCCCGAGTCCCATGCCCTACCCTTAAAGGAGGGGTGGGGTAGGCTTCTTTCATAGCTCCTAAGGTACAGGAGAGAGGCTTGGATACCTTGAAGGAAGGGGGAGCATGAGAAGGGAGAATGCACTTTGAGAAGACAACCACAATGACCAAGATCAACAGAATTCCAAAGAGAATCATCAGGATGTTGCCCACAAATTTGAAAAGAGGGGAAGAAAGTGAGTTGATGAGAAATGAGGCTTCGCATTGGTTTGAGCAAGTCTACCAAAATCTACCATTGGCAACTTAGTCATTTCTATAGCTGGAGAGGATAATCAGTTAACATGCCCTTTACTTAAGAAAGTAAAGTACTCCCACCCTGCCTCCCCAGAATGTGGCATGGTGTATTATGTCCATACTCATCTGGTGAATTTTACATAGTAGTAGGCTTTTGGGTTAATCTGCAGCCCGAGTGAGCAAATTCAATTTCGTATAATATTTTGTAGTTCAAGTAAATCATTTCTTACAACAAACATAAACGCCAATCTTAAGTAGTTAAACCATTTACAAAATAATTCAGCAGGGCTGTGGTAGGAATGGAGAATTTGTAGTTCTAACAAGTTCCTAGGTGAGATTGATGTTGTCTGTTAATGGGCCCATGCTTTGAGAAACACTGCCACACTGTATGTATATTGCAGGTGACCTCAGGAGTTGGAGAATCCTGGGTATGAATCCATCTTCTTATCAGCTCTGAGAACTAGGGAAGGTTCCTTAACCTCTAAGTCTCAGTTTCCCTAATGTTGAAATTGGGAATAACAGTAACACTATCTCATCCTGTTGTGGTGAGGATTAAATTGGAAGAGAGAATTAATGTACTACTTAACCTTATCTCAGCTCAAGTGTCACCTACTCAGGGAAGCTTTCCCGATATCTACTATTGGGCCAGTTTTCTTTTTTACATGCTCAAATACAACCTAACTCTTTTCTTTAAAGGGCACTCATCCCAATTTTTTTATGCATTCATGGGTAGGGTTATATTTCATTAATATCTGTCTTACCAACAAAAGTGTGGGTTTCAGGAGGGCAAGGATGTCTGTTTTTTTTTTTTTTTAACATCTTTATTGGAGTATAACTGCTGTACAATGTTGTGTTAGTTTCTGCTGTATAACAAAGTGAATCAGCTATATGTATACATATATCCTCATATCACCTCCCTCCCACCCTCCTTATCCCACCCCTCTAGGTGGTCAAAAAGCACCGAGCTGATCTCCATGTGCTATACAGCTGCTTCCCGCTAGCTATCTATTTTATATTTGGTAGTGTATATATGTCAGTGTTACTCTCCCACTTCATCCCAGCTTACCCTCCCCCTCTCTGTGTCCTCAAGTCCATTCTCTACGTCTGCGTCTTTATTCCTGTCCTGTCCCTAGATTCATCAGGACCATTTCTTTTTAGATTCCATATATATGTGTTTTTATCTTTCTGACTGACTTCACTCTGTATGACAGACTCTAGGTCCATTCACCTCACTACAAAAAACTCAATTTTGTTTCTTATTATGGCTGAGTAATATTCCATTGTATATATGTGCTACATCTTCTTTATCCATTTATCTGGCAATGGACACTTAGGTTGTTTCCATGTCCTGGCTATTGTAAATAGTGCTGCAATGAACATTGTGGTACATGTCTCTTTTTGAATTGTGGTTTTCTCTGGGTATATACCCAGTAGTGGGATTGCTGGGTCATGTGGTAGTTCTATTTTTAGTTTCTTAAGGAACCGCCATACTGTTCTCCATAATGGGTGTATCAATTTACATTCCCACCAACAGTGCAAGAGGGTTCCCTTTTCTCCACACCCTCTCCAGCATTTATTGTTTGTAGATTTTTTGATGATGGCCATTCTGACTGGTGTGAGGTGATACCTTATTGAGGTTTTGATTTGCATTTCTCTGATGATTAGTGATGTTGAGCATCCTTTCATGTGTTTGTTGGCAATCTGTAAAACTTCTTTGGAGAAATGTCTATATAGGTCTTCCACCCATTTCTGGATTGGGTTGTTTGTGTTTTTTTTAATATTGAGCTAGGTGTGCTGCTTGTATATTTTGGAGATTAATCCTTTGTCAGTTGCTTCATTTGCAAATATTTTCTCCCATTCTGAAGGTTGTCTTTTTGTCCTGTTTATGGTCTCCTTCGTTGTGCAAAAGCTTTTAAGTTTCATTAGATCCTATTTGTTTATTGTTAGTTTTTATTTCCCTTTCTATAGGAAGTGGGTCAAAAAGGATCTGGCTGTGATTTATGTCATAGAGTGTTCTGCCTATGTTTTCCTCTGTTTTATAGTGTCTGGCCTTACATTTAGGTCTTTAACCCATTTTGAGTTTATTTTTGTGTATGGTGTTAGGAAGTGTTCTAATTTCATTCTTTTACATGTAGCTGTCCAGTTTTCCCAGTACCACTTACTGAACAGGCTGTCTTTCCTTCCATTGTATATTCTTGCCTCCTTTGTCAAAGATAAGGTGAGCATATGTGCGTGGGTTTATCTCTGGGCTTTCTATCCTGTTGCATTGATCTATATTTCTGTTTTTGTTCCATTACCATACTGTCTGTATGATACTACAGACAGCTACTGATACTACAATCAGCTACTGTTGATTACTGTAGCTTTGTAGTATAGTGTGATGTCAGGGAGGTGATTCCTCCACCTCCATTTTTTTTTTTTTTTTTTTTTCTCAAAATTGCTTTGGCTATTCAGGGTCTTTTGTGTTCCATACAAGTTGTGAAATTTTTTGTTCTACTTCTGTGAAACATGCCACTGGTAGTTTGAAAAGGATTGCATTGAATCTGTAGATTGCTTTGTGTAGTACAGTCATTTTCACAATGTTAATTCTTCCAATCCAAGAAAATGGTATATCTCTCTCTCTGTTTGTATCATCTTTAATTTCTTTCATCAATGTCTTATAGTTTTCTGAATACAGGTGTTTTGTCTCCTTAGGTAGGTTTATTCCTAGGTATTTTATTCTTTGTGTTGCAATGGTAAGTGGGAGTATTTCCTTAATTTCTCTTTCAGATTTTTCATCATTAGTGTATAGAAATGCAAGAGATTTCTGTGCATTAATTTTGTATTCTGCTACTTTACCAAATTCATTGATTAGCTCTAGTAGTTTTCTGCTGAAATCCTTAGGATTCTCTACGTATAGTATCATGTCATCTGCACTGACAGCTTTACTTCTTTTCCGATTTGGATTCCTTTCATTTCTTTTTCTTCTCTGAGTGCTGTGGCTAAAACTTCCAAAACTATGTTGAATAATAGTGGTGAGAGTGGGCACCCTTGTCTTGTTCCTGATCTTAAGGAAATGTTTTCAGTTTTTCAACATTGAAGATGATGTTGGTTGTGGGTTTGTCATATATGGCCTTTATTATATTGAGGTAGGTTCCCTTTATGCCTACTTTCTGGAGAGTTTTTATCATAAATTAGTGTTAAATTTTGTTGAAAGCTTTTTCTGCATCTATTGAGATTATCATATGGTTTTTATCCTTCAATTTGTTAATATGGTGTATCACATGGATTAATTTGCGTATATTGAAGAATCCTTGCATTCCTGGGATAAACCCCACTTGATCATGGTGTATGATCCTTTTAATATGCTGTTGGATTCTGTTTGCTAGTATTTTGTTGAGCAGTTTTGCATCTATGTTCATCAGTGATACTGGCCTATAGTTTTCTTTTTTTTGTGACATCTTTGTCTGGTTTTGGTATCAGGGTGGTAGTGGCCTCGTAGAATGAGTTTGGGAGTGTTCCTCCCTCTGCTATATTTTGGAAGAGTTTGAGAAGGATAGGTGTTAGCTCCTCTCTAAATGTTTGGTAGAAATCACCTGTGAAGCCATCTGGTCCTGGGTTATTGTTTGTTGGAAGATTTTTAATCACATATTTATTTCAGTGCTTGTGATTGGTGTGATCATATTTTCTGTTTCTTCCTGGTTCAGTCTTGGAAGGTTGTGCTTTTCTAAGAATTTGTCCATTTCTTCCAGGTTGTCCATTTTATTGGCATATAGTTGCTTGTAGTAATCTCTAATGATCTTTTGTATTTCTGCAGTGTCAGTTGTTACTTCTCCATTTTCATTTCTATTTCTCTTGATTTGAGTCTTAACCCTTTGTTTCTTGATGAGTCTGGTTAATGTTTTATCAATTTTGTTTATCTTCTCAAAGAAGCGACTATGAGTTTTATTGATCTTTGCTATTGTTTCCTTCATTTCTTTTTCATTTATTTCTGATCTGATCTTTATGATTTCTTTCCTTCTGCTAACTTTGGGGTTTTTTTGTTCTTTCTCTAATTGCTTTAGGTGTAAGTTTTGGTTGTTTATTGGAGATGTTTGTTGTTTCTTGAGGTAGGATTGTATTGCTATAAACTTCCTTCTTAGAACTGCTTTTGCTGCATCCCAAAGTTTTGGGGTTATCGTGTTTTCATTGTCATTTGTTTCTAGATGCTTTTTGATTACATCTTTGATTTTTTCAGTGATATCTCGGTTATTTAGTAGCATATTGTTTAGCCTCCATGTGTTTGTTTTTTATACAGTTTCTTTCCCGTAATTGATAACTAGTCTCATAGTGTTGTGGTTGGAAAAGATACTTGATACCATTTCAGTTTTCTTAAATGTACCGAGGCTTGATTTGTGACCCAGGATGTGATCTATCTTGGAGAATGTTCCATGAGCACTTGAGAAGAAAGTGTATTCTGTTGTTTTGGATGGAATGTCCTATAAATATCAATTACGTCTATCTGGTCTACTGTGCCTTTTAAAGCTTGTGTTTCCTTATTTATTTTCACTTTGGAAGATCTGTCCATTGGTGAAAGTGGGGTGTTAAAGTCCCCTACTATGATTGTGTTACTGTCGATTTCCCTTTTATGGCTGTTAACATTTGCCTTTTGTATTGAGGTGCTCCTATGTTGGGTGCATAAATATTTACAATTGTTATATCTTCTTCTTGGATTGATCCCTTGATCGTTATATAGTGTCCTTCTTTGTCCCTTTTAATAGTCTTTATTTTAAAGTCTATTTTATCTGATATGAGTATTGCTACTCCAGCTTTCTTTTGATTTCCATTTGCATGGAATATCTTTTTTCCATCCCCTCACTTGCACTCTGTATGTGTCCCTAGGTCTGAAGTGTGTCTCTTGTAGACAGCATATATACAGGTCTTGTTTTTGTATCCATTCAGCCAGTCTGTGTCTTTTGGTGGGAGCATTTAATCCATTCACGTTTAGGGTAATTATCGATATGTATGTTCCTATTACCATTTTCTTAATTGCTTTGGGTTTGTTATTGTAGATCTTTTCCTTGTCTTGTGTTTCCTGCCTAGAGAAGTTCCTTTAGCATTTGTTGTAAAGCTGGTTTGGTGGTGCTGAATTCTCTTAGCTTTTCTTGTCTGTAAAAGTTTTAATTTCTCCATTGAATCTGAATGAGATCCTTGCTGGGTAGAATAATCTTGGTTGTAGGTTTTTCCCTTTCATCACCTTAAGTATGTCCTACCAGTCCCTTCTGGCTTGCAGAGTTTCTGTTGAAAGATCAGCTGTTAACCTTATGGGGATTCCCTTGTATGTTATTTGCTGTTTTTCCCTTGCTGCTTTTAATATATTTTCTTTGTATTTAATTTTTGATAGTTTGATTAATATGTGTCTTGATGTTTTTCTCCTTGGATTTATCCTGTATGGGACTCTCTGTGCTTCCTGCACTTGATTGACTATTTCCTTTCCCATGTTAGGGAAGTTTTCAACTATAATCTCTTCAAATATTTTCTCAGACCCTTTTTCTCTTCTTCTTCTGGGAGCCCTATAATTCGAATGTTGGTGCATTTAATGTTGTCCCAGAGGTCTCTGAGACTGTCCTCAATTCTTTCATTCTTTTTTCTTTATTCTGCTCTGTGGTAGTTATTTCCATTATTTTATCTTCTAGGTCACTTATCTGTTCTGCCTCAGTTATTCTGCTATTAATTCCTTCTAGAGAATTTTTAATTTCATTTATTGTGTTGTTCATCATTGTTTGTTTGCTCTTTAGTTCTTCTTGGTCCTTGTTAAACGTTTCTTGTATTTTCTCCATTCTGTTTCCAAGATTTTGGATCATCTTTGCTATCACTATTCTGAATTCTTTTTCAGGTAGACTGCCTATTTCCTCTTCATAGGTTTGGTCTGGTGGGTTTTTACCTTGCTCCTTCATCTGCTGCATATTTCTCTGTCTTCTTATTTTGTTTAACTTACTGTGTTTTGGGTCCCCTTTTTGCAGTCTGCACATTCGTAGTTCCTGTTGTTTTTGTTGTCTGTCCCCAGTGGGTGTGGTTGGTTCAGTGGCTTGTGTAGGCTTCCTGGTGGAGGGAACTGGTGCCTGTGTTCTGGTGGGTGGGGCTGCATCTTGTCTTTCTGGTGAGCAGGGCTGCATCCGGTGGTGTGTTTTGGGGTGTCTGTGAACTTAGTATGATTTTAGTCAGCCTCTCTGCTAATGGGTGATGTTGTGTTCCTGTCTTGCTAGTTGTTTGGCATGGGGCATCCAGCACTGGAGCTTACTGGTTGTTTGGTGGAGCTGGGCCTTAGTGTTGAGGCAGAGATTTCTGGGAGAGCTCTTGCCGACTGATATTACGTGGGGTCAGGATGTTTCTAGTGGTCTGGTGTCCTGGACTCAGCCCTCCCACCTCAGAGGCTCAAGCCTGACACCCCGCAAGAGCACCAAGACCCTGTCAGCCACACAGCTCAGAAGAAACGGAAGAAAAAGCAGGAAAAATAAAAAATAAAATAAAATAAAAAGAAGAGAGCAACCAAACCAATAAACAAATTCACCAATGATAACAAGCACTAAAAACTAAATTAAGATAAACATAAAAATCAGAAAGAAATCAGTTGCAGAAAGCAAACCCCAAGTCTACAGTTGCTCCCCAAAGTCCACTCCTCAATTTTGGGACGATTTGTTGTCTATTCAGGTATTCCACAGATGCAGGTTTCATCAAGTTGGTTGTGGGGATTTAATCCACTGATCCTGAGGCTACACGGTGAAATTTCCGTTTCCGTCTTTTTTCGCACAGCTTCTCGGGTTCAGCTTTGGTTTTGGCCCCGCCACTGTATGTAGGTCACCCTTAGGCGTCTGTTCCCCACCCAGACAAGAGGGGTTTAAAGCAGTGGCTGATTAGGGCTCTCTTGCTCACTCAGGCCAGGGAGAAAGAGGGGTACAAAGTCATAACTGGAATGTGGGGCATGCCTGTGGTGGCAGAGGCCGGCATGACATTGCAACAGCCTGAGATGCACCCTGTGTTCTCCCCGGGAAGTTGTTCCTGGATCTCAGGACCCTGGCAGTGGTGTGCTGCACAGGTTCCCAGGGAGGTTGTGGGTAGTGACCTGTACTTGCATACAGGATTCTTGGTGGCAGCAACAGCAGCGTTAGCGTTTCATGCCCATCTCTGCAGCCTGAGCTGATAACCACAGCTTGTGCCTGTCTCTGGAGCACACTTAGGTGGTGCTCTACCTTCTGTGGGCACACAGGGAAGTAATCTCCTCTCCTCACGTACCCTGAAACAATGGTCTCTTGCCTCTTAGGCAGTTCCAGACTTTTTCCCTGACTCCCTCCTGGCTAGTCATGGTGCACTAGCCCCCTTTGGGCTGTCCTTCATGCAGCCAACCCCAGTCCTCTCCCTGGGAGCTGACCTCCTGAGCCCAGGCCTCAGCTCCCAGCCCCCACCCACCCCATCAGGTGAGCAGACAAGCGTTTCAGGTTGGTGAGTGCTGGTAGGCACCAATCCTCTGTGCGGGAATCTCTCTGCTTTGCCTTCTGCACCCTTGTTGCTGTGCTCTCCTCCGTGGCTCTGAAGCTTCCCCCCTGTCCATCCCTGTCTGTCAGTGAAGGGGCTTCCTAGTGTGTGGAAATTTTCCTCCTTCACAGCTCCCTCCCAGAGGTACAGGTCCCATCCCTATTCTTTTGTCTCTGTTTTCTCTTTTTTCTTTTGCCCTACCCAGGTACCTGGGGATTTTCTTGCCTTTTGGGAAGTCTGAGGTCTTCTGCCAGCATTCAGTAGTTGTTCTGTAGGAGTTGTTCCACATGTAGATGTATTTCTGAGGTATTTGTGGGGAGGAAGGTGATCCCCACGTCTTACTTCTCCACCATCTTGAAGGTCCCCCACTCTGTTATTTTTTAAGCTAATCATTGCATCCTCAGTGCCTCCTAGCCCTGCACAGGACACCTGTTTTACATATATTTTTAAATTATTTTAACATGTAAAGCAATCAACAAAATTCCTGGAGCAGTAAGCATTTAACTTATGTTGTTAAAAATGTAAAATTAGAGTTGTATATTTTCCCTTAATTGTTTTAGGGGTATTCATCATCTGTTCTCACTCTCCCATCCACAATCTAAACTATAAGTTTCTTGAAGTACAAGAATAGAATTTTGTGGTGTGTGTGTTTTTGTGTGTGTGTGTGTGTGTGTGTGTGTGTGAGAGAGAGAGAGAGAGAGAGAGAGAGAGAGAGAGAGACTGACTTGTAAATGGTAATGTGTTCTAAAAAATTTCCATTGATTATAACTTCATGGATGTTCTTTGGCCATGACCCAGAGACACATAGGATACCCTGATCCTTGAGTAAAATTAGGGAGAAGGAAGGTGCCTCACAACTCCATTGATTATAAACTTGTAGTGTCTGTTGCAGGGTTCAGTAGGTCACTGGCTCCTAATCAGTGCCTGTGGATGAACAGACTCTCTCATTTAGACACACACAGCTAAGGAATGTTCTGTTTCTAGCAGCACCTAGGATGAAACCCTCCTTACCTTCTGTTGGAATCAGGGTATAGACATTGGGAAAGGTCATGCATTGATTTACTTGAAAGACATTACGTGTGTGACCAGGTTCTAATTGGATTCCACCCTGTCATGAAAGAGATTGTACAGTGTTTCCTCAGGTGCTATCAGTCTAGCAATTCCCCTGGTAACATTCTGCCTTGCTACCATTCTTTCAAACCCAGACCCAGAGGAGTCTGGGATGTGGAAGTATTAACATTTAGATTAATTTCTCATGGCAGTTGGGTTATTGGATTTCTCTCTCTTTACAACATACCTTAAACTAGTGCAACTATCACAGTCTCCAGTGGGCCTCTTAAATAGAAAGCATTGGTGGAATAATGTCTACTGAAAAGATGGTATCAATTCCGTCTAGCTTCAGCATTTGGTACAAAAACCTTGCACTGAAATATATTTGCAAAGACGTCATTATTTGTATTCCAGGGGCCTTTGAAAGATCATTAAGTCCTTCCACGTCTCTAAGTGGAACAACTGCTTGGCCAGGTCGGAAATGTAATTGTCATGACATATATGAGACAAATTGTCCTCTTCTGCTTTAATCTTTTCTGATGAAATCAAACATATATTTAATAGTTCAGGTAAAATTCTTTTAAAAATAAGGTTTGGAGAAAATTGGGAACTTATAGTTTTATTATTAGATGAATTATTCCCTAATACATAGTTGAAATTCATTTATGTGTAATGAGTATGAATTTTGTTCCACATACCTCAGTATAAGAAATACCACATCAGTTCATTTCTCTGTATCAAATTGAATTCAACTCTGAGACCCACCTTTCCAACTGCTGAGTTTTGAGGCACCTTCCTTCTCCCTGATTTTACTCAAGGATCTGGGTATCCTATGTGTCTTTGGGTCATCGCCAAAGAACATCCATAAAGTTCAGCTCACCATGGTTGTGTAGGGAACTCACTGTCCCAACTTGATGACCCATTGGGGGAGGGTGACTCTGTCACTGTGTACTGAGTGTGAACCTGCTGACCATTTATGACAGCTCCTAAGGAATGATGAAAGAGAATAGAATAGACTCTTCCCTCAAACACATCTGATGGTGTTGCTTCTCAGTTTTTAAGACATGTAATTGTTGACACATAACTTGAGCATACAGTGACAACCAGATGTTAGAGCACAGTTTATGCACTAGAAGAGCAAGATAGTGAGAAGGTAATCAAAGGCTGCCACTTCTTAAAAATCTTTGCTGTTCCACCAAATCAACAGGGTAGACCTTACCTGCCAAGTTAAATCCTGGGTACCTTCACCTATTCCCCTTTCCCACTCCATCCTCACCCTTTGCTGGGCATCTAGTGAAAGACCTGTAAAAATAAAAGCTACTCTCCACTTACAGAATTGCATCCCTCAAAAGGAAATGCCAAACCTCTTTTCTTCTTCTACTTGAAGAAGCTTGCTTAGGAAATCAGTCTGTATTGGATATTTGTGGTTGTCCCCCTAGTAAACATATGCACCATTGCCATAAGCTTCTGATTCCCATTTGGAGATCCATGTTATTCCTGGGAAGCTGGCCCAATCCTTGGAAAAACCTCACCTATTGAATGGGATAAACAGATGTTGATCATGACTCAATGCGAGCCTTTTGATGGGCAAGAGGTGTTCTTACTCTTTTCCAACCTCTGTCTTAGGTCCTTGTACTTGAGCCTCAGGGCTTGGACTTTTTCAGTGTTCCTGTTCCTCCCCCTGGGCTGCCAAATTCTGCCTTGTATCAGAGAGTCTTGCTTGAGAGCAAGTTTCCTGCCCCTCCTCCAATGGTTGAGTTTCCTGACCCTCCCATAGTGGAAGGGGTGGCTTTGGCCTGGGACTGGGAGGTGAGAGTTTCCCACCCTTTTCTAGAAGAAGATTTTTCTTGTTCCACCGAGATTCCATTCTTACTTTTCCAACAGGAAAAAAATCCACGTTTAACAAAATTTAAAAAATTTTTTGTTTTTGATGAGGTTATGGCAAAACAGCCTCGCTTAAATGTTGCTGGGCAGATTGCTAATAGATCTGACCCCTATGGAGAGGAAATTTGATGACATCAAGAAAATTATGTGTTTTCTCAATGGCAAATTGAGAAATGAATTTTAGGAATCTGTTCCTAAAATATGCTGGAACAAATATGAAACAACATATGTGCAAGATTTTTTTATTATACCGTAATTATGAAACAAAAGAATAGACCCATCTGGTGGAATAAATGATATATCTATACAATGGAGTGTTAAGCTGCCATCTGAAAAAATGAAGGAAAATACCTGACATACATGGCCACAGATATGGAGACATTTCCAGGCTATATTGTCAAGTGGAAAACTAAGAATGATAGGAAGGTAGGTAGATGAGACAGTTCATTTTATATGGTATCTTGGCTAGGCTGTGGTACCCACTTGTTTGGTCAAACACTAGTCTAGATGTTGCTGTGAAGGCATTTAGTAGACATGATTAACATTTATAGTCAGTTGGCCTTAAGTAAAGCAGGTTATCTTCCACAATGCAGGTGAGCCTCATCCAGTCAGTTGAAGGCCATTGGAGCAAAACACAGGTTTCTCAGAGAAGGAATTCTGCCTCCAGGCTGCAACATAGAATTCCTGCCTGAGTTTCCAACCTGCTGGCCTGCCCTGCAGGTTTCAGACTCAAGCCTGTAACATCAACTCTTCCCTGAATTTCCAGCCTCCCCACTTTACATATCCTATTGGTTCTGTTTCTCTGGAGAGCCCTAATTGATACAGTAGATAAATAAAATGTTAGATATAGTATGCTGTGTTTTGTGTATAAGATACCAGAAGCATAAACTAGAAACTACACCCATCGCCCCAAAAAAGATCAGCTACAGGAGACAATGGGTACAGGTAGAGAAAAAATGGAAATGAGACTTATTTAAGTATACCTTAATAAACTTATTTTTCCCTTGAAATATAATTTTTTGTACATTTTTTAAATTTTGGAATCAGGCAAAGTTTGATCTCTTCATGAACTTAATATTATTTTACTTTTAAAAATGTCACTGCATAATTATGACTATCTAAATAATAGAGTAACTAGTTTTACACATTTTTAAAAAATATTTATTTATTTATTTATTCATTTATTTATTTATGGCTGTGTTGGGTCTTCGTTTCTGTGCGAGGGCTTTGTCTAGTTGCGGCAAGTGGGGGCCACTCTTCATCGCGGTGCGCGGGCCTCTCACTATCGTGGCCTCTCTTGTTGTGGAGCACAGGTTCCAGACGCGCAGGCTCAGCAATTGTGGCTCACGGGCCTAGTCGCTCCGCAGCATGTGGGATCTTCCCAGACCAGGGCTCGAACCCGTGTCCCCTGCATTGGCAGGCAGATTCTCAACCACTGCGCCACCAGGGAAGCCCAGTTTTACACATTTTTGACTTTTTATAAAATGGAGCCGTACTTTGTTTTGCAACTTGATTTTTTTCCTCTAAAGTATTTTTTCCTGATATCCATTCATATTGATATCTGTTTATTCCTTTTTCTTTACTGTATAGTATTGTGTTGTGTAAATACACCACAATTTTTCAATTCTCTTGTTGATTATACTTCTATAAAAATTCTTGTACAAATCTTATTGTAGAAAGGCAAGGGTTTCTCTAAGGTATTTGATTAGGAGCAGAATTGCAGAATTGCTTGGGATAAATGAATATGAACATCTTCCATTTACTAAGTAATAGCAATTTGTTTCCATGTGGTTGTACCTATTTGTATTTCTAACCTGGAGTATATGAGTTTCCATTCTCCATTCTTCCACATCCTTACCAACACTTATAATTGGCAGTTTTTCTAATTTTTGCTGACCTGGTGGTTACAAAACTGTCTGTTAAATTTTAAATTTCAGTAATTTTATTATTTGTCTTTAGGTATTCCATTAGTTACTCTTTAGTATTCTATTTCTCTCGATTTCTTGTTCTTTTCTATTTCATAATGGCTGGTGTTTTCAATTGCCTTAGAGTTATTATATATTCTATTTAGATTTCCTGTTATCTGAAGTTCTTGGGGGTTTTAACCATCCTATTATGTCTAACTCTCACCAATGATGGGAGTTTCCCTGTGTATTTTATACTTTTTTATTATGTTCTTGTTTCAGTGGTATTTTATCTGATAGAAGCCTCAGTTGCCCAAGATTCTATGTCTTTGTCCGTGGTGTTTTTGCACTGGCTTCTGGTGAGTTGACCTGGGGGTTTCAGAAACACTTTGATAAGTTTCAACCTCAAATCCAAGGTTTTGATGCTAAAGCTGCTTTAATGCTGTAGAAAAAGAAAGATGTTCATTGAGCATGTGCTATTTACCTACAGCTGTCCAGAGTCCATTCTGAGAGGAATTCCTGAAGGAATCTTGATCCCAATAACAAAATAATTAGTGGATCTTGAAATCTGTTCCCTTAAAAATTACATTATAAAGCTAGAGTTATATAAAACTTTAAGATAATTAATTTGTACTGATTTATTTTACATTCCTTTTTAAAATGTCCTGTGAGTATGTTCTAAATATTGTAGACATGAAATACATAGCTACAGTGTCTTCTACTTTACAAATTTTGTGGGGTTTTCTTAAACCAAATTATGTACTATTTAAGTACATCACATTCTCATTTTCTCTTAAGTGACTGAAGCAAAATGCTGGATAGTTATTTCAAAAATTATAACCCAGTAATTCATCTAGCAGAAAATATCTGAAATTTAGGTAGTCTGTTAATTAAGTTGAATCAAATTAAAGCTAAAAAAAGCAATAAAAACATCCCCCAAAGTAACTATTTTTTCAAACCCAAATGTATGATGTGCACTTTGCAGTCAAGGCTGGCTTTGTCTTGTTACTGTTAATTCCCTGACTGTGTTTCTATTCTGATTTGCCCTATTCTTGGTGAAAATTACTACTGTGAAAGGCCTTGTAGATGTTTCTCATCTATCCTCTTTAAAAGCAAAATTCTACCTTCTTTGATAGAATTTTTACAAGGCTTTTTTCTTATTGTATTAGTTTAGACGTTAAGTTCCTAATACTTCCACTAGGCATTGTTATAGAATATTAGGGAATGTGTGTCAGGAATTTTTTTTTTTCAAGAAAATTAAGTGTGGCTCTGTAATTTCTAATTTTTGCCTTAAAAAAAAATCCTTGTAATAATTGCGTATTTGCTTTTCTCTGTCTCTCCCCCTTGTCTTAAAAAAAAAGAAAAAGAATAAACGCTTACTTACCTGGAGGTCAGTGATATAGTATACTAACAGTGCAAACTATTATTAAAAGTAAAACAAAAGTTGTTGAATAGTCCCCAAAATGCATTCTTTTTAAAACTCATTTTTTAAAAATACACAATTTCATGGAAATTAGTCATTTGATTTCATTACCCACAGCAAATTAAATGCAACAAATTGGGACTACAGTCAGACACACTCACACTCACAAAATACGGCTGACAAGAGAAAATCAAGGAAAGATGGGGGTAGAGCAGACACAAGGAAAATAACCTTGGGTCAACTAAAGGAGAGGCAAGCAGTGGTCCACACTGTGGTTATCCCCGGGGTTTTTTTCTTTTCTTGGCTGCATTGGGTCTTCATTGCTACGCGCAGGTTTTCCCTAGTTGTGGCCAGCGGGGGCTACTCTTTGTTGCGGTGCGCGGGCTTCTCATTGTGGTGGCTTCTCTTGTTGTGGAGCACGGGCTCTAGGTGCACAGGTTTCAATAGTTGCAGCACAGAGGCTCAGTAGTTGCGGCATGTGGGCCCTAGCACACATGGCCTTCAGTAGTTGTGGCTTGCGGGCTGTAGAGTGCAGGCTCAGTACTTGTGACACACGGGCTTAGTTGCTCTGTGGCATGTGGGATCTTCCCAGACCAGGGATCAAACCCATGTTCCCTGCATTGGCAGGTGGATTCTTAACCACTGAGCCACCAGGGAAGTCCCTATCCCCAGGTTTTGAGAGTAACTCCTACATATCAGTCCTCAGTTCTCAGTTTGGATGTTACTTCTGCTAGGAGACCACCCTGGACTCTTTCCACCCTCTCCCCTGACCAGCACCTTGAAGTTCTGTTATTAGAGTATGAATCACATTGCATCATAACTCCCTGGCTATTTACAGTTGTCACCACTACATTACTGGCAAGTACGTGACATTCTTTTCAGTGTGTTTTGTCTTGTCTTCAACAGTGTTTGTTACAATAAATGTGTAAAAAGAATAAAAGGATCATCACTGATGTTCACTCTGTTGACTCTGAATCAGTAAGAAAAGATTCCATTGAACTGAGAATTTTAAAGCTGAAATAACTCAAAAAAATTGGTCTATCATACAGCAACTATACTTCAATTTTTAAAAATTCCAAAATAATTGGTCTATCCATTCACATGTATGACTGAGGAAATTGAAGTCTAGGGAAGGATAGTAGCTAACCCCAAAGAGGTTGTCAATGATAGACCTAAGTGAGAACAAGTATCTCTTGAATATTTTTTCTGGCTATCTCCATGACCCTACACAGTTGCTGAAGATGACAATAAATTGAGTCCTTATTGTAAACCAGGTATGGTGCTCAAAGACTGACATTTGCTTTCTCATTTAGTCCTCAAAACAGCCTGATAACATTGATGCAAATATTAGCCATGTTGTACAGATCATAAAATGTTGCTCATAGAAGTTGAGAAACTTGTCAACAGATAGAAGCAGGGTTTTTATCTCTAACTCCAGAAGCCACTTTCCACCCACCACCCCCCCAAACTCAGGACTCTTCCCTTAGATTCAGTTTCCTATTTATTAACGCAGGAGTGTGTGAGAGCCTGCTAGACTGGCTGTTTAAATGGTTATTGGTTCATAACTCTACAAGCCAAAATCTCCAAAGAGATGGGGATTTAATTCAGAGTTAGAAAGAGGAAGAAAAAATTGAGATAAGCAGAGGACTACCTCAGTTATAGTAATAACCTTCAAAAAAATGTAATGAATTTGACAGGACACTAAGGATTTAACTTAGTATACTATATTCTATGAATATTAAAAAATACACAATATTTACATTGGACCATTGGACTCCATCAAAGAAAATCATTCTTGAAAGATGATATATTTCTTATATAAAATATTTCCGAATATTTGGGACATACTTAAAAGTATGAATGTTGTGCTGATGGAACTTGGAATATGACTCTGCCTTATTTAAATTTTTGTGAGCAGTTTGTGCAAAGAAGGAGCAACTCCTCAGGTAGTCAGGGAAGTAAGGTATAAGGATTTGGAGGGATTATATAGGGTCTGGTGGCTGTCTGGCTTGTGCCTGGTTTGTGAGTGGCAGGAAGTTGAAGAGAAAAGCAGGTGACCTTCCCATCTACAGACAAGAAGCCTACTTTAGATGTCTGCAGTGAACATGGCATTGGCATGGGCCTAAACTCCTTCTATGCGTTCTCCACAGATGGTGTTGACCCTACTTAGGAGGGCATTCCTCCTCCACAACTTCTCCTGAAATATGTTTAAACAATTTATTTGTTTGGAAATTACGGGAATGGGGGGAAGAAGTAGAAACAAATATGGATTGTTTACAGCTCTATTCCCTCTAGGAATTCTACGGGTTGGGTAAACCAAAAGATAGTCAAGAAAGAGGCAAGGGCATCTTTTCCAAGTGAAGCTATTAATGTAACACTACTTAAAATGACAGTAAGAGCCATATCTTCCTGAGGGCCTATCGTGTGTGCATGACTTCATTTAATCCTCACTTTCGTTTATGAGGCAGATACCTCAGTTATGCCCATTTTACCAATAAGGAGACTCTGATATGCTTAAGGTTCCACAGCTGGTAACTTTTTTTTTTTTTTTTTTTTGTCTAGAATCTGAGTTTTAGCTGTCACCCATTTTTATGGTGCATTAAAAATATTTCCCTTTTGCATCACAAATATTTCCCTTTTGCATCAAGGGAAAGCAAGCATCTTCAGCTGAGAGGAAAAAGAGAAATCAAATCTTTGGAGGGAAAAATGTGGGTTTTCTATGTGAAAGATGAGGAATTAGGAAAAACTGTCAGGAGGGGGAGATGTAGGAGAGGGCTGTAACATAGTTATAGACCCTGTAAAATAACCTCTGTGTGCGTATACTGCTTTTAAAATAACATCCAGGTGAGTGAGGCAATATACTATAGTGTTTAAGAGCTCTGTCATTTACTAGGTTCACAAGAGACTCTATATATTCTTTTGAGAATCTTCTCAAAGATATTGTAAGTTCTCACAGTGTTTGCTATATTCTCATCACTGCAGCCTATATTTCTTAGTAGATTGAACTACAGAAAAGTCCCTAACGCTAATTCTTTGTACTGTTGTATTAGAAAGTATACACACACGTTGATAGTAGCAGAAGAAAATGGTCCTGATAACCCAGGCTCTCAAGAAGGATACAGGCCTATTTGTTCTTGAGAAGATGATTCAAAACGATGATGATGCCACTAAAAGCAATAGGAATGATGCCATTAAAATTAATAGGGGGCTTCCCTGGTGGCGCAGTGGTTGAGAATCTGCCTGCTAATGCAAGGGAAACAGGTTTGAGCCCTGGTCTGGGAAGATCCCACATGCCACGGAGCAACTGGGCCCGTGGGTCACAACTGCTGAGCCTGCGTGTCTGGAGCCTGTGCCCCGCAACGGGAGGGGCCACAATAGTGAGAGGCCCACGCACCGCGATGAAGAGTGGCCCCCACTTGCCGCAACTAGAGAAAGCCCTCGCACGAAATGAAGACCCAACACAGCTAAAAATAAATAAATAAATAGAAAAAATAAATAAAGTAGCTATTAATTAGAAAAAAAATAATAGGAATTTGACATATTTATTTTTGTTTTATTTTATGTAATTAGAGTATTGAGGGGCTTGGTTGATGTCATGGAGCTGCTGGATCAAGCCTTTCCTGCCTAATCTGATTATCCTTAGACTGTGCAGAAGCAGGCACACTGATGGAACTTACATATGCACAACATGTAGTGTTTCTATAGAATGGGTTCTTAGAAGTGAAATTGCTGAGTTAAAGAGACTCTCAATGCCGTTTTATTTAAGATTGCCAAATTGCCTTTTCATAAATGCCATACTGGTTGATTATCCCACCAAAAGTGAAAGAAATGCTTTTACAAAATTGGCTCAAATGTTTCATTTCCACTAAAAACATTGTGGTTCCTTTATCCCCAAATTACATTTTTTTTCTTTTTCATGTATTTGTTGTCTGTCTGATTTGAGGGTGACATTATTCTCAGAGACAGAGACGGTCTGCCGATATTTTATTTAACACAGGTTTACTCTGGGACTTAACAATAATTTCACAAACTCGTAGTATACAGAATAGTGTCTTAACAAGCCAATAAAGACATAACGTACTCCAAACAAATGATAGTTTAATTAAACTATTGTTCCTCGCAAGGGGAGATAAGTCCAAATTTAGCTCGAGGTGTACTTTATCGAGTCGGTTCTTGGGGAGAGATGGCTTAACCATCCGCCAGCCAAACAAGAGTGAAAACTTCCCAGTTGCTAGGGCACGTTGCTAGGGAATGATGTAGTGGTGTTAGTGGGCAAGATGATTGTCTTCGTGGGGCTGCTACACAGGCTTTCGCCAATGCCAGTAAAAGAGTGGCCTTTACCATGGCAGGAGCTAATGCCCCAAGGTCTTTGCAGAGCTATTTAGATAAGGCAAGAGTGGCTTTATCCAAACCAAACACTCTCGAATAGTCGTCACAAACTGTGGACATTTATACTCTAAATGTCCTCTCACCATAGTTGCTTTTTCATATGTTCTTTTTCTTTTTTTTTTAACACCTTTATTGGAGTATAATTGCTTTACAATGGTGTGTTGGTTTCTGCTGTATCACAAAGTGAATCAGCTATACATATACATATGTCACCATATCCCCTCCCTCTTGCTCTCCCTCTCACCCTCCCTATCCCACCCCTCTAGGTGGTCACAAAGCTCCAAGCTGATCTCCCTGTGCTATGCGGCTGCTTCCCACTAGCTATCTATTTTACATTTAGTAGTGTATATATGTCGATGCCACTGTCTCACTTCGTCCCAGCTTACCCTTCCCCCTCCCCATGTCCTCAAGTCCATTCTCTACGTCTGCGTCTTTATTCCTGTCCTGCCCCTAGGTTCTTCAGAACCATTTTTTTTTTTTGATTCCATAAATATGTGTTAGCATACCGTATTTGTTTTTCTCTTTCTGAATTCCTTCACTCTGTATGACAGACTCTAGGTCCATCCACCTCACTACAAATAACTCAATTTCGTTTCTTTTTATGGCTAATATTCCATTATATATATGTGCCACATCTTCTTTATCCATTATCTGTCCATGGACACTTAGGTTGCTTCCATGTCCAGGCTATTGTAAATAGTGCTGCAATGAATATTGTGGTACATGACTCTTTTTGAATTATGGTTTTCTCAGGTATATGCTCAACAGTGGGTTGCTGGGTCATATGGTAGTTTTATTTTTAGTTTTTTAAGGAACCTCCATAGTGTTCTCCATAGTGGCTGTATCAATTTACATTCCCACCAACAGTGCAAGAGTGTTCCCTTACCTCCACACCCTCTCCAGCATTTATTGTCTGTAGAGTTTTTGATGATGGCCATTCTGAGTAGTGTGAGGTGATACCTCATTGTAGTTTTGATTTGCATTTCTCTAATGATTAGTGATGTTGAGCATCCTTTCATGTGTTTGTTGGCAATCTGTATATCTTCTTTGAAGAAATGTCTATTTAGGTCTTCTGCCCATTTTTGGAATGGGTTGTTTGTTTTTTTGATATTGAGCTGCATGAGCTGCTTGTATGTTTTGGAGATTAATCCTTTGTCAGTTACTTTGTTAGCAAATATTTTCTCCCATTCTGAGGGTTGTCTTTTCTTCCTGTTTATGGTTTCCTTTGCTCTGCAAAAGCTTTTAAATTTCATTGGGTCCCATTTGTTTATTTTTGTTTTTATTTCCCTTTCTCTAGGAAGTGGGTCAAAAAGGATCTTGCTGTGATTTATGTCATAGAGTATTTTTCCTATACTTTCCTCTAAGAGTTTTATAGTGTCTGGCCTTACATTTAGGTCTTTAATCCATTTTGAGTTTATTTTTGTGTATGGTGTTAGGGAGTATTCTAATTTCATTCTTTTACATGTAGCTGTACAGTTTTCCCAGCACCACTTATTGAATAGGCTGTCTCTCCTTCCATTGTATATTCTTGTCTCCTTTATCAAAGATAAGGTGACCGTGTGTGCGGTTTTATCTCTGGGCTTTCTATCCTATTGCATTGATCTATGTTTATGTTTTTGTGCCAGTACCATACTGTCTTGATTACTGAAGCTTTGTAGTACAGTCTGATGTCAGGGAGACTGATTCCTCCAGCTCCATTTTTCTTTCTCAAGATTGCTTTGGCTATATGGGCTGTTTTGTGTTTCCATACAAATTGTGAATTTTTTTGTTCTAGTTCTGTGAAAAATGCCAGTGGTGGTTTGATAGGGATTGCATTGAATCTGTAGATTGCTTTGGGTAGTATATTCATTTTCACAATGTTGATTCTTCCAATTCTAGAACATGGTATATCTCTCCATCTGTTTGTATCATCTTTAATTTCTTTCATCATTTTCTTATAGTTTTCTGAATAAAGGTCTTTTGTCTCCTTAGGTACGTTTATTCCTAGGTATTTTATTCTTTTTGTTGCAATGGTAAATGGGAGTGTTTCCTTAATTTCTCTTTCAGATTTTTCATCATTAGTGTATAGGAATGCAAGAGATTTCTGTACATTAATTTTGTATCCTGCTACTTTACCAAATTCATTGATTAGCTCTAATAGCTTTCTGGTAGCATCTTTAGGATTCTCTGTGTATAGTATCACGTCATCTGCAAACAGTGACAGTTTTACTACTTCTTTTCCAATTTGGATTCCTTTTATTTTTTTTCTTCTCTGATTGCTGTGGCTAAAACTTCCATAATGATGTTGAATAATAGTGGTGAGAGTGGGCACCCTTGTCTTGTTCCTGATCTTAGTGGAAATGGTTTCAGTTTTTCACCATTGAGAATGATGTTGGCTGTGGGTTTGTCATATATGCCTATTATTATGTTGAAGTAAGTTCCCTTTATGCCTACATTCTGGAGGGTTTTTATCATTAATGGGTGTTGAATTTTGTTGAAAGCTTTTTCTGCATCTATTGAGAAGGTTTTTATCCCTCAATTTATTAATATGGTGTATTACATTGATTGATTTGCGTATATTGAAGAATCCTTGCATTCCTGGGTTAAACCCCCCTTGATCATGGTGTATGATCCTTTTAATGTGCTGTTGGATTCTGTTTGCTAGTATTTTGTTGAGGATTTTTGCATCTATGTTCATCAGTGATATTGGCCTGTAATTTTCTTTTTTTGTGACATCTTTGTCTGGTTTTGGTATCAGGGTGTTGGTAGCCTCGTAGAATGAGTTTGGGAGTGTTCCTCCCTCTACTATATTTTGGAAGAGTTTGAGAAGGATAGGTGTTAGCTCTTCTCTAAATGTTTGATAGAATTCACCTGTGAAGCCATCTGGTCCTGGGCTTTTGTTTGTTGGAAGATTTTTGTTTGTTTGTTTGTTTTTATTTTTGGCTGTGTTGGATCCTCATTGCTGTGCACGGGCTCCCTCCAGTTGCGGCGAGAGGGTGCCACTCCTCACTGCGGTGTGAGGGCCTCTCACCGCAGCAGCCTCTCCCATTGCAGAGCACGGGCTCCAGGCGCATGGGCCTCAGTAGTTATGGCTCACAGGCTCAGTAGTTGTGGCACGTGGGCTCCAGAGCGCAAGCTCAGCAGTCGTGGCACACAGGCCCAGCTGCTCCGTGGCATGTGGGATCCCCCCGGGCCAGGGATTGAACCCGCGCCCCCTGCATCGGCAGGTGGACTCTCAACCACTGCGCCACCAGGGAAGCCCTGTTGGAAGATTTGTAATCACATTTTCAATTTCAGTGCTTGTGATTGGTCTGTTTATATTTTTGATTTCTTCCTGGTTTAGTCTCGGAAAGTTGTGCTTTTCTAAGAGTTTGTCCATTTCTTTCAGGTTGTCCATTTTATTGGCATATAGTTGCTTGTAGTAATCTCTCATGATCCTTTGTATTTCTGCAGTGTCAGTTGTTACTTCTCCTTTTACATTTCTAATTCTATTGATTTGAGTCTTTTCCCTTTTTTTCTTGATGAGTCTGGCTAATGGTTTATCAATTTTGTTTATCTTCTCAAAGAACCAGCTTTTAGTTTTATTGTTCTTTGCTATTGTTTCCTTCATTTTTTTCTTCATTTATTTCTGATCTGATCTTTATGATTTCTTTCCTTCAGCTAACTTTGGATTTTTTTGTTCTTCTTTCTCTAATTACTCTAGGTGTAAGGTTAGGTTGTTTATTTCAGATTTTTCTTGTTTCTTGAGGTAGGATTGTATTGCTCTAAACTTCCCTCTTAGAACTGCTTTTGCTGCATCCCATAGGTTTTGGGTCATCATGTTTTCATTTTCATTTTTTTCTAGGTATTTTTTGATTTCCTATTTGATTTCATCAGTGATCTCTTGGTTATTTAGTAGTGTATTGTTTAGCCTCCATGTGTTTGTATATTTTATAGATTTTTTCCTGTAATTTATATCTAGACTTATAGTGTTGTGGTCAGAAAGATACTTGATATGATTTCAATTATCTTAAATTTACCAAGGCTTGATTTGTGACCCAAGATATGATCTATTCTGGAGAATGTTCCATGAACACTTGAGAACAAAGTGTATCCTGTTGTTTTTGGATGGAATGTCCTATAAATATCAATTAAGTCCATGTTGTTTAATGTGTCTTTTTTTTTTTTTAATTTTTATTTATTATTTATTTATTATGTTTATTTTTGGCTGTGTTGGGTCTTCGTTTCTGTGTGAGGGCTTTCTCCAGTTGCGGCGAGTGGGGGCCACTCTTCATCGCAGTGCGCGGGCCTCTCACTATCGTGGCCTCTCTTGTTGCGGAGCAGAGGCTCCAGACGCTCAGGCTCAGTAGTTGTGGCTCACAGGCCCAGTTGCTCCGCGGCATGTGGGATCTTCCCAGACCAGGGCTCGAACCCGTGTCCCCTGCATTGGCAGGCAGATTCTCAACCACTGCGCCACCAGGGAAGCCCCTGATGTGTCTTTTAAAGCTTGTGTTTCCTTATTTATTTTCATTTTGGATGATCTGTCCATTGGTGAAAATGAGGTGTTAAAGTCCCCTACTACTATTGTGTTACTCTTGATTTCCCCTTTTATGGTTGTTAGCATTTGCCTTTTGTATTGAGGTGCTCCTATGTTTGGTGCATAAATATTTACAATTGTTATATCTTTTTCTTGTATTGATCCCTTGATCATTATGTAGTGTCCTTCTTTGTCTCTTGTAATAGTCTATATTTTAAAGTCAGTTCTGTTTGATATGAGAATTGCTACTCCAGCTTTCTTTTGACTTACATTTGCATGGAATATCTTTTTCCATCCCCTCACCTTCGGTCTGTATGTGTCCTTAAGTCTGAAGTGGGTCTCTTGTAGACAGCATATATATGGGTCTTGTTTTTGTATCCATTCAACCAGTCTATGTCTTTTGGTTGGAGCATTTAATCCAGTTACATTTAAGGTAGTTATTGATATGTATGTTCCTATTCCCATTTTCTTAATTGTTTTGGGTTTGTTATTGTAGGTCTTTTCCTTCTCTTGTGTTTCCTGCCTAGAGAAGTTCCTTTAACTTTTGTTGTAAGCTGGTTTGGTGGTGCTGAATTCTCTTAGCTTTTGCTTGTCTGTAAAGGTTTTAATTTTTCTGTCGAATCTGAATGAGATCCTTGCTGGGTAGATTAATCTTCATTGTAGGTTTTTTCCTTTCATCACTTTAAACATATCCTGCCAGGCCCTTCTGGCTTGCAGAATTTCTGCTGAAAGATCAGACGTTAACCTTATGGGGATTCCCTTGGTTTTTTTTTGGTTTTTTTGTTTTTTTGCTTTCCCCTTACTACTTTTAATATTTTTTCTTTGTATTTAATTTTTGATAGTTTGATTAGTATGTGTCTTGGCCTGTTTCCCCTTGGATTTATCCTGTATGGGACTTTCTGCACTTCCTGGACCTGATTGACTCTTTCCTTTCCCATATTAGGGAAGTTTTCAACTATAATCTCTTCAAATATTTTCTCAGTCCCTTTCTTTTTCTCTTCTTCTTCTGGGAACCCTATAATTCAAACGTTGGCCCCTTTAATGTTATCCCAGTGGTCTCTGAGACTGTCCTCAATTCTTTTCATTCTTTTTTCTTTATTCTGCCTGTCATAGTTATTTGCACTATGTTATCTTCCAGGTCACTTATCCTTTCTTCTGCCTCAGTTATTCTGCTGTTGATTCCTTCTAGAAAATTTTTAGTTCCATTTACTGTGTTGTTCATCATTGTTTGTTTGCTCTTTAGTTCTTCTAGGTCCTTGTTAAACATTTTTTGTATTTTCTCCATTCTATTTCTAAGATTTTGGATCATCTTTACTATCATTATTCTGAATTCTTTTTCAGGTAGACTGCCTATTTCCTCTTCATTTGTTTGGTCTGTTGGGTTTTTACCTTGCTCTTTCATCTGCTGTGTGTTTCTCTGTCTTCTCACTTTGCTTAACTTACTGTGTTTGAGGTCTCCTTTTTGTAGGCAGCAGGTTCGTAGTTCCTGTTGTTTTTGGTGTCTGCCCCAGTGGGTAAGGTTGGTTCAGTGGGTTGTGTAGGCTTCCTGGTAGAGGGGACTGGTGCCTGTGTTCTGATGGATGAGGCTGGATCTTGTCTTTCTGGTGGGCAGGACTGCGTCCAGTGGTGTGTTTTGGGGTGTCTGTGAAATTATTATGATTCTAGGCAGCCTCTCTGCTAATGTGTGGTGTTGTGTTCCTGTCTTGCTGGCTGTTTGGCATTAGGTGTCCAGCACTGGAGCTTGCTGGCCGTTTAATGGAGCTGGGTCTTAGCGTTGAGATGGAGATCTCTGGGAGAGCTCTCACCATTTGATATTATGAGGGACCGGAAAGTCTCTGGTTGATGAATGTCCTGAACTCAGCTCTCCCACCTCAGAGGCTCAGGCCTGTCACCTGGCCAGAGCATCTAGACCCTGTCAGCCACAAGGCTGGGTCATCCTGGAGAAGATGGACTGAAGCCAGGAGAAAGCTAGAGGATGTCAGAAGATCCTAGAGGATGAAATCAGGCAAAGGATGGTGACATTCTGTACCCAGGCTCTACTCGCAAAGGGTAAAGGGGTGCCTCGGGAAGCCAAGTGTGCGCTTCTGTGGCCCCTATGTTCTTATTGATAAGCCCCTGGTAGGGACCCTGTGCAGCTGAGCTACTGAGTGCTTATCAGCAAAAACAGATGTGCATGGTGACATCCTGACACAGAGTTTCCCTTTTACTATATCAAAACGATAACTTCATTCTTTTTTTTTTTAATTAATTTATTTTATTTTATTTATTTATTTTTGGCTGCTTTGGGTCTTTGTTGACTGCACATGGGCTTTCTCTAGTTGTAGTGAGCAGGGGCTGTTCTTCATTGTGGTGCACGGGCTTCTCATTGTGGTGGCTTTTCCTGTTGCAGAGCACAGGCTCCAGGTGCATGGGCTTCAGTAGTTGTGGCACACGGGCTCCATACTTGTGGCTCACAGGCTGTAGAGTGCAGGCTCAGTAGTTGTGGAGCACAGGCCTAGTTGCTCCACGGCGTGTATGATCCTCCTGGACCAGGATTCAAACCCATGCCCCCTGCATTGGCAGGCGGATTCTTAACAACTGTGCCACCTGGGAAGTCCCAATAACTTCATTCTTGAAAACATCTTCACTGTTAAAAAAATCATCATTTTTGTCATAAACAAATGCATTTGAAATCATATTAAACCACTACACAGCATTGTGGCTTATATAGGGAGAGCATAGCAGTGGCATCTGCTTGGGTCCTAACTGCCAGTATTTCCTTCCAGGAACTGAGGTCTGGATTGGAGAAGGGTGAGAATGTGGGAGAAGCATTGCCCTGGATAACTCAGAGGGCAAAATACCTGAGGATCAATGCATTCAATGACATATACCACATTGTTCCATACTTCTTTTTATATCTATTCCTGTTCTTTTGAGCATCTCTTCTCTAATAAATTAGAGGTTTCAGAATGAAAAGACATTATTTTAAGTATATATGGGCAGACCTTGGAGATATTGTGGGCTTGGTTCCAAATCACTGCAATAAAGGTAATATCACAATAAAGTGACTTACATATATTTTTTGGTTTTACAATATATATAAAAGTTATGTTTAAAATAGATAACTAATAAGGACCTACTGTATAGCACAGGGAACTCTACTCAATACTGTGTAATGGCCCATATGGGAAAAGAATCTAAAAAAAGAGTCGATATATGTATATGTAATATTGATATAACTGATTCACTTTGCTGTACACCTGAAACTAACACAACATTGTAAATCAACTATACTCCAATAAAAATGTTTAAAAAGTTATGTTTATACTATGTTGTGAAGTCTATTATGTGTGCAATAGCATTATGTCTAAAAACTATGTATGTACCTTAATTAAAAACTACTTTATTGCTAAAAAATGTCATCATCTGAGCCTTCAGTGAGTCATAGTAGTAACAACAAAGATCACCGATCACAGATCACTGTAAGTAGTATATTAACAAAAATTTGAAATATTGTTGGAATTACTAAAATGTGACACAGACATGAAGAGAGCAAATCCTGTTGGAAAAATGGCACTGATAGACTTGCTCGAGGACATGTGTTTGCTACAAACCTTCAGTTTGTTTAAAAAAATGCAAATTTTAAGCATAATAAAGTGAAGTGCAATAAAATGAGGTAGGCCTGTACAAAGATTTTGTAATATGAAAGACGTATACACATCATAGTAGAGAAAAAGGTACAGGTGGTCTTTGGTAGGTATATTAGTTTTCTTATGGTATGTGATAAACTACCACTAACTTAGTGGCTGAAAATAACACCTATTATCTCAGTTTCTGTAGGTTAGAATTCTGGGTTCCTTGTTCAAGGATGAATTCAAGATCAAGGTCAGCCAGGCTGCATCCTCATCTAGAGCTCAGGGTTTTCTTCCAAGCTTATGTGGTTGCTTTTGATTCTAAGACAGGTTCTCACTTTCTTGTTGACTGTCAGCCAGTGGCTCTTCTCAACTCCTAGGCCCCCACAGTTCTTTGCCATGTTGTCCTCTCTATGGGCATTCCACATCATCACTGTCTGATTCTTCAGGAGTATCTCTCTGCTTGGAGTTCCTGACCCTTTTGAAAGGGCTCCCACTTGATTAATTTAGACTCACCCAGGATTATCTCCCTTTTGATGAATTCCCAATCAACTGTTTTGGGACCATAATTACATCTGCAAAATCCCTTCACCTTTACCATGTAATATAGCAATATCTCAGTAGTGGTGTCTCATTACTTTTGCTATATTTCTGTGGTTAGAAGCAATTTACAGATCCTGCGAACACTCAAGGGGAGAAGATTATACAAGGGTATGAACCACTATGGATCATCTTAGATTTCTGCCTATCAAGGAGGTAGACTTCAGCAGTAATGAGGTTGAATCCTGAGATCTCATTCAAAATTCTAAGGGGCATGGATTCTAACCTCAGTAATGTTGAGTTATTGTTAGATTTTGATCCAAGGAAGCATGGAATTTAATAGAATAAAAGATAATTCCTTTGGCTGTGTGAAGAATGGTTTGACAGTGGAGCTGGATGAGAGGTAGTTAGGAGTTGACTAAATACATCAGGAAGGGCCTCAAGGATACAACATTGGCAGTGGCCACAAAGACTGGCAGGAGGGACAAACACTAGAAATATTTAAAAGAGAGAATGGGATAGGAATTAATGAGTGATTGGATATGGTGGCCGATACCATAACTGTATTTAACTGTTCTTTCTGAAAATCAAGACCTGATTCTAGAGAGAGAAAAGTGATATGAAATACGGACTACAAAGGATATTGGTGTATGCTATGAAATAATATTATTAGATATTTTTTTAAATTGCGTTTAATTAGGGTGTCTTTATATAGTATTCTGTATTCCCAAAGCAATCTGTGACATAGGTAAGTAAAATACACATTATTAAGCTGTGAAAGTAAATAGATTTTTGCAACCTTTTACATCATTAAAACGTGAAATGGCATAAGAGTTGTAAGCAAAGTACAAGAAACTTTTGTATGCCCTTTATTCAGATTCACCAATTTGCATTTTGCTGCACTTGCTTTATCACTATCTCTGTCCACATGGAGATAGAGGAGATGTGCTATATTTTTAAACCATTTGAGAGTAATTTGCAGACATCATGCCTGCTCACCTGTAAATACTTGAGTGTCCATTTCCTAAAAAGATTACAATTTGCTAATATGTTATGAAGGATATTCTTATCTATGATCATAAGAGATGCTTGTTTGTAATACTTGTTTCTTTAATGCCTTGGTTTGATTTTTGTATCAGTGTATACTGGCTTCATAAGATGAGCTGGGATGTGTTCTTTCCCTTCTATTTCATAAACAAATTTATGTAAGATCAGTATCATTTTTTCCTTGAATGTTTGATAGTGTTCACCTATCACCTATACTATTTGGACCTAGAATTTCCTTTGAAGAAAGTTTTTAATAGTCAGTTTGATTTTTTTACTAGACAAAGGGCTCTTCATATTTTTAGACTCTTCTGTGTATTTTATCAGTTAAAAATTTCAAGGAATTTGTCCAGTGCATTTTTTCATTAAATTTATTAGCATAATTTTTCTTATGTTCCTTTATTATCCTTTTTGAACTTTTTATTTTGAATTTCAGACTTAAATGACAGTCACAAAAATAATACAAATAATATCTGCATACCCTTTCATTATATTCCCTAAATGTTAACATTTTAATACATACGCTTTGTTTTCTCTTTTGCTCCCTTTTTATACATGTATATTTATAAAATGTAATAAATATATAATGTAACACAAATACAAATTTCTGAACTCAGTACTGTGTACTGAGTAAATTACAGCTGTAATAACCCTTTACCCCTAAACACATCAGTATGTATTTCCTAAAAACAAAGATATTCTTTTATAACCACAATACAATTTTCAAAATCAGGAAATTAACATTGGTACAATACTATTACCCAATATACAGACCTCATTCAAGTTTTACCAATTGTTTCACTAAATATCCTTCCTAGCAAAAGGAAAAAAAAATTAACAAAAAACAAAAGCTCTCTGTTCCAATTTCCAATCCACATTTCATTTAATTGTCAAGTCTCTTCAGTCTTCTTTAATCTGATAGTTTCTCAGTCTTTTTCTCTCATAACCTTGAGGTTTTTGTAGAATGTCCTTCAGTTTCTGTCTTCATAAAAATGATTTTCTTATTACGAGATTTGAGTTACGAGTTTCTGTCAAGAATATCTCAGAAACTGGACTTCCCTGGTAGTGCAGTGGTTAAGAATCTGCCTGCCAAGGCAGGGGACATGGGTTTGAGCCCTGGTCTGGGAAGAATCCCACATGCTGTGGAGCAACTAAGCCTGTGCATCACAACTGCTGAGCCTGTGCTGTAGAGCCCATGAGCCACAACTACTGAGACTGCGTGCAACAACTACTGAAGCCTGTGCACCTAGAGCCCATGCTCTGCAACAAGAGAAGCCACCACAATGAGAAGCCCACACACCACAATGAAGAGTAGTCCCCGCTCGCCACAACTAGAGAAAGCCCGCGCACAACAACAAAGACCCAACACAGCCAAAGATAAAATAAAATAAATTTAAAAAAAAAGAATATCTCAGAAATGTTGTCCTTTCCAGTAAATCAAATCAGTAAGCATATGATATCTATTGGAATTTTTTATGGTGTTGTCAACTTTGAACACTTGGCTTTGCTGATGTCTACAAGTTTTTTCCACCATAAAGTTTCCACTTTGCCCTTCATAATTTGAAAAGTATTAATACTTGGAGACTATTAAAATAACCAGTTTCTCATTAAACACTCACCTATTAGTTTTAGCATCAATCAATAGTTCTAGCCAGAAACAATTATTACTATGGTAATTAACAAATGGTGACTTTTTAATATTATCATTCCCTTCTACATTTTAGTTGGCATTATCCTGTAGGAAGGGTTTTTGCATATCTCCCATTTAATTTTCTCATTTATGTAATGGTCTCTTGGATTCTTATTTATTGGATAAAATCTGTTGATATAATTTATTTTTGCTAAAATATTCCTAGTGTTGGCCATGCGGACTCAATTTCAACTGTGTCTGTGTCCTTTGATGTATACTAATCATTTTTTGAGCACTTTCTTACTGGAAGTCTCCAGATTTATATGTCACTTGGTCTGCCCCAGCCATGGAGTCAGTCTTTTTCCAAGGAACTGTTGAGAATCATATTTAGAAACCATGATCTGGACATGACATGTTACTGGGTGTCATTGCTTGTAAGTCCCCTAAGTAGACTGAGATAAGAACTACATAGATATGTGTATGTATGTACATAGACATATACACATCTATATCTAGAACTATGACTTCATACTGATACTTCCAATGTTATAAGTTTCTCTCTAGCCTTCCCCCTTTCCACATTTGTTATTCTCTTCTTTGACGTTGAGAAACTTGAGTCTCATTATCCAAAATATACTTACCTATTTCGTCAATCCTAGAGTATATATAATATTTGTATTTTGTAATGCTAAATTTGGTCAATTTAGTTTTGCTAAAACTGAAAAACGCATCTGTTGCCTAGAGTTTAACCTTTGTTTACTGTTCTTGTTTTCAGCTTGAGGGTATAGAGCAAAAGTAAAGTATTCAAAAGTTAACTTGGAATGGTTCATTTTTCTTCTTCATTGTGATTATGGTATTCATTTGAATTAGTTATGTTCTTCTGTTTCTATTTCACTTTATTCTTCCCCCATCCTTGTTGATTTTATTTATATTTTTATGTATATTAAAAAAATATGTTTTAATAGCTCAGACTATACAAAATTTATACTTGAAAGTGTCACTCCTCCTACCTCTGCCATTCCTTTTGTCCTGTTCCCATTTTGCCATCCCTTTCCCCCTAAACGTATACCATAGGTAACCAATCTCTTTCTAGTTTATCCTTTCTATGTTTCTTCTTGTGCAAATGAGGAGATTTCTACAAGTTTTATTTTCCCTTCTTTCTTAAGTAAAGGTAGCCTGTAGCTTCTTTTTTTTGCACTTGGATTTTTTTTTTCCACTTAACACTGTATTCTTATTATCCTTTCTAACAGCAATTGGATTTGTAGTGATGTTCCCTCTTTCATTCCTGATGTTGATAATTGTGCTTTATCGCTCTCTCTTTTATTTTTTTCATATCGTTTTTGTGAGGAGCTGATCATTTTTATTAATCTTTTCAAAGAAATGGCTTTGGGCTTTAATTTTATCTATTTGTTTTTTTATCTCACTTATTTCAGCTCTTATCTATAGCATTTCCTTCACTTATGATGGATTTAATTTGCTTAGCTTCTTAGGATGGAAGCAGATTGTTGATTAAAAATATATCTCCCTTTCTAAAATAAGCATTTAAGGCTATACATTTCTCACTAACTACTGTTTTAACCACATTCAACATGTTTCTATGTGTTGTGTTTTCACTGTCACTCAGTTTGAAATACTTTTTAATATCCCTGTAATGTCTTTGATCCATGCATTCCTTCTATGTATACTGTTTAATTTCCAAATATATAGGGTTTTATAGATTTTTTAATTGATTTCTGATTTAATTCCACTGTGGGCAAAGAATACAGACCCTAATATAACAATCTTTTAAAACATTTTGAGAATTTTTTTAATGGCTCAGCATATAGTCTGTATTTTTTGAACATTCTATGTACACTTGAAAAGAATGTGTATTCTTATAATTGCTATTTGCTGAGTGTAGTGCTCTGTAAATGTTATCTAGGTCAAGGTGGTTAATAATGCTCCTATTTTCTATGTTCTTACTGATTTTTTTTTTTTTTCTGGATCGTCTGTAAGTTTCTCAGAGAGGAATGTTAAAGATGCTAACAACTATTTTAGATTTGTCTGTTTCTCCCTTTAGGTCTTTCAATTTTGCTTGATGTTTTTCAAAGATCTCTTAATAGGCACATACATTTCTGATTGTTGTATTCCTGAAAAACTAACAGTTTTGTCATTATGAAATCTTCTTTATTATCTCTTATAATAATCCTTGCCTTAAATTCTATTTACTGTTAATATAAGTTGCTCCAGTTTTATTATGTTTATTATATATATGATAAATCATCTTTCATTCTTTTACTTTTAGGTTATCTTTACCTTAAATTTAAATGCCATCATTTTTAGAAAGCATATAGTTCTGGCTTTTTATTTGCAGTCCAGTCATCTTTCACTTTTAATTGAAGTATTCAATCCATTTTTGTATAATGTAGTTATTAATCTGTTAGCTTTAAGTCTATCATTTTTCTATTTGTTTTTATTCAGATTGGCTGGCTTGTTTATTTATTTGTGGTTTCCCTATATCTTCTTTCATGCCATATTTTAGGTTTATCACATAGTTTTAGTAGTCCATTTTATTGGCTTTTTAACTATACTTTGTTTTGTTGATTGTCCTAGAGATTATAATGTGCATTTTTTCCCCTCATTCCCTAGTATCTTTATTTATTTTTATTTTATTGAGGTATAGTTGATGTACAATATTATATGTTACAGGGTACAATATAGAAATTCACAATTTTAAAGGTTGTACTCCATTTATAGTTATTATAAAATATTGGCTATATCCCCTGTGTTGTACAATATAGCCTTATAGCTTATTTTAAACATAATAGTTCATACCTCTTAATCCCCTACCCCTATGTTGCCCCTCCCCTCTTCCTTCTCCCCACCGGTAACCACTAGTTTGTTTTCTGTGAGTCTGTTTCTTTTTTGTTATATTCACTAGTTTGTGGTAATTTTTAGATTGCACATATAAATCATATCATACAGTATTTGTCTTTCTCTGTCTGACTTATTTTACTTAGCATAATGCCCTCTAGGTATTTACCCATATATTTATGACTTTCTATGCTCTGCATTAGCTTATAGAATCCCAATCTATCATCATTTTCTTTAAGTTTGAATAACATGCTTTAGCATTTCGTAAAGTGCTGGCCTGCTGCCAATGAATTCTTGCACTTATTATTTACCTGAAAATGTATTTGTTTTGCCCTCATTTTAAGGTTATTTTCACCGGACATAGGATTCTGGGTAAAAGAGTTTTTCTTTTAGCAGTTTAATCATCATTCCGTAGTCTTCTAGCCTCTTTTGTTTTCAGTATCAGTTGTCATTTTTATTGACAGGAGACTATAATGTTCCCTATATGTAGTTTTTTTCCTCTGTCTGGTTTCATGATCTGCTTATTTTTGGTTTTCAGAAATTGGACTATAATATGCCTAAGTTTGTTTTTCTTGGTAATTATCATAACTGGATTTGATGAGCTTCTTGGATCTGCACATTTGTTTCCCCCCCACCAAGTTTAAGGAATATTCGACTACTTCCACTCTCCCTCTTTCTTTTTTTCTGTCTTGTTTTATCTCTTCTCTCTCTACCATATATATTATATTGCTTTATAATATTAAAATATATATTTATATTATTGTCTTCATACTGAAACAAAAGATGAAGCTAGAAGTAGATCGCTTGTCCCTTTCTCTCATCTCCTCCCAGCTCACAATGCTTGCATCTCTTAATAGCGCACATTATCTTGGATCTGCAGTCTCAGTGCATTCAAGTCTCAGCACAATCTCCTTTGGAGTTCTAGACTTTTTCTAGAAAATCTTAGCCCACCACAGTCACTCTGCTTCCTGTCATAATGTCATTTGCCCTGGGCATGTACAGAATCCTTGCCCTTCTTCTACTATGTCATTTTGTGGAGGTGGTGTTTGCCATGTGACTTTCAAAAAAGCCAGCGGGTTTTAGGAATGTTCACAAATGTTTTAGTTGTGTTACCGGTATGGATGCCATTACATATATTTCATATCACTTGATATTTTCACATGAGTCTCAGAAGTTCTGTTCATTTAGTTTTAATCTTTATTTTCTCCATTCTTCACATTGGATAACATATTGATATTCTATCTTCAGAAAATAATATTTAGAAGATAATCTATCTTCAATTTCGCATATCTGTCCTTTCTGCTATCTCCAGTCTGTTTCTAGAGACTTTTCAAGGAAATTTTCATTTCAAATATTTTACTTTTCAGTTCTAAAATTTTTATTTTATTCTTTCATTCAGTTTTCATTTTTCTGCCTAGTTTTACTTTCTTTTCATTCATTATGATATATTATCCTTTATAGTCTGAAACATAGATTTAATAGATGTTTTCAAGTCCTTGCCTGCTAATTCCAACATCTTGAATATTTCAGGCTCAGTAACAATTGACTGCTTTTTCTCTTGACTCAGGATTAAATTTTCTTGTTTCTTTGTGAGTCTACTAATTTATTATTTTATGCTGCATATTCTGAGTGAAACATTGTTACAGCTAATGTTTCATACTGTGAATCTTGGTATTTCCCAGGCAGTTGTTCACAAGTAAGCCAAGGATTTGATTGGTATTTTTTTTTTTGATTGGTATTTTTATGCAGATTTAAGGATTTCCTCCTTTCCTAGATTTTCCCCTTCACTTTCTAGCTGCTCTGGCAGCCCTAAACTCCATCATCTGATTTCTTAATTCATTATGACTATGATAATTCTGCTCATATTTTCTCCATCCATTTCCCTGCACATTAGAAAATGCCCACAGGTACAAAGTTTAATAAATGTGAATCTTATCCAGGGAAGTTTCCTTCTGTCAAGGACCAACTTCCCTCCTTTTTTGTTTTTTCTTTCCCTGCTTTTTGTTGCCCTCCAGACCTATTTTGTCCAGTGTTTACAAATGTTAGATGTGACAGAGTTAGTAACATATAAGCATCACTACCATTACAGGAAGTAGCATTTGAATAGGTAGATATTTTCAACTTGCAAGATCAGTACTGTTCTGTAGAAATGTAATATTAACTACCTTCATAATTAAAATTTTTCTAGTAGTCACATAAAAAAAGTAAAAAGAAATAGGGAAATATAATTTTAATACTATATTTTATTTAACCCAACATATCCAAACATTACCATTTCAGCAAATAATCAACATAAAATTAATAGTAAGATATTTTCTATTTTTCTTTACTAAGTCTGAAATCTGGTGCGTTTATACTTTCAGTACAGCTCCATACAGATGCTAAATTTATGAGAGTTAAAGAGGAATGTAGTATTACTGAAATCATAAAGTTAGGTTAAATGGAAAATATTTTACATTGCTTTAGTTTATAAATTGACAACAATAAAATAAAATTGTGCACTGTTGGTGGGAATGTACATTGGCGCAGCCCCTGTGGAAAATGGTATGGAGGTTCCTCAAAAAACTAAAAATAGAACTACCATACGACCCAGCAATCCCACTCCTGGGCATATAGCTGAAAAAAACAAAAACACCAATCGAAAAGATACATGCACCTCAATGTTCATAGCAGCATTATTTACAATTGCCAAGATCTGGAAGCAGTCTAAGTGTCCATCGACAGAGGAATGGATAAAAAAGATGTGGAATACCTCTCAGCCATAAAAAAGAATGAGATTTTGCCATTTACAGCAACGTGGATGGACTTGAGGGCATTATGCTAAGTGAAATAAGTCAGAAAGAGAAATACTGTATGATATCACTTATAAGTTGAATCAAAAAAACAACAAAGTAATGAATATAACAAAATAGAAGCAGACCCACAAATATAGAGAACAGACTAGTGGTTACCAGTCGGGGTGGGGAGGGGCAATACAGGGATGGGGGAGTCAGAGGTACAAACTATTGTGTATAAGATAGGCTACAGGGATGTATAATACAGTACAGGGAATATAGCCAATATTTTGTAATAACTAAATGGAAAGTAACCTTTAAAATTATATTAGAAAGTTTGGAAATTAAATATAAACTACTATGTGTAAAATAGATAAACCATGAGGATATATTGCATAGCACAGGGAATTATAGTCACTATCTCATAATAACTTTTAATTGAGTAGAATGTGTAAAAATACTAAATCAGTATGCTGTGCACCTGAAACTAGTATAATATTGTAAATCAACTATAAAAAACCCAACCAATCAAACAAAAAAAAAATAAAATTCAAAATTCAGTTCCTTGGTTTTGCTAGCCACATGTCAAGTGCCCAGTGGTTACAAGTGACTAATGGCTGTTACATTGAGTAACATACATAGGTCAAGATGATAAGAAAGTATTTCTGTATTTTCACTAAAGGAATTGGCCTTAATGTTAGCTATCAGTACAAGTACAATTTTATAGGAACTAAAAATAATATATACAATTTCAATTCTATTTTGGAAAAAATAAAAGAAATAGACTTTGTCAATATTTTCAATGATATAAAACAAATTCTGAAGTTTAGCAAAAAGATTTTGGAAACAGCAAAGCCAAATTAGTTTGCATAATGTCCATTATTTATGTGCAGAATTTGTCAACAAATTGCTATTTTTTAGTAGAACACATTGTTCATTCATCTATGAAATTATCTTTTTGGGATTCATATTTAATAATATCCTGGCTATAAAAGTCTCCTACTTTGAAAGTGTCCCTTTTTGTTGGCCAAATAATTATAATGATGATGTTGATTATTTAAAAAGTAATCTTTTGGTATTATGGTTATAACTGTCTTGATTCCCAAGGCAGAAATGTGTCTAAATTGGCTTGTGTAAAATTCCAGCTCTGTAAACCAGCATAAAAATCTCATAGTGATTGGCAGGTAGAAAATATATCTACAAACTGAGTGTACTAAGAACAGAGGTGATAGTATCTAGAGAGCCTATGTCCTAATTCTAAAGACTTATCAAATTTCTTATAGGTTTTTAGTACATATCTGGTTGATATGACCTCTGCTAAATTCTATCAGTATCCAAATAAAATGAAGAATCTACTTAACCACCCCCCCATCCCCGCAAAACAAATCAAGATCCTAAAATTCCATGATCATAAGACAGGAAACTTTGAATATGACCAAGAACATTGATGTCAGTTTGCACTCGTTTGGGGCCCAGTGGCCATGCATATGCAATAAATACGGTTAAACTACATAAAGTGAGTGAGATGTCGAAGAAAAGAGGTAGGATAAGAACAGTGCTACTGTCTTTCTTGTTGATCTACTGGTCAAAAGAGAGATTGAGTAATTGGAGAAGAGGGTCAGGAAGTTTTCTTCATGCTGGACAGCTCAGCAGACCTTTGGGCATGTGGCATCATTTATATGAAATTTTCTTAAGCACTTATTATGTACCATATAAGGACTGTCTTCTGAGTATATTGTTGAATAAGATAACCATAGTCCCTACCCTCAAATAGGTATGAGTCCAGTGGGTAAATTGCCAGGCAAAGTGCTAAGAATTTTATAATTATTACTCATTTAATAGTCAATGATAAAAAAATGGAAACAATGGGATGGGGTTTTTTTCAAGGAAAGAATGTGAGGCCTGGAAATGACTCCTTCAAAGTAACCAAAAATGTGTGTAGCATGGCTTGGATTTAAACTCAGGTTTGAGTCACTCTAGATGCCATAGTCTTAACCACTCTCCATAGTACCCAGTAGAGATCATCTGGCATCTCTTGGTTCTGTATGAACACAGCCTTGTCCCCACCCTAGAATATAACTCTTCTGAGATTTAAAGGCCCTGATACCTTACTCATGGCTGCATTGCTTTTGTGAAAAGAGATTATTTCTATCTGCACACAAAACTTTACTATTTATGTCAAATGACAGTGTTATACATTCTGAATTCCTCAGGATATTATTCTAGATCCTACACCCTGGGCTTCAGTAGCTTTCGAACTTGTAGGAGTGATCCAGGCTTCTAATGAGAGGGTTGTTTTACTTCTTTGAATTAAAATAATAGGATTCTGAACCTGGAGGGATCCTTAGCTTATCTTTCCCAGCCCCCTTGTCTTTTAGACATGGATACAAATTCTAAAGAGGTACCAATGTGTTCAAGATCTGAAAGTCAGAGAGTATCAGTCATTAGACCAGAACTCACCTATCTTGACTTGCAAGTATTAGTTATTTCCTCTGTGTCACAGATACTTCTTGCCTCACAGATACCCCTTACTCTCTCAAAGTTTTGGACCAGATAATAGTCTAAATAGGAAAACTTTGCTGGCAGAACTTCTGGGTTGTCCAGGTGTTACAATGCTCCCATCCAACAAGGATGCTTCAGTGTTCTGAGCTTCCTGTGGGTGTGGAATGGGAGGTGGGAGTGAGTGAGGGCCACTCAATTTAATTATTCATGAAACATCTGGTACTCACAGAGGGAGAAATGATTTGCTTACTTTATTTGTTAGCCAAGCTTTTTCATTAAGCAACATGCTTATATGCTGCTGAAAGGGAAATAAATATTTCAGAATCACAGAATTGCAGGACTGTTTATCATGACCATTCTTCATTCTTTCTAATGATTAAACCCTACTTTAATATGCCCACCAAATAGGGTTATCTAGCATCTTCACTGGACAGTCACATGTATTTTCTCTTTTGTTATTTACAACCCTGTTAGATAAATATTAAGAGTAACCCCATTTTGCAAATGAAGACTTAGCTCATAAATATTAAGAAACAACAATGGATAATTATCAGAGCAAGAATTAGGACTTAGTTCAGTCAGAATCCTCAACTTGTATTCTATATTTTCCCATGTCAAGTTTTCCTTGCGTACCTCCAGTGACAGGGGACTCATTAGTACCCAGGGTATTTCTGCTTGTCTTTTGGTTATTGTGATTATGAGAAAGCTCATCCTTCAATGAGGCTGAAATTTGTTCCTGTTGGGCTTCTGCAAAGTAACTTTATTTATTGATATTTATATATAAATATGTGGGAACAAGTGTGATAATTTTCTTACATGATGATCCTTAAAGAATATAAAGAGAAATCCCACTGGTATCTCCTTTTCTTTTCTTCCTCAAGTTATGTATTCCCATGTCTTTCAAATAGTCTCTCTTGGGACATGATTTCCAGTTACCTTGCTGTCCCATTCCTCTCTTCTGAACTCATTTCATTTTAAATCAGCCTTAAAGTGAGGCTCCTAATTGACCGAAATCTGGAGCTGGAAAAGGGGATCATCCAATACAGTGGCTTAGATAAAACGGAAGTTTCCTTCTATAACACGTAAAAGTTCAGAGGTGAGTTGTCTGAGGCTAGTAACATTGCTCTATGATCTTGAGCACAGGCTTCCAGGATTTCTACAATCCTCATTTCCCAGCCAGCAGTGTGGGGGATGAAGAACATGCAGGGAAAGCAGCTCTATCTCTAAGAACATGATTGGAGGTTTTGCATATCACTTCCAAAATTATTGAGTGGCTACACCTAGCTGTCAGGGAGATGGGAAATATCACCTCAATCTGGACAGCCATATTTCTGGTGAAAATTCAGGATGTTCTATTACTAGAAGGAGGAAAGGAAAAATGGACCCTGGAGGACCATTGCAGATTCTTCCACCTAGAGTAAGGTGAAAATAAAAAGGAAAGGAAAAGACAATGTATCTTGTTGGCCAGAGCATGGAAATAGGAACCAAGAAGTTTTAGTTTTCTGATTTATCTGACCTCTACCAAGTCACTTAATTGTTAACTTTACCTTTAGTTCTAAAATAAATTAATTATATTCCATTTTTTCTATTTCACAAAAATATTGTGATTTAGTTATAAAAGTGATTTTGCTTGCTGAATTAAATGATTTTATAATGGAATTATAGCCAATGTGACTATTCTTTAAGTTATCTCTTTGGAATGAACACATTATTAGGACACAACAAGGTGGAATTATAGGAGACAGAAGATTCCCAAATTTGAGAAATGGCAAGGAAGTTTTTTAGAAAAAGTTTTTATATGTTAAGACTCTTCAGCAATTATTTTCCTTAAGGTTTAATATACCTTTGGGGGAAAAAAAAAAGTTTGGAATTAACGTTGTTTTGTATGGTTCAGCAGAACTTTAATGTGATTATTTCCCCCATTGAGTGATTTTGGAAGATGTAAACTGGTTCTGATAATTCTTTCAGAGATTTCACTGATATGATAATTGGTTGTACCCCAGATGAATCTAAACATTTAGAAGTTGCACCATAAATGAACTATAAGCTCTATGGAGCTCTGGGCATTTTTGTTAAGCCTTGGTACTGTAACTTCTACTCATAGACTAGAGCATATAACCAGAGAGGGAGAAAATGTGTCTTCTAAAGGAAGGATTCAGGATCAAAAAATGTCCACCCACTCTGTATCCCCCAGGGTTCTCTAAAGATTTGGATATGTGAACATGTGAATAGGCCCCAGACTGCCCCTGAATAACTTGTGTATTGTCACTACTTTACTTCTAAGAAGCATAGGTGTATCTATGCTTTGTCACATACTTCTTGCTCAGTTTTGCCTCTGGTGAGGTGGTCTATGAGAGATTCCTGTTTTAGAAGGTTTGGATCCCCTTTTCAAGCCCAGCTGTCATAGTCGGGACCTGTAGCAGAGACTGCTAGAATCTCTGCCCTTCCTTCTTCCTTTCTAACAGACTTTGATCCTGGGTGTGCCATCGTGCCCAGCCAAACTTCAGCATTTCCCAGTGTCTCTTACAGACAGGGGTCGGGGCGGCCACTGGCATGGACAAAAGTCACTGGATAGTCCCTCCATGAGATCATTGAGTCAGGACTAAGCACGGTGAGGTGTACTATTATGCTGGTATCCCTTCTTTTTCTCTTCTCCCTGCAATGTGGATGTGATGGCAGTAGCCATGAGCTGACAATGAAAGGGGAGAAGACAGAAGGAGCCTGAGTCTCTGATGACTTGGGAGCTCCCGTACCAGCCTGGGACTGCCTGTTCCCTGATTTCATCTATATAAGACCCCACCCCACCAAATTGTTTATACTACTACTGTGTCTCAGGATGAGTTTTATAGAAACAGAGCTTCAGACAGGGATTCAGGGGCAAACTTATGAGGGAGGGAGTGAAGCAGGATAAGGAAAGGTGAAGCAGGAGAGGGACAATGTGCTCTCAGATAAAGTCTAATCTCTGCTCTATGGGGATGAGGGGAATCTCTGGAACATAAACTGCCCTGTAGAGTTGTCCCACTTTAAGGCAAAGGGGACAGCCTTTTGTACCACATGTAAGGTAGTCGCTGGCTGTGAGCTACCCCCAGAAGTGGGTGTGTGCATAATTTCCTGGACAAGGTCACGTTGTCAATGGAGAACAGTTCTCCAGGGAAGAGGGACAGAGTGAACCATCAGCTGCTGCCTCAGAGAGTCTGGGGTCTGGGTCCTGGACAGCCCAGGAAAGCGGTCCAGGCAGAGCATTGCAATGTCTTGTATAGTCTACTTCTTGCCTTGCTCATAACCACTTGCTTCTCACATGTTCATTCCATCCAACCACATCTTCTCCAGGATTCTAGGTTCAAATTTCCTGGGGAAATTTTCAAGAGGAGGGTTAGTGGGATGAACTCCAGAGCTGCTGCTTTCAGTCCTGAGGCTGTGACTGATTCTCATCATCTCCCTTCTCTATAGCCCATTCTAGACAATTCTCTTTCAGCCAGTACTTCTCAGGTGTTGGATGATCCAGACCCTCATCCCTAAGAGGTCTGAGCCCCCTGGTTAATAAGCCCTTATCAGGCAGTGATTACTTTCCCATTTAGAGTTAAAATTGAACATGAGACTATCAAGAGATGCCCCAGTAGATTATTTGGGTGTCAGATTCCTTCCTGCCTCCCTTAAGTGATGGCCATCCTATCACCTCATGACCATCAGGATTAATTCTTCCTGACAGTATGAAAACTTTTTTTCTGTGGCTGTTGGTCAATTGACACAGAGCCTTAAAGTAATCAAGTGGCACCTTTGCTTTAAATTTAATGACTTTCTTACTATGTCTACTGCTGGAAGTGTCCGCCTCTGAGAATCAGCACCTCTAGAACCACAGAGCCTAAAGTTGTGGATATAGGAAGCACATATTCTCCTACTGGTCCCTGAGAGTGACAGTGAGAAGGCTCACTTCTAATTTCATTCCTTGGTTGCTAGAATATTTACTGCTTTCTTTTTTCCCTCTTTCACAGAAAAACTGTGATTCCGAATTCTGCTATAGCTATAAAAGTGCTTTTTAACCTGTTGAACAGAATGGTATTTTAATGTTAATTTAGTCGACGTTGTTATTCCTCAAGTGATCTGTTTGGAATGAGCCTACATAAAATGACTATTGGTTTAAGAGTAGAATGCCTCCTCAAGGAAGGCACCCCATCCTCAGGGTGTCATCTCTACTTGGCTTTCTGTTCATTGGACGCACCAGGCCAGTTCCTGTCCCAAGGCATTTATACTTGCCGTTTCCTCTGTCTAGAGTGTTCTTCCCCTAGACGTCTGCATGGCTCACTCTCTGTCCTTTCAGGTCTTTCCTCAACCATCACCATCTCAGTAATGCCTTCCTTGGCCTTCTATGTAAAATTTTAATCCTGTTCAGAGCACTCTTCATTTGCTCTCCATGCTCTATTTTGTGTCCTTAGCACCCAACATTATCTATTTATTGCACATTTTACTTCTGTATCTTACTTTCTATCTGTCTCATAAACTAGAATAACAAAAGCTCTATCAGCACAAAACAGTGTCTGGTTCTACGTGCTCAGTAATAATTAGAATTAATGAAAAGAAATCTATTCCATAATTGTTGGTTACTTCTCCACTTTAACCTAGGAATTTCTTGGTTTATGTTGTGAATGTGATGAAATGGGAATTTTCTTCCTAAGAGCCCCCAAAAAGAGAGTGCATCACTGAAAGTTAAAGAAGATTGAAATTATAATCAAACCTCAGACTACAGCAGTCAGGATGCAAAGGCTTCAATGGGTCTTGAATGTAACTTGGTCACTCTTGTATTTTACAAATGAGGAAATTGAGCTTCAGAGCTAAGAAGCAACTTGCCTCGGATCACGCAAAGCAAGTGATGTGTGTTGATGGAGAACTCAGTCTCCTCAGTTGCAGTGCAGTGCGCTGTCAATCATGCCTTTCTTGGTCTATTGTTTACAAACTAACATATTCTAATAACTTTTGAACTGAGATGTTTTAAAAATAATAATTGTTATTTTTGAGAAGAAAAATATTTCAGATGTTAGCAAAACCTTGCTTAGCTTTTAATACGTAATTGTTTATACCCAGTAAATGACTGTTAAAATATTCGTATATATTAAATATACATATTTTTACTACATATAAACATAATAAACTATGTTCAGTTTTGGCACTGTGCTCATGTTCTAAGAACCCTGAAAGGCAAAGAGTTGTTATTTTATTCATTCATTCATTTAACAAATCTCTATTGAATACCTACTGTGTGCCAGAAATTATCCTAGGTACTGAAACTTGAGGAATTAATAACACATCTGAAGCCCTTGTAGAGGAGACAGATGGTAAACAATTAACAAAAATAATTTCAGATAATATTATGTACTTTGAAGAAAATAAAATAGGGGCATGAAGTAGAGATTGGACAAGGAAAATTTTCTAAGAAACTGACATCTTGAAGAGACTGAAGGGAAAGAACCAATCAGCCACTGATGATGTGGGGACAGAGGGGTGTAGACAGACACCAGCAAGGGCTGAGGTCCTTATGCTAGAATAGGTTTCTCGTGTTCAAGGAGGAAAAAAATGGACAAGTTGATTGTGGCATTGCAAGCAAAAGGAAGGTTGGTAGAATATGAGGTCAGAAAAGAAGCAGAAGTTTGATCATCGAATCTCATAGTCCTGGTGAAGATCTTGGGAAGCCGTAGTGAGAAGTGGTTTAAAGGAGGGTAAGATTTTTAGAATTCCACAATGGTTAATTAGGAGAGAACATGTCTCAGAGGAACAAAAGTAGAAGAAGGAAAGCCAGTAAAATTACAGAAAAAAAATCAGTCAAGAGATGAAGGTGGCTTGGAGGAAGGAGGTTACCATGGAGATGGAGAGATCACATCATATATCTGTGGGTACCACACCAACCATTGCTTAAGCAACCAGATGGTATGAAGTGTTTGGGTACATGCAAACTCTTCCTGGTATGACAAGGTTAAAATGGCTGATAGATTGTGAGGATTCCATCAAAAGAGAATACATGTGCTGCAAATCTAGTTCACTTCATGGATTACTGGTTTAAGAAGATGTTATTTTAAAAAAAAGCTGCAGGGAGGATTGTTCTGTGGTCAAAGAAGTGTAGAGAACAAACCCAATATACTCCCATTTAGAGATTTACAGTGCACAGTAGCATATTAAAAATTCTGAGGAGTCTAGCAGTAAAGAAAAACATTTAACTTTGTCCTTCCCACACTTCCTTAGATCCACTGATTAAGAAACCCTGCCTTTTTTGCTTTTCTTACAGAACGCTCACTTGTAAGCTGAGGGGACATGGTTTTTGAAAAATCTGATACAGTGGAAAGAGAACCAGAATAAGAGATCATTATGCTCTACCGCCATCAGTGCCTTTGTTTTGTGTGCTATTGGACATAACACTTTTCTTGTTGGAACTTTAGTTTCCTCATCAGTCAAATACAAGGTCACAATAACTGGTCACTAACTTCTCTTTCTTTTATCCAGTTGTTTTGTGTAAACCTGTTTTTATATAAATCCTCAAAGGCCAGTTGCTTTACGTGAAGCTGCCAACTCAACTGAAATGATAGTTTGGTGGTACTGCTTCAACCCCTTCTCTGTCTCTCTCAGCTGATGACTTTCTCTCTTTATACTATCTGAGCATTTTTACCATCTTCACTTGGAAATAAGACAATTAGTAGCTGGATTAGAATTGCTGCTGGCCCAAGGTCTGAATCTCCTAGGAGAAGAGTTATAATACTGGGAAGGTGGGACAGAGACCAATCGGATTTAGAGTAGAGCTGGTATACTCACTTAGTGGTTACTAGGCAACTGCACAGGGCGGGATGGAATGAATGTTGATACCCAGACTGTGTCTTGTAAGCTATTTGTTTCACATCTCAAGGGCTACATTTCTTAGCAAAAAAGGTTGAGTGTTGAGAAAACATTCTCTTGTTGTTCAGAACATTTTCTGGAAACAATGAAAATACAAGCCATATTTCTGCATGTTGAAGGCTCTGTTAACTCTATTGACCAAAAGATCTATCCTCCCTTCCTCCCTCCCTTCCTCCCTCCCTCCCTCCCTCCCTCTCTTCCTTCCTTGCTTTTCTTTTTCCTTTCTCATTTTGAGAAATGGGTAATCATTCTCTATTTCTCAGGGCCTTGAACATTCCTTAGCTGTGCCTTTGGGAACCACCAGCAAGCCTGAAAAATAGGCAGAACAAAGGAAGACTATCAGGAGGCTGGTAGAGGAAATGGGGTTAAAAAGCCATGAAAGTGTAGAGGTAGAAGAGAGAATGCAAGAAAGGTTAAGAGAAAAATTGATGGAGAAGTCTTTAATTTGTAGAAGGTAAGTTGGGAAGAAGAAGCAGTTTCAAACTGGTGTTAATGCTTTCAGTTCGAAGAGATATAACGGCTGCTAAGCCAAGTTCATTGGGGTCTCTATCACTTGCCTTGTTACAGGATATGGTAGTAATAGAAGAAAATGTATTAAACAATCTATCTCCATACGAGAGAACTTTGTCTTTGGTAGCTCACTGTGTGAGCTTTTCCTCAGATCCTGGTAATACATTTTGGGGAGGGAGGTGGATATAGCATGAGAAGCAGGAGAGGGTAGAGTGAATTGGAGAGGGAAAACCTCACCCGGGATAGGAGAAACTAATAGGTTGGAGATGCAAGGACGGGGCAAAAAGAATAGAGTCATGAAGGGAGTTAATGATGGCAAGAATTTTAGTGAGGTTGAGAGTGAACTGGGACAGAAAAAGTCTTTGGAGCAGGTGTGGGGTGACGACAGGGGAAAGGTGATTTGAAAGAATATTTCTATGGACTGTGAATTGGAGCTCCTTGGCTGTTATTGAGGAACATAAGTAAAGATTGTCATTGCTTGTAATTGCTTCTGATTGCTGTCTATTTAACATGATACAGAGCAAAGACTAGGTGACCTGCAGTCACAGTTTATATGAAGATTACACAAAAGATGGCAAGCAGTGGAAAAGCTGAATGGGGAAAATGGGAAGAGTATATATATATAGAAGTAAGTGCATAGTAAAGGAACTGTGAAATGTTTACTATTTTCACCAAAGACTTAAAATTCTAAGCAAGAAAATTTAGATCTACATGCAGTTCTGGATTGTAGAAGTGTACTATGAAAATATTTTGACATTCACATAACCTGACAAATCCAATTCCTCATTTTTAAGAACATGTTGACCGTGGAACCTTTCTGGCTTACTGTAAGAACACATCTCCTGAGGGAGAAGAATAAATGGAGCAGATTTCCTGGTCTTGGCATTTGTGATTTAATGATTCAGTACCTTTGAAACAAATTTTAAAGTAGTTGATACCAATTATCCACCCTTATCCCAACACACTGTTGTCACTGGCTTTGCCCTCCTGACATTTACTTTCCATCAATGTTTTTCACATTGCTTGCTGTCTTACTTCCTAGGCTGCATCCAAAGAGGCTGGACATAATGAAATCATTACCTTATTTCTGTTTACATCAATGTCCTCCAGGGCTTTGCACTGCCAGCAGTAATTACCCCAGAACTCTGGTGAAAGTTCAGTACCGTTTGAAGAAAAGTATCGGTATAGGGAATTGTTTCACACATGTGTTCCATAGGACATCGAGCCTGCAAAATACTGTTTGGTAAAAAGATTCCGTAGTCACATCTATTTGATACATACTTGAAGCAATGCTGGTATAAGATAAAAGACGTTGGGTTAAGCATGAAAGGACTTGATTTCTAGTACTAATCATGCACTTAGCCCTCTGTATATCCTTGGCAAGCCACTGCCTCTCTGTAGGACTGTAAAATGGAGGTCACATTATTTGTCTTCCCTGTGAGAGAGGGTTGTAGCCTACCATTTGGTTATAGTTTCTAGGTTAAAGTCCTGGCTCTATGGTCAGAGGGCCTTTATTGGTATTCCGGCTCTTCTTCCTAAAGCTATGTGACTAGGTCAAGTTACTAAACTTACTTGAGCTTTAGTTAATCCTTAGGTGTGAATAATATATTTATCTCATAGGGTTGTTAGACTTAGATATAAAAGAATTAATTATCATCATAGTACTACTTAAATACTTATTAGAACAGTCATAATTAATAGCAATACTATAATTAGCAGCAAGAATGATTATAATTATTAAATTTATTATTTAAAGAAAAAACACTGGTAATAGTAGCAGTAACAACAGAGTAGCTATGGTTTATTGAGCACTTTTTTTCCAGGGACTATTCTAAGAGCTTTACTTCATTATCTTATTTAATTCTCAGAAAATCCTGTAAGGTAGGTATCTAATTATCCCCATTTTATGGAGAAGGATGCTGTGGTTCATAAAAGTTAAAGTTGCTCAGGATCTCAGTCAGTAAGCAGCAGAGGGAGATATGCAGCTGTTCTGTCCAGTGCCAGAGGCTTTAAACCTAAACTCTCCCCAGGTTCAATGTCCTTTTAACCTGCCCCTTGATGCTCTTAGCCTCTCTGCCCTCCACCTAGGTAAGGGCTCTGAAGGGAGCAAACTTGCAGTTCTCTTTAGAGTTCATTAGCAAATCATTACAGATGAAAATTAAAGACGTGTGGACAGGATAAGAAGTGCTAGAAGTACTTAGATTTCCCTACTGATTTTTTTTTTCTTTCTCAATGGCAATATTTATTTAAATGTCTAACTGTAATTGAGAAGATAGTGCCATAACTTGAATGTAAAGAGAGAATTTAAGTACTGATTACTGATTTTTTTTTAAAAAAATAAAGTGGATAGCGCTGAGTTCTCAGAGAGGTTATTGCACTGTGAAGGCAGGAGCTGAGAACTCTTTGACGCGTAGTACGTGTTTTGGAAATGTTGGAAAGAGGGTTTGAAGCTTTGTAGGTCTTGGAAGAAAAATGGGCAAGATTGCCATCTAGTGGACTCTGAGTCAACTTCAGCTCAAAAAATACTAGTGTTTGAGTGAAATTTATCTAAAGTGGTAAGTAACCCTAATGGGTAATTTATTTAGATATACAACAGAGAACTATTACATGGGTCAGACCAATACTCACGCTGAATTGTGAGTTGGCAAAATCAGAGGACTAAGGAGCATTTTAGCGGTTCAGATGCATAGGACGTTAGCGCAAAAGAGAATCTGAGATTAACGTCTTTAATCTCCTCCTTTTACGGCCCAGGGAAGGACAGCAACTCATTTAGGTTCACCCGAGCGTGATAACTAGCCAGCAGGCTTCTTTTTTTTTTTTTTTTTTTTTTTTTTTTTATAAATTTATTTATTTATTTTTATTTATTTATGGCTGTGTTGGGTCTTTGTTTCTGTGCGAGGGCTCTCTCTAGTTGTGGCAAGCGGGGGCCACTCTTCATCGCGCTGCGCGGGCCTCTGACTATCGCGGCCTCTCTTGTTGCGGAGCACAGGCTCCAGACGCGCAGGCTCAGTAGTTGTGGCTCACGGGCCCAGTTGCTCCACGGCATGTGGGATCTTCCCAGACCAGGGCTCGAACCCGTGTCCCCTGCATTGGCAGGCAGATTCTCAACCACTGCGCCACCAGGGAAGCCCGCAGGCTTCTTAATTTCATGTCCAGTGCTTAGACTTTTATATCCATCCCAAATTTATAAGTTCTCCCAGTTAGCCGCTATAGATTCAGTTACAAAAGAAGATAGATGGGATAAGTGGTAAATTCTCCCAACTCTTTTTGGAAACATCTCTGTGCATACCATGAAAGCACTACTTATGGCATAGTATTGAAACATACCAGTATCTTACTGAGGGGTCAGAATTGTTTGTCTGTATCTGCTGTTTAGGGATTTGCTAAGTACACACATCTGAAGAGTATATTATGGGACTGTAGTGATTTTGTTGACTTTCATTCTATCCCCATACAGCCATTAACTTTTGACTCTTGTGCCTATGTTTTTCCTAGAGAGAAGCTGGACGGGATAGAAATGACAAAAAGAGTGTTACCACATGTCAATGTCATATTTAAGATACAGAGGAGGAATGTAACCCCTGTTTTGAATCATGGCTGTGTTCCTTCCAGGCTGTACTATATGGAGTTGGTTTCTTTGTTTCTCCATCTCCAGAATGGAGATGGTGATAATGTCTACTTCAGCTCAGGGTCTTCTTGAGATTTAAGAGATGAAGCACAATACTCTGTCATAATTCCCAATCAGTTGATCTCTCTGTTTCTCTCTGTTTGTCTCTCTGTGTCTCTCTCTCTATCCCCCTCACCCCTCCCTGTGAAAAGAAAGTTTTCATTTTTAAAATTGTATTTCTTGCCTTTTCTCCTTAAATTCCAAACCTGTAGAACAGTTGAAAGAATAGTTTATACCCAAATACCCTTCTCCTAGGTTCACCAGTTGTTAATATTTGAAAGTTGTATATATTACACCTTCCACTCGTAAGTTCTTCTGCATGCATCACCTAAAAATAAGGACATTTTTCAATATAACCATAATACCATTAACATAACTAAAAAGTTGCTAATAATTATGTAATATTGTCTAATAATATTTATATTCAAATTCCTTTAATTGTCCCATGAATGTTTTTACATCATTATTTTTCAATCCAGGATCCAACCAAGGTTACTGTATTACATTTGGTTCTTATGTCTCTTTGGTTTCTTATAATCTAGTATGGTACCCCTCAAACTAAGTGTTTTGTTTTCCATGATGTTGACTTTTTGAAGATTTCAGGAGGCAGATTATAACTCCTGGTGATACTAAATTTGATCACTTGATTCAGCTGGAAACTGCAAGTTACGTCTGTTGTAAAGGTATATTCTTCTGGTTATATTAAATATATATGGGGTGATACTTCGGGCCTGTGTGAACATTCTGTTTTCACATATATTTTGACATCAAAGTTTTATGCACACATTGATGAACTGTAGCTGAATCATTATTACAAAGGAGGTAGAAAATGGAAAATGGTAATTTTCTTCTTTTTTTCTACATTGATTATCTGGCATTCTTTTAAAAAGACGAACTTTTTTCCCCCTTCTCTCCCTCAGATACAACTATGGACTCATTTTTTTAAATCCAAAGTGTTTTAATACATTGCCACTATTTTCCTTTTATTAAGGCTCACAATGTTGCAAATTTGGTCAATGAGAGCTTCTTGAAGCTGGCTCCTCTGTTCTTTCAGGTACTTGATTACCTCCTTACTTCTGGCACAAACTGTTCCAGACTCATCTTGTACTTTCCCTAACCCAACCTGGAATTAGCACTAAAAAGAATGGAGAATATATTTAGAAACTGAGGTCTGAATACTAGATGAAGCACTATGCAAATGTTTTTAAAACACTGGTATTAATATAAGATGTAGAGAAAAATGCAGCCAACTTTGTGAACTTTGTCAGATGACCCCTCTGCCTGGTTGAATCATCCCTCAACTTATTTTACTTATTATTTCCTCAGAAAATACCAGAAAAGTCTGAGGTCCGTCTGGATTAAAATCATTTCCCTGTAACAAACAAGCTTTTGGAGCCCTAAACTTCTCAATATTCATCACACCTCAAAATATTCAAAGTCTATCTCATCTGAAAACTCAACTAGGGAGGAATCTTCTTCTAAGCTTCTGTGGTTATTGACCACGTCCAATTCCTCACAGGCTGCCAGACCGAGGGCCTCAGTTTCTTGCTGGCTGTTGGCCAGAGTCCACCCTCAGTTCCCTGACATGTGGCACTCTCCAAAGAGCATCTTAACACATGGCAGCTTGCTTCTTCAAAGTCTGCAGGGAAGAGAGGGTATACATTATAATATGCAAGGGGTACATTAGAATATGTTATGTCATCAAGAAATTGACATCTAACTATCTTTTCTGTATTCTAATAGGGACATGTGCAACTCACATTCAAGGGGAGGGGATTTAAAAAGAAAATTCTTCTTTTTAAAAGACTACCAGATAATCAATGTAGAAAAAAAGAAGAAAATTACCATTTTTCCATCTCCACTGTAATAATGATTTAGCTACAGTTCATCAATGGGTGCATAAAACTTTGATGTCAAAATATATCTGAAAACAGAATGTTCACACAGGCTCAAAGTATCAACCCACAAATGTTTAATGGTACCAGAAAACATACCTTTACAACAGAAATACCTAGTGGTTACCAACTTAATCAAGTGATCAAACTTAATATCACCAATAGTTATAATCTGCCTCCTGAAATCTTCAAAAAGTCAACATCATGGAAAACAAAACATTTAGTTTGAGGGGTACCATGCTAGATTATAAGAAACCAAAGAGTTCTCCCTCTTGCGAGAGCACTGGAATCACAACTAACTACTGAACAATCATCGACAGGAAGACCCTGGAACTCACCAAAAAAGTTACCACACATCCAAAGACAAAGGAGAAGCCACAATGAGACGGTAGGAGGGGCGCAATCACAATAAAATCAAGTCCCATAACTGCTGGGTGGGTGACTCACAAACCAGAGAACAGTTATACCACAGAAGTGCACCAACTGGAGTGAAGGTTCTGAGTCCCACGTCAGGCTTCCCAACCTGGGGGTCTGGCAACGGAAGGAGGAACTCCCAGAGAATCAGACTTTGAAGACTAGCAGGATTTGATTGCAGGACTTCGACAGGACTGGGGGAAACAGAGACTCCACTCTTGAAGGGTACACACAAAGTAGTGTGCACATCAGGGCCCAGGGGGAAGGAACAGTGACCCCATAGGAGACTGAACCACACCTACCTGCTAGTGTTGGAGGGTCTCCTGCAGAGGTGGGGGGCGATTGTGGCGCACTGTGGCGACAAGGACACTGGCAGCAGAAATTCTGGGAAGTACTCCTTGGCGTGAGCCCTCCCAGAGTCTGCCATTAGCCCCACCAAAGAGCCCGGGTAGACTCCAGTGTTGGGTCGCCTCAAGCCAAACAACCAACAGGGAGGAAACTCAGCCCCAACCATCACCAGAGAAGTGGATTAAAGTTTTACTGACAATCCAAAACCTATTTGATGCAGCAAAAGTAGTTCTAAGTGGGAAGTTTATAGCCATACAATCCTACCTCAAGAAACAAGAAAAATCTCAAACAATCTAACCTTACACCTGAAGGAACTAGAGAAAGAAGAACAAACAAAACCCAAAGTTAGTAGAAGGAAAGAAATCATAAAGACCAGAGCAGAAATAAATGAAATAGAAACAAAGAAAACAATAGCAAAGATCAATAAAACTAAAAGCTGGTTCTTTGAGAAGATAAACAAAATTGATAAACCTTTAGCCAGACTCATCAAGAATAAAAGGGAGAAGACTCAAATCAATATAATTAGAAATGAAAAAGGAGAAGTTACAACAGACACTGCAGAAATACAAAGGATCCTAAGAGACTACTACAGGCAACTCTATGCCAACAAAATGGACAACCTGGAAGAAATGGACAAATTCTTAGAAAGGTATAACCTTCCAAGACTGAACCAGGAAGAAATAGAAAACATAAACAGACTGATCACAAGTAATGAAATTGAAACTGTGATTAAAAATCTTCCATCAAACAAAAGTCCAGGACCAGATGGCTTCACAGGTGAATCCTATCAACCATTTAGAGAAGAGCTAACACCCATCCTTCTCAAACTCTTCCAGAAAATTGCAGAGGAAGGAATACTCCCAAGCTCATTCTATGAGGTCACCATCACCACGATACCAAAACCAGACAAAGATACTACAAAAAAAGAAAATTACAGACCAATATCACTGATGAATATACATGCAAAAATCCTCAACAAAATACTAGCAAACAGAATCCAACAACACATTAAAAGGATCATACACCACAATCAAGTGGGATTTATCCCAGGGATGCAAGGATTCTTCAATATATGCAAATCAGTCAATGTGATACACCATATTAACAAACTGAAGAATAACCATATGATCATCTCAACAGATGCAGAAGAATCTTTTGACAGTATTCAACACCAATTTTTGATAAAAAACTCTCCACAAAGTGGGCATAGAGGGAACCTATCTCAACATAATAAAGGCCATATATGACAAACCCACAGCAAACATTCTCAATGGTGAAAAATTGAAAGCATTTCCTCTAAGATCAGGAGCAGGACGAAGATGTCCACGCTCACCACTCTTATTCAACGTAGTTTTGGAAGTTTTAGCCACAGCAATCAGAGAAGAAAAAGAAATAAAAGGAATACAAATTGGAGAAGAAGAAGTAAAACTGTCACTGTTTGCAGATGACATGATACTATACATAGAGACTCCTAAAGATGCCACCAGAAAACTACTAGAGCTAATCAATGAATTTGGTAAAGTTGCAGGATACAAAATTAATGCACAGAAATCTCTTGCATTCCTATACACTAATGACAAAAGATCAGAAAGAGAAATTAAGGAAACAGTCCCATTCACCATTGCAACAAAAAGAATAAAATACCTAGGAATAAACCTACCTAAGGAGGTAAAAGACCTGTACTCAGAAAACTATAAGACACTGATGAAAGAAATCAAAGATGACACAAACAGATGGAGAGTTATACCATGTTCTTGTATTAGAAGAATCAATATTGTGAAAATGACTGTATTACCCAAAGCAATCTACAGATAAATGCAGTCCCTATCAAATTACCAATGACAGTTTTTACGGAATTAGAACAAAAAATCTTAAAATTTGTATGAAGACACAAAAGACCCTGAATAGCCGAAGCAATCTTGAGGGAAGAAAACGAAGCTGGAGGAATCAGACTCCCAACTTCAGACTGTACTACAAAGCTACAGTAATTAAGGCAATATGGTACTGGCACAAAAACAGAAATATAGATCAATGGAACAGGATAGAAAGCCCAGAGATAAACCCACACACCTGAGGTCAACTAACCTATGACAAAGGAGGTAAGGATATGCAATGGAGAAAAGACAGTCTCTTCAAGAAGTGCTAGGAAAACTGGACAGCTACATGTAAAAGAATGAAATTAGAACACTCCCTAACATCACACACAAAAATAAACTCAAAATGGATTAAAGACCTAAATGTAAGACTGGACACTGTAAAACTCTTAGAGGAAAATATAGGAAGAACACTCTTTGACATAAATCACAGCAAAATCTTTTTTGATGCACCTCCTAGAGTAATGGAAATAAAAACAAAAATAAACAAATGGGACCTAATGAAAGTTAAAACTTTTGCACAGCAAGCGAAACCATAAACAGGACGAAAAGACAACCCTCAGAATGGGAGAAAATATTTGCAAATGAAGCAACTGACAAAGGATTAATCTCCAAAATTTACAAGCAGCTCATGCATCTCAATATCAAAACAACAAACAACCCAATTAAAAAATGGGCAGAAGACCTAAATAGACATTTCTCCAAAGAAGACATACAGATGGCAAAGAGGCAAATGAAAAGCTGCTCAACATCACTAATAGTTAAAGAAATGCAAATCAATACAATGAGGTATCACCTTACACCAGTTAGAATGGGCATAATCAGAAAATCTACAAGCAACAAATGCTGGAGAGGGTGTGGAGAAAAGGGAACCCTCTTGCACTGTAGGTGGGAATGTAAATTGATACAGCCACTCTTGAGAACAATATGGAGGTTCCTTAAAAAACTAAAAATAGAATTACCATAAGACTCAGCAATCCCCCTACTGGGCATATACCCAGAGAAAACCATAATTCAAAAAGACAGATGCACCTCAGTGTTCATTGCAGCACTGTTTACAATAGCCAGGTCAGGGAAGCAACCTAAATGCCCATCGACAGAGGAACGGATAAAGAAGATGTGGTTCATATATACAATGGAATATTACTCCGCCATAAAAAGGAACAAAATTGGGTCATTTGTAGAGACGTGGATGGACCTAGAGACTGTCATACAGAGTGAAGTAAGTCAGAAAGAGAAAAAGAAATATTGTATATTAACGCATATATGTGGAATCTAGAAAAATGGTACAGACGAACCAGTCTGCAAGGCAGAAATAGAGACACAGATGTAGAGAACAAACATATGGACACCAAGTTGGGGAAAGCGGGGTAGGGGGGTGGTGGGATGAACTGGGAGATTGGGGTTGACATATATACACTAATATGTATAAAATAGATAACTAATAAAAAAATGCTCAAAAAAAAAAAAAAAGAAACCAAAGAGAGTACCAGAAAGTGGGAATTATGACAGCCCCCTTAGAGTCTGTCCATCACACTGATGGATATGACATTCTACTGTGGGGAATGAGATGATACACACATGAAGTACAATATCAGATGGTTATAAATCTACAAAGTGAACAGAGCAATAAGATGGAGAATCATTGGATGGGGCACCTTACCTAGTGTAAAGATGAGACCTCTGTGGTAAGGTAAAATTGGCTAAGACCTAAATCATGAGAAAGGTTAAGTCGTGTGAAGATGTGCAATGGGCAAAAGAGTGAGTAAGTGCAAAGACCCTGTAGTAGAAATAAATTCGTCCTAGAAGGAGGCCAGGAAGCCTAGGAGAACTACACAAATTGGTTTAGAGAGATAGGCAGTTACAAGACCGTATGGGACTTGTTGGACATAGAGTAAAGAGTTCGGATTTTATTTAATTATAATTTGAAGCCAGTGGAGCAGCTCTACACTAGAGAGTGAGATGGTCTATTTTCTGCTCTTATGGCATTCATTCTGACTCCTGTTATTTTGAATGGACCAAAGAGGGAGAGTGGAAGTAAGGGGGACTAGTTTAGCGGCTGTTGTAACAATCCAGTTGAGAGATGATGATGATTTAGACCAGAATGAGGGTAATGGATTGAATGAGAGGTGGTCAGATTCGGAGTATATGGTTGAAGGCAGGGGCTGTGGGATTTCCTAATGGGTGAAATAAGTGACTGAGAGAAGTCGTGATGTAATCAATCGACTGGGCTGAGCATTTGGGTTGATAGTACTGGAGGGAGGATGGATACAAAGAATCAATGTCTTAGAGCATTTTCTTTTTAATAGACTATTTTTTAGAGGAAATTTTAGGTTCTAGCAAAATTGAGAAGAAAATACAGAGAGTACCCATATATACCTCCCTAAACATATGCACAGATTCCCCTGCTATCAACATTTCACTGCAGTGGTAGATTGTTACGATCTATGGCACGTGATTATCACCCAAAGTCCATAGTTTACATTAGGGTTCACTCATGGTGTTACATAATCTGTGGGTTTTGACAAATAAAAATGACATGTATCCAGCTTCACAGTATCATACAGAATAGTTTCACTGCCCTAAAATTCTCTGTGCTCCACCCTATTCATCCTTCCTCCCCGCAACCCTTGGTAACCACTGACCTTTACTGTCTCCATAGTTTTTTTTTTTTTTTCAGAATGTCATATAATTGGAATCATACAATATGTAGCCTCTTAATAATTTATTTTCTTTTAGTAATATGTGCTTAAAGTTCTTCCATGTCTTTTCATGGCTCGATATCTTCCTTTTAATGCTTAGTAGTATTCAATTGTCTGAATGTCCCATAGTTTGTTTATCCATCACCTACTGAAAGGCATCTTGGTGGCTTCCAAGTTTTGGCAATTGTGAATAAAGCTGCTGTAAACATCCATGTGCTGGTTTTTGTGTAGACATAAATTTCCAGTTCATTTGGGTAAAAACCAAGGAGCACGATCAGTGGATTTTATGGTAAAACTATGTTTAGTCTTGTAAAAAACTTGGAGCATTTTTTATTGTATTAAATTCCATACACACATCCTCTTATTACCTCCTCTATGTCATATATATGCTACCACATCTAATTGGTTGTAGGCTACTGCCACTTCTATAACAAGCCTTTTTCTCATTGCCTTACAAATTTTTTTGGTTCTCCAAGATTAATGTAATGATGTGGGTGCCATCTAGTGGACATAAAGAAAATGTGTTTTGATAGAACAAGAACAACCACAAAGATTGATTAAAAATAACTAAATCGAAATCATATTCAGTTGTGCTAAATAAGAAAAACGTTTCAGTGTTTTGGACATTGAACCCATGTTTGGACTACAATGGGGCCAAAACTTGGCAAGGCACGGTAGAGAAAAGAAATAAGCAAAGATTAGTCAGCAAGTTAATATCCTGAATATCTGAATTTGTTCACCAAAATGATTTGGGGTCTGCATACATACACAGAGATTTTTCGTGTGTGTGTGTGTGAGAGAGAGAGAGAGAGAGGGAGAGGGAGAGAGAGAAGAGAGAATATTAAAGAATAAAACATGGCGATTTTCTTCAAGAAAAAGTGCAAGATGCGATGATTCAGTATTTAAATTGTAAATTATGAATGGAAGGAGAGGGAAACCCAGAGGGCAGAGGGCTCAGGGAAGGTGTCATTAAAACACTGTGAACTGCCATGGGTCTTAAAATATGAAGAAGATATGAATAGGTAACAGGGAGAACATCATGAGGAGAGGATAAATTCAGAGCAGTAGAAAGCAAAGTTTGAATTCTAGAGATCCATCCAGAATACCAGTATCTATTTGTTTTAATCCATTTGGACTTAAAGAAGAGGTAGAAATGGTAAGTGAATTAATTCAACAATTTCTATAGGAGAGTTTAACGAAGAGTAATTGTAATAGTAATAAAAGATGATACTAGTATTAACAACGATGGTGATAGTAAGAGCTAACCCTGATGTATTGCAGTTACTCATATATGTAGTCATTGTTCTAATTACTTTTACATATATTATCTCATTTAAACTTTGTAACAATCCTGTGAGGTAGGTATTATAATATTTCTCATTTTAATTTGAGGAAACTGAGACAGCAATTTTTTTTGTAACTTTCACTAAACCACAAAGTTAATAAGTAGAGGAGTCTGGATTCAGACCCCAAAGTCGGCTTTCTAAGACTTATGATCGCTTGAATTCTGCTAGATAGAGTGAATCAATTGGGATGGACAGATTTAGGAACCTGAACTGTGGGTCTTGTTCTGTGATTTACGTACCTTGGGAAAATCCCATCCTGTTCCTGGGCATCAGTTTCCTCATCTACTTAGTAAGCATATCAAACCATGTTGCCTCTGACGTGTCGCTGAGTTCTAAAATATGTTGATTATATTTAACTGGGATGTTCAAGTGTTTTGTTCTGATAGCTGAAAAAAATCCCAACCCTTGAGAATTTACGTTCAAATATAGGGATAATATAATGTACTCCTAATTGATCACACCTCTTTCCTGACTTTCTTGTGAGGTAGGGGTTTAGACTGCCCTACGTGGACAACTCTATTGTTATTTTTGGGGCGAGGGCGGTGCTGTGGATTGGAATAGTGTCGGAGAGTCGGCTCAACGAGAAGGGCAGCCATGGATGGCTCTCCATCCTTGGCTCGCTTCTCCTTCACCACTCGAATCTATGGGGTCCTATTGACAGAACTCACAAAGCTCTCTTGAATCCATCTGAAGCTCTGTCGAATCTCTACAAACTTCTCTTGAGTCTGCGCAGAGCACTCCCTCTCTTTATCCTGACTCAGGACATCATCCTTGTCTCCTAATGCGTCTTCTGGCCTCCAGTATGGCTCCTTTCCATCCGTTTTTTTCACTCTATGGGCCGAGTTAGCCAACCGGATGATTCTTTTGCTGACACCCCTCCAGTGGCTTTTCACAGTGCACTTGGGATGAGTAGTAGAATTCTCATTTCTTTCCTGTGGTTTAGGAGGCATTTCCTGTTGGGAACACTGCTTGCATTCCAGCCCAGGCTACACCACTCCCTGTTGAATTTTACCTTTTATCCATTTCTTTCCACGTATTCTTTGACCTCCAGGCTCCTACAACAGGCTGTTGTGGAATAGGCCCCCTCCACAGCCCTCACCCCAACACCACCCCGAGGCACTGCGTCTGGCACTAGGTTTCAGCTGAGATTCACCATCATTGAAAAGCTCCCCTAACTTCCATCCTTGCCGTAGCTGACCCTTCTGTATGTGGCCATGACATCCTGCAGTGCACTGGTCCTAGCACCTACCATATGAAGAGGCTGTCGCCTGAAGGACCATATGCTGTTACCCTCATTGCCTACTGGACTATAAGAACCGCAGAGGCAAGAAATGAACCTGCCTTGTTCACACCAGTGTTTCCCATTTGAGAACACTGCTTACTACAAAGCAGATGCCTAATGTGTGAATGAATGAGCGCGGGAAGGAACCAATCAAATGAAAAATCAACATTTAAATACCTCAAAGGTTTATGGAAGGCCAGGGTTACGTGGGGACTTCAGATCATATAGCTGAACTCCCATATAGAAACTGCCTGCTTTGCACACACTGTGCAAAGCACCCAGCATCAGCTAGTCATAAACACGATAAACCCCAGAGCTACAGAATCCTTCAGCCTCTGCTGCTCTTTGGAATGTTCTGACCCAGAGACTCCCCACTGAGCTGCTGAGCAGCATCACCTAGACCTGTGAGCCCCTTCTGATTCCCTCCACCAGGAATATCTTGCCTTCTTCCCCTGTGGTTGGTGGCCCCCTCTTGTGGTGCCCACTGGAAGGTCTCATGCTTTGAGGGACTTGCCTCCAATCCCTTCCCCTCATTTAAACTCTCAGAGCATCACCCAAATAAAGCTGGTGGTGCTACTGCCACCTTGTGGTCACTTTTTTCCCATCATTGGTGGCAAAATGCCTTGAACTCCTTACAGTCTTTAAAATGAGTTTGAGTCTTATCTTAAGAGTAACGGGAAGTAATTGAAGGGTTGTAATCATAGGGGTGACGTGATCTTACATTCTAAAAGATGTCTCAGTTGGAGAGGACCAAGAGGGGAACAAGACCAGTTAAGAGGCTGCTGTTGCAAAGTAAAGGAGCTGTTACAGTGGAGGATTACTGGACTGAAGGTCAATATTATGACATAATATGTGTGTGTTTCGTGTTTGGTAATTGCAATCATTGTTGCTTTTTGTTGTGGTCATCCATTTACAATGCTTGGTGTCAGTTGATTTATCTCTTGTAAAAATAAAATACAGTGTGTGTGTGTGAGTTGTGGGGAAAAAAAAGGCTGCTGTTGTAATCTGGGTGAGTGGAGATGGGGCTAGGATTAGGACAGCACTAATGGAGATGGAGAGAAGGAGATGAAGACAAGATAAATTTCAGAGATGGAGTCAGGACTTCCTGATGGATTAGAAGAGGGAAAATAAAGAATCAAGGATAAATATTTGAGCAACTAGATGGATGTCATGCCCGTTTAAAAGGTGAACAAGATGAGGAGGAACAGATCTGTGGATTGAGGGGAAGTAAATTAAAAAGCCAGTCTTTGATGTATTAAGCTTAAAAACATAATAGTGACACCCCCACCCCCTTTCTGTCTCTGGAAGCTTGTAGAATCTACTCTCAGCAGCGTCCTACAATGTCACTGTGTGAGGGTGCCTTGGAATGAGTTTGTTTCATCTGTCGTCCTGAGAATTTGATCTGTCACTACATGCCCTTTGAGTTTAAAACATTTTTTTTGGAATAATTTTATCAGTTTACTTCTCTAAATTTACTTTTTTTTTTTTTTTTTTCCTTTCTAGAATTCTTTTTATTTGAATTGGAATGCCTAGGCTGGTTCCGTAATTTAAAAAAAAAAAAAAAATTTTTTTTTTTTGACCTAGAGAAGTGAATTTTGCCAAAGTGGTTTTATTTATTTATTTATTTAAAAAAATTTTAATTTTATATCAGCATATAGTTGATTAACAATGTTGTGTTACTTTCAGGTGTACAGCAAAGTGATTCAGTTATACATATACATGTATCTATTCTTTTTCAGATTCTTTTCCCATTTAGGTTATTACAGAATATTGAGCAGAGTTCCCTGTGCTCTACAGTAGGTCCTTGTTGGTTATCTATTTTAAATATAGCAGTGTGTACATGTCACTACTTTCTATGTTCTCTCTCTGTCTCTTTGCTCTACTTTCCAGTTTCCCTAAACTTTATTTTCTAGTCCTTTTGTGAGACTGAAATTTCTGCTGATCTTTTTAATATGTAAGAACTCTGTTGGTTTTCAGAAACATACCAATTTTTGCATCCTATTCATGTTTTATTGATGAGAAATCTGCTGTTAATGCTCTGAAGGTTTTGGGGGATATCATCATGATTTTATTTAAGCTTCTTCTCATTTCTTGGCTTTCTATCAGTTGCATTTTATATTGGGGCCTTGATCTTTTCTAAAAATGATTTTGCAAGATATTTGTGTTCCTTGATGTTTTTTTTTTCTTATTTAAGACCAGGATACTTGAAATCAAGTGGAATTTTGGGTGTGAGATTGGTACTCCTCAGCAATGGGTTTTACTGAGGGTAATCTGGAGGGACCATTTTCTTGGCAGGGCACCCTCACAACGTGAATATCTTTAGGTTTTTCCTCTTACACTCATCAGATTTCCAGAGGAGATTCTCCTAATGTCCTGCCTGAAGGGATAGGCCAGGCTGCTAGTTTTCTGAGACCAAGAAGGAGCAGAGGATGCCAGGACTCGACATTCAATAGTAACTATTGGCAGTCTGGAAAAGAAGAAACATCCAAAAAGGAAAGAGAAAAAGAACCTAGTACCCCATCATTCATAAGCAAAAAGCAGTCAGCCTACAGTTGAATCGGGAAGGGGAAAGGAAACTCACTTTGACATAAAGATTAAAGTGTTAACCAATACATTTGACTGGAAACTGCTTGTTACTGAATTGAGACAAAGTTTCATATCTTAAGGATTGCCTGACTTTTTGTTATCTAAAAGTGACAAGAAAAGTCTTGGAGACTACAAGAATTTTCATTCAGGGATAGAGAAAGGTCACCCACTGAGCAGGATAAAAGAGGAAATTGCAACTTTTATGATAAATCTTCATGGTTCCTATTTATTTCAATGCCTCAGTAATGCATAATTAAAAATCTAAGGTTAACTAGCATATTAACCTTTTCTACTAAAATTACAAGGGATTTAGAGTATTTTATCTCTGACCACTCCCAATTTACATGCAATTTTTCTATAGTGTTTATCACTTTTTGAAGCCCACAATTGATACTTTTTTCATACAATGTTTATATTTTCACATTTATCAATTTCTTTGCTCGCTTTTTAAAAATTTCAGAACTTCTATCTAGGTCATCTTTTAATTTTTCATAATCATGAAATACATCCTTTAGGAATTTCTGTAGGTTCTGCTGTTGGCAAACTCTCAGAATTTATTTGCTGAAAACATTATTTTTAGATAGCTTTATTGGGTTCCTGTTTCTAGATTAGCATTTACTCTGGCTTCCATTTTTGCTGTTAGGAAGCCTACTGTTAATCAAATTGTTCTTTCTTGCAGGAAATCCATCTCTTCCCCCTGACTGATATTTATTTATTTATTTATTATTTTATATTGGAGTATAGTTGATTTACAATGTTATAGTAGTTTCAGGTGTACAACAAAGTGATTCAGTTATACATATACATATATCCATTCTTTTTCAGATTATGTTCCCATATAGGTTATTACAGAATACTGAGTAGAGTTCCCTGTGCTGTACAGTAGGTTCTTGTTGATTATCTCTTTTATATATAGTACTGTGTATATGTTATTCCCAAACTCCTAATTTATCTCTCCCCCCAACCTTTCCCCTTTGGTAATTATAAGCTTGTTTTCGAAGTCTATGGGTCTGTTTCTGTTTTGTAATTAAGTCCATTTGTATCATTTTTAAGATTCCACATATAAGTGATATCATATGATATTTGTCTTTCTCTGACTTTATTTAGTATGATAATCTCTGGATCCATCCATGTTGCTGCAAATGGCGTTATTTCATTCTTTTTTGTGGCTGAGTAGTATTCCGTTGTATATATGTACCACATCTTCTTTATCCATATATCTGTCGATGGACACTTAGGTTGCTTCAGTGTCCTGGCTGTTGTAAATAGAGCTGCAGTGAACATTGTGGTATGTGATTGTTTTTGAATGATGATTTTCTCAGGGTATATGCCTAGAAGTGGGATTGCTGGGTCATATGGTAGTTCTATTTTTAGTTTTTTAAGGAATCTCCATACTGTTCTCCAGAGTGGCTGTATCAATTTACATCCCCACCAACAGTGCAAGAGGGTTCCCTTTTCTCCACACCCTCTCCAGCATTTATTATTTGTAGACGTTTTGAAGATGGCCATTCTGACTGGTGTGAGGTGATACCTCATTGTAGTTTTGATTTGTATTTCTCTAATAATTAGCAATTTTGAGCATCTTTTCATGTGCTTTTTGGCCATCTGTACGTCTGACTGATTTTTTAAATCCTTTTCTTTGAATTAATGCTTTGCAGTTACACTACTCGGTGCCTAGGTGTGCCATTTCTTGTGATTTTTCCTACTTTGACATACATCATGCTTAATCTTCCTGTTTGGGTTGTGGTAGTGCTGCTTCTAACTGTGCCTGGTGTTTAGCAACCTTCTTTTTACCCTCCCAAGGGATAAACCTCTAATGCTCTGTCAGAATGGAAGGAGGGGAGGAACACTTGCCTGAATTTGTGGAATAAGAAAGGGGATTGGTTTAATTGCTGGAGGCAACAGGCCCTGGGCCTTGAGTCCTGCCTGGGAAAGACAAAGTGGTCTAGGTCTAATTGAAGTCCCCTCTGAGGATACAAAGGCATGAATCCTTGAGTCTAAACAAAAAACCCATGATAGACATGGAAGCATGGAGTCATTTTTTAAACAAGATGCTGCCCAAGAGGATGGCCTGGCAGGATACAGGAAGCCCAGCATTAAAAGCCTGTGGGGTGTATTTCTGGGAGTAGAAGATGAAAGTGGGGTTGGGAGCAGCCAAATGGAGAAGCCCTGATGCTACTGGAGAGGAGCTGGGATGGAGGGGCCAGCGTGGGAGACTGGAGAACTCCCGGAAGTATATGCCCTCCTCTGTGTATGTGTTGTCACCTCTCCTGTTCTCTTTGTTCTTGTGGCTTGAGTCACACCTTTAAAAGTATTTAAAAGATTTTATGAGGCTTTAGGAAGAAACAAAATGAAATGTATATCTGCACAAAGATTCTTAAATATTTTTAAGTATTTAAGTTGTATTTCATGCAGTATTTGAAATAAAGACTATTTGTAATATTGAATTGTGTTATGGTGCATAATAATAACCAAACACCTGTGACCCCACTCCACAACCTAACAAAGGGAATGGTATCCATTTTGTCAAGATGCCTGTGTGGACTCTTATGGCATCCTCTTCCCACTCTAGTCTAAGAATCTTCCTCCTAAATTTGCATTTTCTTGTTCATTTTTACTTCATCTCATAGTTCTGAAAAATTACTATATTAAGATTTATCTGGTGTGTCGATTGGTAATTCCAATAATTAAATCCTCTGGGGTCAAAATCTGACACTCATTTATGGTTTCTTTTCTTTTCTTTCTTTCTTTCTTTCTCCCTTCCTTCCTTCCTTCCTTTCTTCTTTCTTCCTTTCTTCTTTCTTTCTTCCTTTCTTTCTTTCTTTTCTTTCTTTCTTTCTTTCTTTCTTTCTTTCTTTCTTTCTTTCTTTCTTTCTTTCTTTCTTTCTTTCTTTCTTTCTTCCTTCCTTCCTTCCTTCCTTCCTTCCTTCCTTCCTTCCTTCCTTCCTTCTTTCTTTCTTTCTTTCTTCCTTTCTTCCTTTCTTCTATCTTTCTTTCTTTCTCTCTCTCTCTCTCTCTCAGTTTTTTTTGTTTGTTTTTAATGAGCACATTTAGGGTTGAACTTGATCATGGGATACCACAGGCCCTAAGTTAAGGAGGTTTTGGTTCATGTCATACTTGTATTTGCTTCTGCTAGACCCCAGGAAGTGCTGCCAAGCAGGGACACCTTTATTTTCTTGGCTTGGGCTTTCCCTGACCAGACAGATGTTATCCATTTTGACTCCAGACACAGGTGAGAGCAGGCTAAGAGTGACCATCTCAGAGGATGCTGGATGTGAAGGCTTTTGCAGCCAGGATTCCTGGAAGGTTCCCTTTGCTGGTAGGCAGACTCTTCCAGCGTGTAGTCCTGCTTAGAGGTTCCTAGCTTAATGTGGGAGTCCAAGTTCAGCTCCAAAGCTTTACAGGGGTCTAGAGTTTCCCATTACCCTCTGTCAGCATTTGCCTTGAGGGCTGCCCTGGCTCTTACATTAGCTTAGAGCTCTGATTTCGGCTCACTGTTGCTGTTTATGTGCCCTTAATTTCTTGAATGCTTAGCAATGAACTAAAAAATATGTTGGTTATAATTTATCCAGGTCTTGTTAAAGAATTTAGTGCACCACATTGCTAGATGTAAAGTCTATACTTGAAGTTTTATTTCCTTTGTGATATAAGAGCTGTTAGGAGAGAGAGATTTGCATCTCTAAGTTGTTCAGTTACATTTTGTAAGCTGCCAGTGTTACTGCTGCTGTTTTTCCTGTTTGGCTTTTGCTTTTTATTATTTATATCTGGTTTTATTGCAGAGATTAAAAAATAAAGTTGGTATTTTTCCTGCTTTATAACTTTTAAAAGAAGTTTTTCCTTGTGCCATATTAGGCAGTCAATTTTTTTTTAAGTTATATTGGTGCTTTAAGGAGTATATTTTGTCTTATTTACTATATTGTTAAGGTCCCCTTAATAATAATTTACTTTTACTCCCTTGAAATGTCAAGTTTTATGAGATAAGTAGTTTCCCACTGCTTTTGGTAGATTTCTCCTTCACTGTCTCCAGATGTTACTTTATATGTGTGAATACTATATCTTTGAGTGCGAAAAGATTGATCGATGGCAATTTATCTTTTTAGTAGATTATAACCTTTATCGTTATAAAGAGATCCTCTTTCATCAACACATTTATGATATAAATTGCATGTTGACCACTTTAATAACAAAAGTTTGTTATATTTTGGTTTATCCTTTTTATTTCAGACTTGCTTAATATGTATTTCATTTAAATGTTATAGTTTATAATTATCACTCTGTTTTAGCCATATTTCCATCATGTATGTTTCTATCTTTAAGCAATATATTGTTTAGTTTTACAAATTTTGAAATGTATAGAAATGAAGTGATATTCATTCCCTCAGCAAATATGAATTGAGCACCTATCCTGAGCTAGGCTCTTGAAAGATTGAATACACAAATGGACAATGGCCTGACCATATACGAAACCAGAACTCTGACCCACCGTCTACAGCAATCTGTCCAGGAACTCAATCCCCTTGTCTACATTAACAGCCAAAAAGCCAGCCTGCTGTAAGTCAGACTTACAGGAAGTCAGACTGCTATCTCCAGGAAGCCAACAAAAACTTCTCTAACAATTGGTCCCAAATGCCCAGGACTCAATTAATAACTGATAGTTTCCCTAGTATTTGTCCCCTCTTCCAGCTTGGGATCAACAGAGAAAGCCGAATATGTATTCCTAACCAATCACATAGATGCCCACTTCTAGTTAGCCTACTTTTAGCTTCCCCAGGTTGACAGCCTCCAATCAGGGTATGTCTCAAACCTTCTTTCTTTTCCACTTTATAAAGCTTCCCCACTCCTCTGCCTGCCTTTAAGTCTCTGTGAAATGACAATGATGGTGGCTAAGACACTTGCTCTAGAAAGCTCAGAGTAAATAGCCTTTTCTTCTTCTCATTTAGTTGGTATTTATTTCCATTTCCTGCTGTATCATGAGTACCAGATCAGAGAAAGAGCAAAAACAAACAAAAATGCTGCCTTCATGGAACTTACATTCTAATGGGACAGTGATGGCAGGAGACAGAAAAACATGATAAATGTTATGTAGAATACATGTAGGTTATAAGTGCTATAAAAACGAGCAAGGGAAGGGACGTGGGAGGGCAAAGAGTGGAAAGGATTGAGGGAGTAAATCATACAGATGTAATGCAGCAGGACAAAGCCTTCCAGGCAGCAGGAACCTCAAGGCAAAGGCTCTGATGCAGAAATGTGCCTGGCACTTTCTAGAAAAAGCAGGAACTTGGGGCTGAAGAAAAGGAGTAAGGAGAAAAGGAGGAGATGCAGTCAGAGGCCTCGGGGAGCTGGATCATGGAAAGCTCTGGGGGCCGTTGGAAGGACTGTGGCTTCTTCAACAAGGGAGCTGAGAAGTCTCTGAGCAGGGGAGTGACAGGGTCTGACTTTTGTTTTAAAAAGACTTCTTGGCTGCTGTGTTGAAATGAAATAGGGTGGCCACATGCCCTGGCTTGTGCAGCACAGTCTTAGTTTATGCCTGTTGTCCTGGCCCCTTTCACTTTCACAATGTCCTATATTAGACACCCTAAGCACAGACAATAAGGGGGCAAGGATAAAAGCAGAGAGACGGTGGGAAGCTGTTCTAATCATTCTGGTAAGAAATGATAGCGCCATGGAAATGGTGACAGCAGTGGAGGTAGTAAGAAGTGTTTAATTTGGGCTGTGTTTTCAAAGTAGAGCCTGTGTGTCTTCCAAACACTCAGAGAGAGAGAGAGAGAGATGTGAGTGAGTGTGTGTGTGTGTGTGTGTGTGCATGCGCGTGCGTGTGTGAAATCTAAGGTAACTCCACTATTTTTGTCTGAGTAACTAGAAAATGCATTCTTCATTAACCTAAATGGAAAAACTGGAACCTAGTTTTCAGGAGAAGATTGGGAGTTTGGTTTTAAAAATTGTGCTTTTGAATTGTCTATTAGATAATCATGGAGAGATACAGGGTAGAAGTTGAATGAGTTTGGAATTCAGGAAAGAAGTGCAGGGTAAATACATAAATGTGTGTGTATATATATACATATACACATATATATAAAATATATAAATATATAAAGATATATATTAAAAAATTTGCTGGGTGGAATATTCTATAAATATATAGTTCCCTGTCCAAACTATGTTGGCATAGCTCTGTTAACTGCTTGCATGTAAACTGTGAAGTCAGGGCCTAATATATTGGCTTGGCCAAAAAGTTCATTCAGGTTTTTGAAAGATGTTGCAGGAAAATCCAAATGAACTTTTTGGCCAACCCATTTTTTTTTTCCCCTGTTTCAATAGCCACTCCTTCTGTACCCCATTCTTGGAAGATACTTTTCATTTTGAAGTATAACAACTCAATCAGAATATGTTTGTGACAGTATTTATTAAAATTTCCTGGAAAACAGGAAACTCATTGGACCTTCAGATAAACTGCCTTCTTTCCTCAATTACCTTTCTTCAGTATATTTGAATGATATTTTTCTGTTGCAATTATTTTTTTCCCTTCTTCAGGGAGAGCAATTTTTAATATAATGGTCCTCTATGATCTCCCCCAAAATATATATTAGATTTTCTCTAAGCACCTTAGTCTTTTTTTTTTTCACTTCAGCATTATGTGATTTTTCTCAAGCCTGCCCTCATGTCACCAACTCATTATTTTTCATGAATGCCAGTTCTGCTGTGGGTAACTCCTCATCCTTTTATAGGGTTCATGTAATACCTGCATTCCTTTACTCTGCTAGTTTTCCTTTCACTGTGTGTTATAAATTTATTTCCTGTTTCAGAGCATTTATGTTTAATTTCTTTGACAGAAGCAAGCAGCTGGAGTGTACCGTTTTCTTGTATTTCGTGTCTCTTCCATTCTTTCAGAGGTTTTGTGCTGGGTTGTTTCTTTTGCTTAGTTATCTTTCAAAATCAACAATTCTATTGACTCCAAAGAGGAAATATGGTTTAGTGAATGAACTGGATTGGGTAAACCTCCCTCAAACAGAAAACTGCTTTATTCTTTTTCACCATCGCTGTCTCTCTGTACTATGTCAAACCTCTTTTTGATGTCCCTGACAATACCTTGGGCATGTTTTATAGCTTTTGCTGTCACTTTCAACAACAACAATACATAGTCTAATTTTCCAGGCACAAAAAACCCATTCATTCTAACATCAGAGCATCAATATTCCTTCCAGTTTTGGATTTTACCCCTCTTCCAGTAAGCCTGATTCAGTCTTGGGTGCCTCCAGTGGAAAAGCTGGGAAATGGTCAGATCTGCCACCTACTCCTCTGTCTTTCCATTCCTGGTCTTTCACTTACAAGGCTGCTTCTCGCTCCTGTGTGACTACAGAAGGGCTGCGGAGAATGGGAAGCACAGTCAATCGAAGGCAGGCAGGGTTTGTAACCCAATGTTGATGCCCTCGGCTATGGTGCATGTCCCAGTCGGGGGGCTTTTGTGTGGTCCCCTCATCTTTCCCAGTGGCTCCTGGACCAGAATAGGCATTCTGTGACTGACTGTCTATTGGTGATGCCTTCTAACTGTCTACAGCCAATGGTATGAGGTAACACATAGAAAAATACTTAGCACGGCTTGTGTTAGCTTCTACTACTCTTAAAGAGTCTGAGTGGTACTATTCTTACTACTTTTATGAGTGTACTTTTAGCCTCTTTATTTTGGTTCATTTTTTAAGGACTAATGTTAAGAGAAGTGGTATTTAAATAGGAGATCATAACGACCAGCTTTCCTTGGCCCTGGGAATTTAGGAGGATTTTATGTATGTATTTATTTATAGATGATACTCTATTTTGTAGACAGAAAAATACTTAGAGTTTAATCCCGATACTGGAAAAAAATAGGCAACTGAGGCCCAGAGAGGGAATGAATCCTGTCTGTTCTGTAGGGGCAAACAGCCAGGACTGGAATATGGGACTTTACCTTCTGTCTTTTAATTTGGGCCTTAGGACCCAAGGTATCTCCTCTTGAGGGGAGGTGCTGCATGCTTTTATGACTGAGTATAGAGGGATTTCTGTTCACCTAATCTCACCTTATTCTTCCTGCTGTCCTGATGGGTAGCCCAGTAGTGACATATATTTTGATAGATGATGTACCTTTCTCTTAAGGAACAAACCTTGCCTATAAGGAACATTGAATATTTGTGACCTTTTGAGAAATAACCACCAGATGTCACTGTAGGCTATGTTTTGTCAAATGAGACTACCGTATCTGTCGTTCTCAAATATGCTCAGAGGGAAAAACTGAGACCCAGTGTGTGCCATGCATCCTAATGTTTCGAGTCATAAGGAGTTTTCTGGGGCTATGAGTTACTCCCTTTTCTGGTCTCCCTGAGTGCAATACGCTGTTCCTTGTTTAGAGAGCTCCTCTTCATATTATAATCTGTTCTGCCATCTGTCTCCCCAGTCAAAAGGCCTGTTTCTCATGGCAGAACCAAGAGGGGGCGGGGTCAGGGGATGTCATCTTTAAATTTCTTTCAACTCCACCAAATTTAGCCTTCAACAAATGATACCATCTAACAGTGATTTTACTATGCAAAGTCAAATTCAAGGTAAGTCACTTAACTCCTCCCAGGTCCCCATTCATTCTGATTGTTCCCCTAATTGTCCTGTGTATAGAAATTCAGTAGCTGCCACTGACAACCCTTCAAGTCCTTTGACAAGGTGATTTGGTTTTTGTCCTCTACCAAAGTGCCTGTTATAGAGTAGACAGACTCTCATCTCACTCAACAAGAAGCAATCCTTCCCTACATGAAGGAGAAAAGAGCTGTTTGTGCCTGCTTTGTTTGTTTGTTGCTAGTATTTTTATCTGGGATAAAAGAGCCTGGGATCGTGTGAACTCTCGTTGTGTTACAGAGGTCTCTGCTGTTCAGGCTTTTATTCACGAACAGGAGCTAAGGGATAGAGTGGAAACCTGGCTGGGGTGTGTAGCATTTAATCCAAAATGTGAGTGGACATGGTTTTCCCAAACTGTATTCCTTGAGTCACTTGGATCAGTTATTCTAATACGTGTTTGGGCAATAGGTTTGGGGAGTAAAATACAGTCTCTTCCATTCTGAATGTCATGGAGCACAATTGAGCACATAGTAAAACCACCAATATTCAGTAGTATAAAAAAGGAAAAAAAACTTAAACATGCTGGAAGGATGTTTTCCAAAATTATTGACAGTATGGAACACCTATTACTAGATGCCTTACAGGAGTACTGCTTCATGGAGCGCTGTGTAGGAAATGCTAGTTGAATTGAAAGAGCGTAAGTTTGGTATCTGGGAACTAGTTGCCAATCCTGACTTTGTAAACTACTTAGCTGCAGTCAACACTACTCAAAATAAGGGACTGCAGGTTCACAAACTTCTTACTGCTAGACCGCACTACATAAGGAATATGTATAGAGTATAGGTCAATTACATTACTAAGCATACTGTTTGGTTCAGCTGATTTTTATATTTTGGTAGCAAAACTTTCTTGATGAAGGAAGCCGTATATGCTGATTTATATGCTATTACAAGTCTGACACTGAATAGTGTTAGCTGCAGTGATTATAAGTAAACCACTTGACCTTTCTGATCTCAATTTCACTTTCTCTCAAATTATCAGGTTGGAAAATAAACTGATTTCTATAATTTTAAACCTGGTAGTTTTCCAGGAGCCCAGGGTTTTGGAACAAGTTGAGTGTCTGTTGTAAACCTCTGACATAACCCACGAGAAACATAAGGATTTGACCTTCATCTCCAACTTGTAAAATACTAGAAGTATTTAATATTCTCTTACTTTGTCCTAATTGTATGACCAGTAATAACTGACGCCGTAGTTTTTCCCTTATTGTTTTTCAAAGTCCATAGATACTATGGAGAGATACAGAGGCTGATGGTCAGTGTTAGTAACATTGACTAGCATTTGGATGGTGCCTGCAATAATGGTGTTTCTTTCTCGGATGATGAACAGATTGCATTATAGACCTTTACGGCACACTCATCATCTGAAGTACAGAATGAAGATCATTGCAAGATGGATGAGGATTTGAAACACAGCATGGTACTGTGGAAGGAGTATGGGCTTCTGAGTCATGCAGACCTGGATTTAAATTCCGTCTCCATTACGTCCTATCTCTGTGATCTTGGACAGTTTTATTAGCCTTTATGTGTATTCATTTTCTCATCTACAGACCTCCTAGGTTTGTTAGGAGGATTAAATGAGATAATGCTTCTGATGTACCTCTTAATTTTGTAATTTTTAAAAAATTAGAAAAAAATATGAGTGAGAAAAAAGAATACAAAATTAGGACATAATTATTCAGGAATAGCAATGTGAAGATCCTAAAGTGATGGTTACGAAAATATTGGTTTAGATGCAAAGATGGCGCCCACTGAAATTGCTCAGATAAATCAGTGGAAGAGGAGCATAGTTAGAGGTTTGAGGAGTTTGGAGCCTGTGTTTACAGGCCAAGGATAGAGGCAACAGTGGAAACCTGGGCAGGAGTGAGGAGAATATCAGATTAATGGGGTAGAAAGTTATAACATGAATAGGTTCTAATCTAGTAGAGGATCAAGACAGACCAAAGGGGAGCTCATAAAGAGCTCTAACTGGCCTGGAGGGAGGCTTGAATAATGCTCAACAGGGTGACAAGGCTGAAGGCATCAGGCGAGTCAGCATAACAGTTCTCACGAGGGTTATCACCCTGTGTGGTAGAATTGAGTTTACTTAACCATAATTGAAACTGATAGACTTTAAGGGGCCTGTAATTGCAAAAGATCTCTCGATGTTACAGAGTGAGCTCTGCAGAATTTTTTCTCTTAGTAATAACTCCAGTTCATAGCACTTGTATATTATATAGCACTTCTCAATATCCAAACCACTTTTACGTACATTATTCCAGTAGGGCATCAGCGCAGCTAACAGGTCTCTCCGTGATACAGGTGAAGAACCTGAAGCTCAGAAAGGTCAACTGATTAACACAAGGATGCACAGCCAATACTTAGAAGAAGAGGGATTGGTGCCCAAAATTTTTAACTGATATAACAGCTTTTCCCAGAATGAAACAGTGTCTCTAAGTGTGAAGGTTATCAGTTGACATCCGTCCTTTTCACTTGTACTAGATGGAAATAGTGAAAGAGAAGGTTCCCTGGAAAGGACAGTGGAGGTACAGTTGATAGAAACAGCCAAAACAGCTTAAGGGTTATTTCTCAAAATAAGCCAATTAGTTATTTAGCTCAAAAATAATGTCCAAATGCCAGTGTGATAATTTCTTAGAGGGTATTTACAGGAGGTTGTGCAAGTTGAAAAATACAGCTGCAGGCTTTTATTAGTTGTGGATGATTTAAATTAGAGTGGATACGTAAATTGCACTCAAACTACACTTTCCCTTTCCATGACCATGATGGACATCGATCATCGATCATGACACCCTTTCCCACTGTATCCAGATGGCACTTCATCGTTCTTCTCAATTTGGCATCCCAAAAGGCACTGCTAAATATTCAGAACTGGCCTAAAATTCTGCCTTAACCTTTCAGTCCAAAGCCATATTTGAAACTCCATTTTCTTTTCTAGGTAATACTCAAAAAGAATTTGTCACTCCCTTTATTATGCCTGAAACCTACTAACAAGATAGCCTGCATTATTACAATTCATGCAAAATTATGTAAACATCCCAAACAACATGAGATTTGTACAGGAGCTGACAGATTCGGTACTGTGTTTGTTCTACATCTTTGAGGATATTGTCATTTCTGCTTGTGAGAAGAAAAAGGGGCCCTCCAGTAGTCACTGGTGAATTTCCTTCTTCAAAAGCATGATTGTTATGCACTTATTTCCTGCAATTCTAAAAATTAATTTTATTTCAGGGACCCAGAGAAGTCAATCGTTTCCTTTTAGGAAGGGATTTTTCTAGTACATTGTTCATTGTTACTAGTTCAGAAACCAGTTATTTGATTCATAAGACATAAGGCAGTGCTTTAAATCAGTTTCACTTCTACACCATAATTGAGCCCTTGGCACTCAGTGTAACAAAGCAACCGAAGACTGTAGAGTTGTTTTAGAACTAAGGATGTGTCGATCACTGGAGGGCCTTTCTCAAAATACATTTGCCTATATTTTCACCTCCATTTTCCTTCTACATCCCGCACACACCCATTTTTTTCTTTATTCTGGTTTTCTTGGGGGCAGAAGTGTTGAGGGCAAATGTCTATTTTTGAAAAGTTCCTCCACCTAACATTCTCCCCCATTCTACTACCAAATGAGAATCTCTGATATAATAGAAAGAAAACTTAAAATTTAAGTTAAGAGACTTTGTTGGATTTGAGTCTTGGTCCTGCTACTTTTCGTAGGTAATCTGGGTTATTATTCAGGTCTTATCTGGCTGCAAGACCAAGTCAAACTGGTTTTAGCAAAAAAAAAAAAAAAAAAAAAGGTGGGGGGAGCCTTATTGGCTCACATGCTTAAAATGTGTCAGGTTGAGTCTGGCTAGAACCCAAGCAGTATCATAAGGACCTATATTTCTCCATCTCTTTAGTTCTTCTTCCCTCTGTATTGGTGCTTCTCTCAGAGTTTGTGTGGTGGCCCTCAGTCACTTTACTATTACTTCACTCTGATCATTCAGCAAAACCCCAAAGAGGGAGAAAATTTCTTTCCCCAGTAAGTCCCATAAGGCCTCAGCCCCACTCTTTGGCTTGACTTTTCTCTTGTGACCATTCCTGAACCAGTCACCTGTCACTATAGCCAGTGGGAATGCAACAGCCTGATTTGTTTACTCCTAGGCGGAGAAGATACTGCCCAGTACTTATCTGGGCAGTTACGGTTGTCTGTGGCTGATATCTATGCTGTTCCAGATGTTAAATATTTTGTATATTCCCCCGTTCTTGGATTACAGTCCTGTTCTTAGTGTTGAGAAGAGACGTGATTTCTCTTGAGTCTCAAAAATCTGGAATTGTGAAAGTGATATGTTCCTCATAGGAAAATTACACTAGAAGAAAAGGAAATGAATAACCATTTTCTAGGAAAAGATGTCAGTGCTTTGGGTCACAACTTCCCCATATGTAAAATAGAAAAATTTAAATCAGTTGGTCTTATATGTTGCCTAATCATTTTAATTTTCTATGAAAAGAACGGTCTTTTGTAGCCTTTACTAGTACCTATTACCCATTTTATATTGAATGTACCTATATAAAATAGATGTGTCTGCACCTCCATCTATCCATGTGTGTGTGTACATATAGTACTCATTTTGCATACAAGGCAGCTGAGAAGAAGCCACCAGAGTTCCCCCAACAAATGTGACAGTGCCAGTTCTATAACTATATTTCTTACTGGACAGCCTTTTTTTTTTTAATTTGACTATATTCATATCTTAATCTTGGTGTGTTAACCATTTAAGAGGATTTTACAATTTGTGAGAGTCTCTTAGAAATAAAGAGTAAAAACTAAGAGGTATGTGTCTCAAATGCTGGAATTTTAGGTACTATAATCAGAAGTAGGTCATAACATTGAGGAGAAGGAACATTGGAGCAATGACAGGGTCTGTGCCATCATTTGGGGAAAGAGTAATTAGTTGAAAAAACATCTATTTGCCTTTGACTGCTTTTCTATCTGCCTTGCCATACCCTTGTTTTCATGAACGCCCTCTTCATCACATTCGTCACAATATCTTCATTCTAACCTATTATCAAACAATAAAAATGAGCCACTTTTCTAGAACATGGCATCTTCTCCCTCCCTGGCTACTGCCCTTACAATGACATGTCAGTATGCATGAAAATTTAGATGAGAGTGGAGTGTTTGTTCATTTTAAAATCATAGCAGTTTAGACCTTGTGTATTCCATGGGAAGTTCCTTTGTTGCTGTTGTTATTGTCTGTTCATAGGGCTGAAAGGCTCTTTCTCTTCTCCACATCTTGCAAAGGTTTCAAACAGAAATTATTAGGTAAGAATTTGAAATCCAAGCCACGGGCCCAGCACAAGACACTCCATCTCATTCATGTGAAAATCACTTATTGAATGTTTATTCTGTGTAAGGCTGGGTGATATGTAAAGATGAATGGCTGCCTTATAGAGATAAGACCTGGACATAAATCATTACAAAACAAGATAGATAGTAATATATGTCATCAGAGAGGAATAGATAAATTGCTATGAGAGGTGAGAGGATAAAGAAATTACTTTGTTGGAGAGGAGCTATGGAGTGCTGTACTTCGGCATTTTTTGGCTATAAGTAAACGACTTCCTTCAAATGTGCTCAGGCTAAAGGCAGAAGCATGTTCACATCTGATTCTGGAAGGAAGGGAAGTTTTCATGAAGGAGAAGAGTTCTAAGCTCAGCCCTTGAAAGACGAGTAAGATTCAGAATTAATTCAACTCCAAGAAATCTTGCTCAGGACTCCTATCACCTTGGAGAAGGAACATGTGGAACTATTTACAGCCATTAGATGTTTAGCTGGAGGTTGACAGCTATTTGTCAGAATTGAAAGTAGACACCCCAGTATGGATGCAGTTGGAAAGAGGAAAGCCTGAGCACAAGCCACTGTCTGAAGATGCAGGTCACACTGAGGAGTGGAGAAAGACAGCTGGGGGTCAGGGAGGCAATCCTGCATCTGCTTCCAGGGAGGTATCGAACAGCTACCAAGAGCCGGGGGGGGGGTGCTGTGGATTTAAAAAACAAAAAGAGTTGACAAAATTGGGCAGACATTATGAAGAGCAGTGATAAAAGTGGGATATTTGGGGAATGGATGCAATTTCTCTAAAAATGAAATTGTCATTTCATTTCTCTATGTGAAAATAAGTATATGAAAAGGAACTAGATGGTCTGTATTTTCTCACCACACATAGGCTCTGTTCTGGGTGTAGAGAATACAGCAGCAAACAAGGAAAAGTCCCTGCCCCGAGGGAGCTTATATTCTAGTGTGGGGAGGGGATAAGTCAACAACAATTACATACGATGTGTGTTTTATGGCAAACTCTGTGTCAGGCTGGGGTTGAATCATTTCCAAATAATCTACCCCAACTATCTATTCTGGTTCTTACTCTTAATTTAAGATTTTTCTTACTAGTAGTCATTTAGTAATCCTTTTATTTATTTAGTTCATGCATTTATTCAACAAATATTTGAGCACCTACCATGTTCCAGGCATCGTGATGGGCACCAGAGTGCAACAGCAAACAAGATGGATGGTGAACTCTGCCTTAAAGGAGCTTATATTCTTGAACAATGCCATCTAATAGAATTTTCTGTTGTCCTATATCCACTGCCCACTGTGGTACCACCAGCTGCTTATAGCTACTGAACGTTGTAGCGTGACTAGCATGACTAAGAAGCTGAATTTTTAATTTTATGTCATTTTAATTCATTTAAATTAATGTGGCTACTGAATTGCACAGCATAGTTCTAGGAGGTATGATAATCTATAAAGAAATACATTTAAATAAGTAAATCAATAATACATTTTAAATAATTATGAATTATTTTGGGTGCTGTGAAAGAAATACACGCGATCCTAAGTTAAAGAAAAAATGGCAAAGGATGTATTTCAAAAGGTGATGTGATAAAACTTGTCACCACATTCAAGTTGAGACCTGAAGGATGGGAAAGAGCCACTTAGAGAAAGATTCTTGGGGAACAGAGAGGAGAAAAAGTCCACAAAGAGGGGAATTCCTTGGCATGTGGGAGGGACTGAAGAAGAATAGCTGGAGTTTGCTAAGTGAGAAGCAGTGTGGACAAGTGGAAGCTGGAGGTTAGGGCAAGAGCCGTATCATGCAGAAGTCAGGCAGTGTGTATGCCAGTTCCATAAAGGGTACCATGCTGTCTCCTGAGGCCTGCCTGGTCCCTGTTTTCCAGCCCAGTGGTCACTTCCTAATGAATACTTTTTAATAGAACCAAATTGCTGGAGCACCTCACAGTATCAACCCATTACCTTTGATCATCTGCCTCTTCTGCTATGTGATTCACTAGGAAAATATCATTGCCTACCATGGAACAAAAAGTTAAGTGAGACAAGGCCCATACTTGCAAGAAGTATAAGAAACTAAATACTAATTAAGAAATGCTGTTTTAATAAGAGTAATTAATTATGAATGATTAGAAATAGGATCAAGCTATTTTTTTTCTTTTAATATTGCTAGAAGGAAGCTAGCTGATGAGGTCTGAGGACACTTACTTCCTGAAAGCTTTTGGGAGGAAACATGGGGGAGGTAAAGAAGAGGACAGGAAATTGACTTAAAAATAACTTATTTTTAAAGCTATCAATCCTTGATTTGGATTTCCTTCTCTGAATGTATAGATATTCAGGCTTTAGAGATAAGTGATTTATGCAGGAGATACAGTCTTTATGCAGATGAAATGCCCGTGGGAGGGGTGCTGGCAAATAGCTGTGTTTTTCAGCTGTCACTTCTGTCAGCTTCATTGATTTTAAAAATTGTCAGGAAGCATTTTAGAATGTAAATTCCTCTGGGGGCAATGTTTATATATATTTTTTCTCTGTACAATCATGGTACATTGGCAGGGTTCTAGAGCCCAGGGAATCACCTCTGATGAAGAAAAAATGTAAAATGTCATCATATGCTTTGTTCTGCAAAAATAGAACTTTTCATTAAAATAACAGTATGCGTTATAGATGTGCTAAATTTTAATCTCATGACTAACATTGACTTAAATGACTTTAACTTTTTCAACTCGCCTAGTCCAGCACCAAACTTATACATGTACTCTATATTGGCATGTTGTTTTTCATAACTCATTGTGATACTGAAAGCCTATAAATAAGAGCACATCTTTTGACATAATAATCATACCAGATAGTTCTATCAGACTTTAGACTCGCCAGAATTCTTTCACAAGCATGGGATAATTTCATACTCTCAACAGCCCCATGAGAAGGTACAGCATGGGACATTATCTGTCCTTTACTTACAGGAACCCAGAGGTCAATTCTTTTGTGCCTTGAGAGATTGAATCAAGTGTGGACAGAATTTGAAGTCAGGATACAAGCTTTTTTACCATTTGCCCCTCTTCTTGATGGAGGGAAGAGTAGTACAGATTCTTCTCTACCTCTGTTTTAACATTTGGTGTCATGTGCTAGTAAAACCATGGACTAGGTTTGAGAAAAGCCTTTGGATTTAGAGAAAGAAAAGTCTATGTATCAGTTAGGAATCTTTGTATTACAAGCAACCAAACTGTAAAGGTCAATGGAGTTTATTGACTCTTATAGCTAAGAAGTCCAGAGAGGGCTGGCTTCGGGGCTCAAATAATGAAGTGATGACCTGTCGCTCCTCTCCTTGTTTTCTTGATTGGCTCCATCATCGGAAAAGCCCTCTCCTCATTTAGTTACTCAATTCATATTTACAAAAGAGCATTCCATATTTTAAAGATGAAGTAACACACAGTGGAAAGGGCACAGGGGTGGCAGTCAGGAAATCTGGATTCTAGTCTTAATTCTGCTACTGGATCCATGAACTTCACCTGTCAGGGTAGTTGGAGAAGTGCAAGTAGGCTCCTAGAACTACATCTTTCCAGATGGAGATCTAGAGTGAGGCATGTGTGGGGGAGGTAGGGAGGACGGTTGGAGGGGAGAGCACCTTGGCCACAGAATTTCCAGAAAAGAGAATTTCTCTATTTGGACTCTCATGTTCCTCGTGCCCACCCAGAACCACTTACCGGGGCTTCAGCAATGAAGTGCCACCTGTGTGCCTGTGTTACCTGAACCGTGGAACACGTAGAGGAGATGGCAGCTTGAAAGAGAGGAGTGTTTGGTGCTGGAAGTACGGTGAATGTATTCTGGGTGGTCCTGTAGCCAAAAAAATACACACCATGCAGCATTACATTCACTGATCCCCTAAAAATCAAACCTCCGATCTCAACCTTTTTAGTCCAGTGAGCTAATCCCCTTGGCTAGCTGTTCACAGAACCAGAATTCATCTCTCTGTTTTCCTCTCAGAAGGACTCCCCAGTCACAAGATGCTCCAAGGGAAACTGGGCTATTCCAGATCCAGATGGCTTCGATCCATGCCAGTGCTCTTCATTATGTAAACTTTCCTTCTGACAGCTCACGCGGAACATGTCACATCTTGAAAGAGGAGTTTTCATTAACTACTTTGCTGCTGCCAAATGGAATCAGTGTATTATATGGCCCCCTGCCAGAATGTCAGAGAGAGAGATGGCCCCTCTGTCTGCAGCACCAGCCTGGCTCCCATCACCAAGCAGAAACCTCCTATTTTTCAGAGATCAGTGTATTTCCTACCTCATGTAGCAGGGGAAGGTTACACAGCCAATGGCAGAATTGAGAATAGAATCCAGGTGGCCTGACTCTGTGCTGTGCCCTTCCCACTGTACACTGCTGAATCTTTAAAATCTGAAGTGTCATTTTTAAAATAGGAATTGAGTGAAGTTTGATAAAGGTTGTGTGTTTGTTACAAAAAGAAATTTGGCCACCATCTCTAGTTCCCTCTCCCACTTCTCTGCCATATGTAGTCAGTGAGTACATTCTACTTATTTTATCTTTTAAGTACTTCTAACTATCTTGACTTTTTTGGATCTTCACTCTCTAGGCCACCATCATCTTTCTCTTGGGCTACTGGTCAATATCTGTAGTGGATTCTCTGCTCATGGCAACAAAGTCATATAAAATAAAAATCTTGTCCTGGCAGTCCCCTATAGAAAACTTTTCAATGGCTCCCACTGTCTTTGCCTCAACTTTAACTCTTTGGCGAGGTTTCCCCCACTACTTCTCTTGCCCAGTCCTCAGACCCATTCCCCATCGTGGCAGTTACCTTCTTTATTTCTTTGAAACAGCCAACTCTCCTCTTTTTCACCTCAAGGGCATTGCCCTTACTTGGAGTGATATATTTCTTCCCATCTCCACTCCCTCCTATTAAATGTCTGCTCATTCTTTAGGTCTCAGTTTAGAAGTCTCTCATTCTGACAGTCTTCCTCATCTCTCAGTCTGGCTTAACTGCCTCTAATACTTGCCTCCACAACATCCTATAGTGTTTTAGACCTACTCATGTGCTTTCTGTCACATTAGTCTCTTTGCACACCCCCCCCATCCCTTTATGTACACATACACACATATGCACACACCACATACACACCCTTCACTGTAAGTGTTTTGTGAGTTTGGTGCATTAACTGAAGACTTAGAAGCCATGGGGAAGGCAGAACAGGGTGCTTTACCTCTCACAGGCCCTGCTCTTCATTTCTCCTTGATATCATGGTTTACCAAAATGAAGAGCCTTCTCCATAACAAAGCCAAAATCTGCCAAAGGCAATTGTAATGATCAATCACACTTTTATTTCTCACTCACACACTGAGTGAGTGCTCGGTGAATGTCAGCTGTGCTGCTTTTTTTTTTTTTTTAACTTTTTATTTTATATTGGAGCACAGTTGATTAACAATGTTGTGTTAGTTTCAGGTGTACAGCAAAGTGATTCAGGTATACATATACATGTATCTATTCTTTTTCAAATTCTTTTTCCATTTAGGTTGTTACATAATATTGAGTAATCACGTTTTCTTTAGCTTCCACATAAAAGGAAGTGTTTCTCTTAGGACACATGTAGAGCAAGTCCTGTCCCCTTTATCTGTAGCAACAGTTTTCTCAGTTTCTTCATTCAAATGTATATGTAAGTGACAATTATCTGTAGATTTCAGGTCCTCGGGGTAATTCACATCTAAACTGGAATTGAATTCTTAAGAAAATTTATTTACATCTGGTGCTAAAGTTTCAGGAAGCATACTAAGATTGCCTAAGCTGTTGGGGTAAGCCAGGCTCTTGAGTCCCCTAGAATCTCACCTTGCAGGTATCTGTGCAAGGTCCTGGAGCCTCAGGGTTAGAAAGAAACTTGATATTTATGACCCCATGACTAGTTCTTCCCCAAAAGTCTTTTTATACTCCAGTCATTCGTGTGTGTGTGTGTGTGTGTGTGTGTGTGTACACCCTGACCTAAGTGACTGTTAATTCTCTACTGGATTAAGTAAATAACCTCTTAAACAAGTTCACTACCTTAACCCTTGTTCTTCTATGATTGGTTCTCAACATAGTATCTGGAATGATATTTTGGAAAAAGTAGTCCTATCAGTCCTCTGTTCAAGCTTCCAAAGGCTGCTTATTTTACTGGGTAAAAGCCAAAGTGCTTAGGTCTAAAGGCCTCCAGGATCTGTCCCCTGTTACCATGCTGATTTGTCTTCCTGCTGTTGCCCTCTCATCCATTCCACTCTGGCCATGCTGTTCTCTGTGTTCCTCACACAGGCCAGGCCTGCTCCCGCTTCATGACTTTTTCAAGAGCGATTTTCTTGGCTAGACACACTGCACTCTCCTACACAATTTCCACATGGTTCCCTCCTTCGTTTCCTTCAAATCTGTGCTCACATGCCCCTTTTCTCAATCAGGTCTGCCTTGATCACCCTATTTAAAATGATCACTTCCCCACAGCTCTTTCGATCTATCGCTGTTCTGTTTTTTTCATAGCTCTTATCTAAAATTCACCTACTTATTAGACTTATTATCTCTCTCCCCCAGATAGAATGCAGTTTTCAAAAACACAGGGTTGTTTGGCTGTGTTTTTCGCTGATGTATCTCTATCATCTAGAACAGGTACTCAGTAAATATTGCTTGAATAAATTAATGGAACATTGCCTACTTTACACTTTCACCAACTTATCTATCAGCTTTTTGAGAGTTTATAAAACCCTTTAAGCCAAATTGTAAACTTCCAGTTAGTCCCAGCTAAGGAGGTAACAGTTATTCTTGTATTATTCACAATATGGTTAGAATTATTTCAAAAACACATCTCACAGAGAAAGTTCTTAGCTACCTTGTAAATCCTCCTACACTCCTTTGATATTTACCATCTTCCTACTCACCCCCTTTATCCCTTTATGTTCGTTCCTAACGTGAACTTTGTGATGTCATTAACTAGTCTCATCTTCCCATCTTGCCTCATACTATGTTCAGCCCTACCTTTGAATCTTTTCCTTAGATACCTTTTGAGAAAAGACTTCCCTCCACTTTTTAATAGTTCCTCATTCACCTAGCAACATCACCTTTAGAGAGTATGGTCATAACTAGAAAGAGCAGAAAATTCGTTTTCTGATCATTCTAAATAGATATCAGATTCTATTACTAAATATGATACATTTAATTTATAGGGTGAGCCAAATATGTACTTAGAGCTTCTTCATTCTCATTATATATGATTTCAAAATATTTCTTACTGCCCAAAACTTAGTGACTTAAGTCAACAAGAATTAGTTTTCATGAATCTGAGGTTTCCTGAGCTCAACTGGGTGGATCCACTTCATGTCAGCTTAGGTCACATAATGTGGCTGCAGTGTCCTGGAGGACCTCCCACCTTCCAGGGCCTCGCTCTGCTCTTGGCCTCTCATTATTGGGTGGTCTGTTCTGAGTTTCTGTACAGCATGGAGGCTAGCTTCCTAGAGTGAAAGTGAAACTGTCAGGCCTGGGGTCCGAACCAGCATAGTATCACCTCTGGAGAATTCCTGTTCATCAGAGCCGAATAGGGCTAACCCAGGTTCCAATAGATCTGCCTATTGATGGGAGGAGTTGTAGGCAGCCATAGTTGCAGATGAACTACCATACCTTGTTCTCAGAACTTAAAAGATAAGGAGTGCAATTTAGAATGTGCAGCTAAAGGCAGAGACTCAAACCGTTGCAGAGACTTTGGCCAATTAAATAGTATATGTGTTGGTGTGAGTGTGTATGTGGAGGTGGGTGGTGGTAGTGGTGGAAAACATGTAAATACATAAAAGGCTCAAGATTTCCAAAATCATAGCATTTTGTGGGACATTTAAGATGAAGGCAAAATCCTTTTGGATCCCTAAGAGCATTCACGTGTCATAGCATTGTTTAGTAATTGATGTGCCTGACTCTAAGTTATCAAGTAGTGGGATTATCTAATTAAATGTATACTCTGTTCCAGTAGATGAAGAAGTGTTTAATTCATTATAGAAATTTTGTAGGAAAAAAAGGGGCTACTTTTTTTTTTTTTTTAACTTTTGGGGGTTAAAGGGATAAGTTTCAATTACGGGAAATTCACTTATGAGTAATAGTTTATTTCCCAACCATATCAGGAAAAAAAATGTGTCTTCTCTGTAATTTTTAAAGTTTATTCTTTTAAGCACAGGCCTGCACATATAGTAGGTGCTGGGTAAATGACTGCTTATTAAAATCAGGCCATGAGCAGAAGCTAGGGGCATGGGGATGTTCTCATTCTATCGAAAGGCAAATTTCCTATTCCATAAACGTTAATCTTACAGCTTCTAAAATTATAAACAATAGCTTTTTTCACAGAAGTAATGGTACCTGGGTGGATTAATTATTTTTTTGTTCTCATTACCTAGTGGCAGATATGCAGGGCCCATAGCACAGAGCCAAGAAAGTGATATTAGTCACGGTTTCATTGCAGATCATGGGGGAGAAAATTGGGTTAATGAGAGGACATGGGGATTGAGCACCGTAAGCCATGGTGGAGCTCACCAAATAAAGAAGATTAGACAGTGAGTAATAGGATGAGGAAAAGCAAATGCACATTCTGAAAAACCAAGGGATCATTACGCAATTTCCCACCAAGTAGACAGAAGGTAAATTCATGCTGGAAGAGAGACAGTCTTCTTGTTGGAGAACCCCACTCATCTTTGACTGCTTAACACCTCAGATGTTAAGGAATGCCCTGGTAGTAAAGTTCAGCTGCCATTTAAACCACTGACTATGTCTGTAGAATCTGTTTTCTCTAAGAATAGCCTTAGAAGTCTCCATAGGTTGGCTCCAACCTTAAAGAGAAATGTCACACTCATTGTTCATGACACTTGTTTCTCCATCTTCTTGAACATGTCCAATGATAGGGAACACTCTCAAAGTACAGTTTAGTTAATTAAGAATGAAGTTTCTGAAATCAGAAAAGCTTACTTGAATCCTGGACTCATAATTTATCAGTAGTGTTTTCCTTGAGTAAGTGACTTAATGTCTCTAAACCTCAGTCTAAAAAACACTGAGGGTGGGGAGGAGATAGTATCTACATCATAAAGCTGATAGGGGGATTAGATGTGGTAAGGCAAGGAAAACATTTATCAGAGTCCCTGGCCCATATTTTAGTCCTCAGTAAAAATTATTAATTTTTTAGTTCAATCTTACAGATGGCCAACATTATCTTTCCATTGAAATAGCATGGTTGAAAGTATTTTACATCCTTATCTCCTTAGATATTTGCAATAGTTCTGGTAGGAATCATCATTGTTGTTAGTCTTCCAATGAGAAGCCAGTGTCTCTGGGTGCTTTCTCTTTCTCTTACAGACAAGAAATGAAATTTTATCTTGGTAGCAAGCCTTGCTAGACAAAGCTGGTCTTGGACAAAATAGTGCATGCATCACCTGTTTCTTGTCCCCCTGCTCCTATTTATGGCACCTCCATCCTTAGATGTCAAGTATTTGCAAGACATTTTCAACATCTTCACCTGCTAAAGGAAAGACTCTGCCATCAGACATTGCACCTTGGGAAGATGACCTTTGAGTCCCCTGTCCTAGGGGTTTTAATACTTTGACTCTGAGGACACTAAGACTTTTCTCACCAAAATGAATTCCAGGCCTCAGGGAGCAGGTACAAGTAGAATCTAGGGCCGCTAAAGTTTACAATATGTGGGCAGTTAATATATTTTACAGACATTGGCTGATATCCCCTTTTCCTAGGTATCTGGAGGCAAGGGGAAAATTCTGGTTCCTCAGCAGCTACAATTTTACTAGGGAAGAAGCCTAGGATATTTAGACATGAACAGATTTTCATGGAAAGTGGGAATTTCATATCTTAGAACCAAGGACTATTAGCACTAGGAGGGAATCATTCTGATCTTCTCATTCTTCCCGAAGGGATAGGATACGGTAGGGATTTAACCTGAGGTCCAGAGGCCCAGAGGTAAAATACATTGTGCTCAAATTCAGAGAGACTGAATGTCAGAACCTGCTCTAGGATCCAGGATTCCTAGTCTAAGAACCTGGGATTCCAGACCTGCAGGTCAACATCACTGATCAAAAACCCCAACTTCCCTTTAGAATGGTTTAAATTTCCTGAGCCTGTGAATAGCATGCTGGTGTCTTTTTCTGAAACTACTTCCTAATGCTTAGGTATCATTCCCTCCAAAGGTGGTCCTGTATCACACACAAGTTGAGTGGTTTTCTTTCATAAAGAGTGCTGAAAGTTAGCCCTAACTGTGCTCAGCGCCAGGAGGCTGCTTGGGCTGGATGCTGGCCAAGGAAGAGTCACTCTCTCTGTTTGCAGGTTGTTCAGGCCACCCTTCCTTCCGTACAGAAGCAAAAGGCAAAGGAAATGTGGATGTGTTCGTAGATTCATTTCACATAATCAAAGCAAGGTTGGAGTCAACAACCTGAATTTAATTACCATCCTGACAGTTAGGAAGCAATCCTTCTCTCACTCCCCCTTCCTCTGCCCAACTTCAAAGTGTGTCATATCTTTTCCCTCCTCCCTCTGGTACTAATTAGAAACATGCTGTAGGGTGAAAGGTAACCAGTGTGAAGCTAGCACAGTGTCACCAAAGCCCCTTTGTTAGGAGAGAGAGCTCACAGTTAAAGGAGGCTGATCCCCAACACAGGAACATCTGTTTCTGGGAAGAAGAGCTGGGTGTGGAGCTGACCCCAAAGTCCGATGCTTCCCTGCACCCACCTGCTCCACAACTTGAGCAAGTTCTTGACATCTCTGTGTATGTCTCCACATCTTGGAGTCAAGGACTCCTAACTTTTAATAGAAAAGTTGTCTATGAGACAACTGTTCCAGTGTCTATGAGAGCATAAAATAAAAGTGAATGTACTTGGAGTAGTAAAAGCATCATCCCAGTGTATGAGATGGAGACCTGATATCTTTATCAGCTTGGCTACCATAGCAAAATACCACAGGCTGGGTGGCTTAAACAACAGGCATTTATTTTTCACAGTTCTGGAGGCTGGAAGTCCAAGATCAAGGTCTTGGCTGCCTTCTCCATATGTCCTTACAGGCCCTTTCTCTGTGTATGCATGTTGGTATAGAGGGAGATTTCTCTCTTTCTCTTCTTAGAAAGCTACACAATTTCGTTTACTGGATTAGAACCTCACCCTTATGACCTCATTTAACTTTAATTACCTCCTAAAAGCCCTATCTCCAAATACAGTCATACTGAAGCTTTAATATATGAATTTTGGAGGAACACAATTTGGTTCATAACACCTGAAAAAAAGGCTTTCTTTAAATAAAGCCATGAACTAGGACCCAGAAATATAGAGGATGGTGACTTCTTAAGCAATGTATTTAAAAATGTGAGGGTAAGTTTTTATACACGGTTCTCTCTTGTCAAATTGTCCCCTTCCTTCCACATCTGTCTAGCAGTAATGGCGGGCTCCGCTTCAGCCCTGGGGCCAGATTCTTGACAGAAGTGAAGAGAGATTCCAATACCCAAGGTCAAGGGCCAAGAGCCTAGTGCTACCTCCTTCATGGATCCCTCCAATGTGGGATTGAGCGTCTGTGATTCGTCCTAAGTTCCTGATTCCTAGATATTTGTTTTAATCATTAAAAAAAGAAAAAGTTGAACAACTTTGGAATTGAGGGTGGGGGAGATTAATCACCCCAGGGGAACTGTAGAAGGAAAGTGACTTTTCCAAGTCACTGGCTAGTTAGATCTCAAAATGGGGCTATAACCAAAACTTACTGAATACCAGTAGGAATTTTAGATTGGTAATGAAGTTCCTCCATAATTCCTTTCTCCTAAAGGAATTTGGGGCTTATGGCCCCAAATCTCATTACATTAACTGTATAACTCTTTCGAGATGTAAACAACTTGTAGAGGCACAAAAAATAAGAATAATTCAGCTTAAATACATCCTCCTTTTCTCCAAATGCTTTCTCTCCATCTGGGTGGCATTTCTTACCCAAACCAGCATGCTGTTTTATTTTTTTCTTCCCCCCTGCCGCTGCCGAACTTATCATTTGATTTCTGGAAAACCATAAGGGCCAACCATAGATGAGACGTTCTCTGCTTGTATCATCAGGTTGAGACTTTTCCCAAATGCCAGATGTAGAAAGATGTGTGTGAGAGAAAAGATAGCATATGAGAAATATATCACTAGTACCCTTGTAATTTGAGGTGCAGATTACACTGTTCACTCCTCCTGTCTTTACTGTTGACAAACCACACGGTCTTTGAAGAGTCTCTTCTCCATTCTGGTCTTCAAGTTTCTCTCTTTAAAATGTGGGAACCCAACTAGGTCAGAGTGGCAAATGGGAAGTCTTCAGGCTGAATCCTCCTCTTTAAACTGCTTTTTTTGGCCTACAAAGTGTTTTGAAAAAATGTGACATATTATGTAAATTCTGGAGTTCTGGCTTCTCTTAGAAAATGTACAGATCTGGAAAGAATGGGTCCACACTCTTTCATAAAAACAATTGGCCTTTTCTGAGTTGCGGCTATTCTCTCAAGACAGGGCATTCATTGCTCCCTGGCTGATCAAGTCCCCCAGCCCTCACCATGACAGTTCACTCATGTGTCCTAATGAGGGACCCCTGGAACAGGGGATCCTCAGGCTACTTTGAACTCTGATTCCATGATTTGATGACTTGTCTCTCTATCACCATGGAAACACCCCCCTTAAAAACTAAGAAGGAATATGAGACTGCACATCTGTGGTGGCCCCGATTCTACTATTCATTGTAACCTGGCAGTTTTACTTCTGTTTTGTGTCCTGACTCCATAAGGCATCAATTTCTCAGGGACAGTGTCCAAAATGATACAAACATAATATGCTTTGAAGTAAGCTCATAGATTTTTGGGCTACTGTTTTTTACCTGAGGGCCATTTTAGACAGATCTACTCAAAGTAGGAGCAGTAATAATAGTAATTAAAACATTATTAATTATTAATAACAAAATAATTATTGTCTATAATATTATTAAAGCATGAATGATTTTTTTTAACACTTATTGAATCCAATTATGAGTAAGTCACCTTAAGGACAACATCAGTGTCACATGGCTGGCATCCTCATGTGCTCTTTCCTAATGACCTGGCATAACATCTAAATATATTCCCATGATATGTGAAAGGAGGGAAAGATATGATCATTTGGAGTGTGCCAGACATTTCAAAAGAACACAAATGTACAATGCGAAACGAAAGTCACAGTTCTGTTTGCTCTGCAACAGTGTGAAAATCACATTTTTTTTCTCCAGATAAAAATGAAAAGCAGAGGTACCAGGAGCAGTCATTTATGGAACAACTCTCTGTCGCCACCTCTGAATGATTACCCCCTTCACCTCCCTAAAATACCCCTGCCAGTTGCTTGGCTGGGCACTTTACTTCTTGATCCTTTTAATTTCACTACAAATCTACAAATCAATTTTATGATCTCCATTAAACAGAGGAAGGTATGGAGATTCAGAAGGGAGATTCAGATTCCTGTGACTCACACAGGTCATAGATCCAGAACGTGGATCCTTGACATTGGAACCCAAAGTCCATACTCTTGATCACAACCCTATTTTGCCACCACTACACATAAAATGGTTTACTGAATGGTCTTTTGAACCCCTTCCAACATAGATAGTCTATGATTTAGAATGGCAGAATGGCATAGTGGCAAGACCATGCCTTCTTGTGTTCTTTTCCACGTCCGGAGGGAGAATTCAGTATGAACCTGGCACTCTTCTTTGTATTCGGAAAACTCAGGTCATGATCATTATTAATGTATTTACTCCCAGTACTCACAAAACAGCGAGCATAGTGACAGCAGAGATTATTTTTTCCCATAGATATCCCCAATAACCAGAAAAAATTCTTTACTCTTAGTAGGCAATAAATATTTATTGAAAACATGCTGATAAGCCAATGAAAGATTTAGTAACATAGAAGATTGTTCCATGTCTAAATGGAGCAATGTATGTTTTGGGGATTTTTACGTTGTCATACAAATTCACTGCTGCAAGTTACTGCAATTGCCACATGAGCAAGGAAAACGTGACTTCATAAATCAGCATCACCAATCATGCCGAATGTGCTACGTTGAACCCCATTTCCAAGGCTCCCTGGGTGTTGCGTCTGTTGTGGACACTCGCTTGTGTCCTCTTGTGATCACAAGGGGGCAGTGCATGTTCACTCAAGCTGGAAGCTGAATTTGTTATGAATAATACCATCTGGCTGTCTTTGTGGGGTCTTATTTCTCTGAGATGACTTCATGGTGCTTACAAGTGTGGAACACGATTGCTTTCTAACTCCGTGCACTGCAAACAAATTGTGCGGTTGTTATTGTTTAATATTTAAATAGCAAGGGTAAGAAGCAGGTTCAGCGCTTTTGTAGGGCTGACTCTGATACAACACCATGTGGTAGAAAGCCAGTGAGTGACTTGTCTTACCCATTTAACAACTCCTCTAGTCTTACTGGGGTGAATTCCATCTGTATATGAAGAGCTGGCTCAGGCCTTATTGCATGGCTAGCACATCAGCAGCACCCAATTCTAAGAGTTATTTTATGACTTCTATTATTTTTTAAATAGAAAATAGAAGGCTAGAATCTCAGGGCTATGAAAGAACTTTGGTGTATGTCTAATTTCATGGTCCTGCAGCAGCTCTTCTAGCAACTGAACTCAAAATGCTTCACTGTCGTTCCTGGGCTCTGCCATTGACCATTTCGTGGGCTTTTGAGGTATGGTGGAGGAGAAGCCTCCTCCCTTGCTGGTGAAGGATTGGCTATCCATTTTGAAGTTGACATTTAGTCACCTTGGAATTATTTCCGTTCTTTCCAAAAAGAGAATAATTCCACTTATGAGACAAAAGTGTTTGGGGAATTGACTTTCATAGGTGGGATTTTGAAGTGATGCTAAATATTAGCCTCCGGATGAGATCATTAGACCTGATGGACCAAGACTTGGCTTACGGTTGCTAGTGTATATGATGAATTGCTATCTCTGGCTGCTGGAGCCTACTTAGTTTGACTTATCTGCCCTGTCTCTATAGAAATCTCTCTGTGTTTCCTAATTTTTCTTACTGTTCTGAAAATGTTTTTACTTTTGTTCCAGTCTTTTTCCGGTAGCCTGGAAACCCAATCATTTTGGGAATTAGGGCTGGCATATCGTGTAATTTCATTCATATTGCCTCCTGTGTAAGTGCCATCCCTTGAAGCACTGTTCCAGCTAGAAGTAACTCGATTCCAGTGATGGTCCAGAGATGAGGCCTTATTATCTTGCAAGATCTAACCAAATGCATCTAAAACTGGGTCCCAGAAAATACTCATTTTAACAAGTATTCCAGATCATTTTGAAGCAAGTGATCAATGGACCACTCTTTGGGAAATATTGTCTTTCCTAGAACATCCCTTTCAATAAGGCAGGGGAATAAAAATAGTAGACTGGGCAGAAGTACACCAGTAATTATTTAGTACTGATTCTGCCTCAGGTACTGAGCTAAGTGTGTGTGGTCTTGTTATTGAACTTGATTGAATTTCATCCAGTATCTCTCTGTTCAACTTTCAGGAGAAGAACTAGAACCCCACTGATTATGAAATAACTCTTCTATAATCCAGTGGTCTCAAAGCTCAAAAATGCCTGCAATAACAGCCAGCCAGGTACCAAAACTGTACTGGCTATCTGGGGATATTACCTCTCTCTAGAGAATATGTGCACATCCATGGGACTAAATTCCAGCTGACTTTTGGCTTGTACAAACATTCGTTGTCTGTTGTCTGTCTGGAGTTTTCAAATGAAGCCAGAAAGGTACACATTTTTTTACTGTGGAATTTCTTGGTTTGTTAAAAATGCTTCCTTTGAGTTCAGATTTATCAGAAACATGATGTGGGATGAACAAAACCCCTCTGTGGGCCAGATCCAGATAATGGGTTTCCAGTCTGCAATCCTGGTCTAGTCCTTGACAGGTATTGTTGGTTTTGAGATGGAAGAGGACTTTGATTCTGGTAGATTAAGGGAAATGATACCAACTTCATGGTCAGGGAGACATGGTTTTAGTTTCAGTTCTGCAGTTCATTAGCTATGAGACCTTGAGTTGTTCACCTCATCTCTCTGAGTATCAATATTTTATCTGAAAGGAGAGATGAGATTAATGGTAACTTCTTCACAGAATTTCTGTAAATCAAAAGTGAAATACTGTGTGTCAGCATTTTCCAAACTTGAGTAATTCACGAACAACTTTCACAATTTTTGCCACATCCAAGTAACACCTCTACTATTATTTACTAAAAATTTTTCTTTTGGCTCATTTTTTAAAAATCTAAGGTATCTACATTGCTCTTAGTTAAAGCAATAATATCTGTAGAAACATGAGTTTAAGTCACAGGTTCTCCCCCAATCATATGATAAATTAAATATGAAACAATTTAAAAAGAGTTTGGCTTTGTGCCACTTTACATTTTTACAATTGTCGGGGCTTTCATAAGACTAATACATTTGTTATAAAATACAATTAAATAAAATAGATTAGTGGGTTTAATAGCTCCAACATAACTCTACAGTAAATTTTGACCATTACTTTTAATGAGGAAAAAATAAATTTCGTATTTATGAAGTAGCTGTTTAAACTAGGAGAGCTTGGTTTCATTTTTTTCCTTTTAACTTGGGGTTTGTAATTCTTCTTCTATCTTTAATAAAAAGCAACATAGAGTCTGTAAGATCCAACAACTTAGGATGTGTGTAATATCTTGGCTTTCGTTCCATATTGATGTGTGCATTAATAAACATTTCAGTTTTTTAGCATCTCATTTTAGTGTTAAGTCAATGAACAGCAATATCTTAAAATGGATTTTTATATTACATGGTTGGTGGGTGTATTACATTTCATTTCCTAATGCTGACTCTGGTGGTATTTATTCAACAAAACTGTACTGAGTATATATAATGGGAATTGAAGATACAGCGGAGAACAAAGCACAGTGTTAGTGTTTATGAAGCTTCAGGCTGGTAGGGAGAAACAGGTAATTGAAAATAATTTATTTACTCTATCAAATGGTGATAAATGCAATGAAATAAAAAGCAAGATGGGAAGAGAGTGATAGTAGGGACTGGTTACTCTTTCAGAGGTATTAATCTGGGACGTGTTAATCTTAGTACATTGCTATTTTATTAGAACCTGAATAAGGTGAACTAGCAAGCCATGATGTTGCTTAGGAGAAAAGCAACCCAGCAAGACAGAAAGGTACAGAATTATTGAGATGGGTGCTTGGTATGTTTGTGGAAGAGCAAAGAAGCCAGAATAGCTGCAAAAGGCTGAGCAAGAAGGAGAGAACTTAGGTATGGGGTCAGGTCATACAGGCTTTTAAAAAAAAACTCTGACTGAATGGGAAGACTTTGGGGGACTCTGAGCAAAGGAGTGACATGATCTTATTTGATTTTGAACCATCTGTCTAGCTTTTATATGGAACAGAGATTGAAGGGGGGAAAAGAGTAGAAAAGGGAGACTAGTTGAGAGACCACTGTCATGGTCCACTGAGAGATGATAGTGGCTTGGACTAAAGGGATAGCTTTAGAGGTCAGATTCTGGACACGTTGTAAAAGTACAGCAGATGGTGTTAAGAGAGAAAGTAAAGAGTCAAGGATAATTCCAAGCTTTTCAGGAATGGGAAGAGCATGAGGAATAATAAAGCTTCAATTTACTGAAATTTTCATCGTTGTTAAGTCTTTCATACTTTCCCTATATGCAGGGCTTCTTCCGTAGAGCATCCTCATATAATATACTTCTCCAAGTGGCAAAGGTCAGTTAAAATTCATGTCTCCTTATGCAAATGTTTTTGGACAGTGACTGATCGCTTTTGTTCCAATGGCAAAATCATCCATTAAAAATAAGCAGGGGATAATGCTTACCTTTGACCATTGTTCGTCTCTACTTGGTCTTTAGCTGTAATGATGTACAACCTGTGCCCACAAGGAAGGGACATTTCCCAAAAAGGTTGAATATCAAGTAAAATAATTCAACTGTGATTGAATTATTTCTCTTTTTCTTGCCCACTTTTTATTCCCATAAACCTAATCATCCACTATATCCTGGCACAATTCCTAGATATCAGTCAGAACTCTACCTTCTCTTCCTCTAAATACTATGTGTTTTCACACTTTAAATATTATTAACAAGCTTACTAATATGTTCACATCAACCCTAAGTTAGTCATGTTACATCCTCTTACAGTTGAGGAAACAGAGGTTCAGAGACTTTCATTGAATTAATCAAGGTCCCAAATCTCAAAAATGGTAGTGCTGATATTTGAAGTTGGGAGTACTTGACTGCTAGTTCCAGCTCTTAAATGCTTTGCTGTTCTGCTTTTGCTGTATCACATCAGCAATAATCACTTTCTTCCCACTCTACTGCTTCCGTTAGCTTCCATTAAGACACTATCTTGAAGAAAAATGGATGTTTCTACAGTGGGAGGAATGCCTCCACTCTTCAGCCTTCCTGGAATGCCTCAGCATTTCTCTGAGTCTTATTTTTTCTTGAAATACTGATACTCAAGTATTATCACTAATCTACCTAAAATATCATCTCCTTTGTGAAACCTTCCATGACTACTTCATCAGAGTTTCTCTCTCCTACCTTTTTCCTCTCATGGTGTATAACCATTTCTGTGTTAGTACTAGCACTGTAGTACTGGTAGTACTGTAGTTTGTTATTAGCATCTGCTTTCTTATTAGATGTGAGCTCCTTGAGGCTGGGTCCTTCTCTTTCTATTCCTCATAGCCAACATTGGTCTTTAATATATTTAATTATTTGAGCATAAGGATATGATGTGTCTTATATTGGCTTTCCAGTGCCTAGCATAAGTCTAGATACAAAGTGGACATTAAATATATCTTAAATGAACGAAAACAAAAAAGAGAGTTGCCATTTTTCACATTTCCTTCTAAACATATGGATGGTCAGCTTCTCCAGCCTTTGCAGCCTCATGAATTTCCCTTCATATTGAAGGTTTAGATATTTGTCAAATGAGTTTTTCCAAGATGCACATAAGGCTTGCTGAGGTTCAGCTTTCTCTTTCATGCAGCAAAGGCCAAGTCAGCAGGAAGACTCCTGCCACCCACCCCCAGCCTACTCCAAATTTCATGCAATTTTTAGTTGCCTTCTTCTGGCCAGCCATCCCAATCCTAAGCTTACATAAAATTCAACCCTCTGGCATTTGATGAATAAAATAACTCCTTGGCCAGGATATATTTTGGCAGGGGAAGGACTCAGAAGACACTGAGCTGTCCGTGTACTCAGATCTCCTTCTCGGTGGGGCACCATTCCATTTCAGTGCCCATCGGTAATTAGGCCTATGCCATTTGCTCACCTGGAGAGTCTTTGCAGTGGGAGGCAGCGAGGTAGGACAACAGTAATACCAGACTTGAAATCAGGAGATGTGGTTGAATATTTACTAACTTTGCAGTCTCTGAATATTTCTGCCTCTGCAAAATGGGAATAAAAATCGCTTCAATAAATAACCCCTGGGTTGTTTCCAGAATCAAATGAGAGAGGGTGCATGAGAATATTCCCTAACCGTAAGATGTTATTCACAAAAGAATCCTGAAATGATCTCATTTTGCAAACTGGCTGTTAATAAAATGAAGTGGAGAAGAGGGGCACAGGTAAGGAAATGGAGGACACAGCGTGTAGAAAGCACTTAGCAAAGTCCCCAGTTCACGGCAAATGCTCCGTGCAGCTGAAGTAGTTGCTGCTGTTATTGTTTTGGTTGTTGTAGCCTATTTTCTTGACTTTATCCCTACCCTGCAGATATCATTTGTAGAATTAATAATTATTATCATGTTTGAGTGCTTTGGGTAGATTACTCATTTAATGCTTTTAATACCACCTTCTTTCTCCTCATCTTCCTCTTCTTTTTCTTTTCCTTTTTATTTTACAATTGAGGGAATTTATACTAAGAGAGGTTATAAATAACTTCCTTAAACTACCATAACTTATAAGTAGTGATGATGAGTTTTAAACCCAGACAGTCTAACTCAAGAGTACCTATACTTCTTGGCTATGAAGTATTGGCTCTTTTTTTTTTTAACATCTTTAATGGAGTATAATTGCTTCACAATGGTGTGTTGGTTTCTGCTTTATAACAAAGTGAATCAGAGATATATATATATATATATATCCCCATATCCCTTCCCTCTTGCATCACCTTCCCTATCCCACCCCTCTAGGTGGTCACATAGCACCAAGCTGATCTCCCTGTGCTATGCGGTTGCTTCCGACTAGCTATCTATTTCACATTTAGTAGTATATATAAGTCAATGTCACTCTCTCACTTCGTCCCAGCTTACCCTTCCCCCTTCCCATGTCCTCAGGTCCATTCTCTAGTAGGTCTGCATCTTTATTCCCGTCCTGCCCCTAGGTTCTTCATGACCATTTGTTTTTCCTTCGATTCAATATATATGTGTTAGCATACGGTAATTGTTTTTCTCTTTCTGACTTACTTCACTCTGTATGACAGACTCTAGGTCCATCCACCTCACTATAAATAACTCAATTTCATTTCTTTATATGCCTGAGTAATATTCCATTGTATATATGTGCCACATCATCTTTATCCATTCATCTGTCAATGGACACTTAGGTTGCTTCCATGTCCTGGCTATTGTAAATAGAGCTGCAGTGAACATTGTGGTACATGACTCTTTTTTTTTTTTTTATATAAAGTATTTTTAAATTAAGGTATGTACATTGCTCTTTTATTTATTTATTTTTATTTATGCCTGTGTTGGGTCTTCGTTTCTGTGCGAGGGCTTTCTCTAGTTGCGACAAGTGGGGGCCACTCTTCATCGTGGTGCGCGGGCCTCTCACTATGGCGGCCTCTCCCGTTGTGGAGCACAGGCTCCAGATGCGCAGGCTCAGTAATTGTGGCTCACAAGCCTAGTTGCTCCGTGGCATGTGGGATCTTCCCAGGCCAGGGCTCAAACCCGTGTCCCCTGCATTGGCAGGCAGATTCTCAACCACTGTGCCACCAGGGAAGCCCTCATGACTCTTTTTGAATTATGGTTTTCTCAGGGTATATGCCCGGTAGTGGTATTGCTGGGTCATATGGTAGTTCTATTTTTAGTTTTTTAAGGAATCTCCATAATGTTCTCCATAGTGGCTGTATCAATTTACATTGCCACCAACAGTGCAAGAGGGTTCCCTTTTCTCCACACCCTCTCCAGCATTTATTGTTTGTAGATTTTTTGATGATGGCCATTCTGACTGGTGTGAGGTGATATCTCATTGTAGTTTTGATTTGCATTTCTCTAATAATTAATGATGTGGAGCATTTAAACCATTTCCACTAAGATCAGGTACAGCACAAGGTTACCCACTCTTACCACTATTATTCAACCTTGTTTTGGAAGTTTTAGCCACGGCAATCAGAGAGAAAAAGAAATAAAAGGAATACAAATTGGAAAAGAAGAAGTAAAGCTGTCACTGTTTGCAGATGACATGATACTCTACGTAAAGAATCCTAAAGATGCTACCAGAAAGCAACTAGAGCTAATCAATGAATTTGGTAAAGTAGCAGGATACAAAATTAATGCACAGAAATCTCTTGCATTCCTATACACTAATGATGAAAAATCTGAAAGTGACATTAAGGAAACACTCCCATTTACCATTGCAACAAAAAGAATAAAATACCTAGGAATAAACCTACCTAAGGAGACAAAAGACCTGTATGCAGAAAAATATAAGACACTGATGAAAGAAATTAAAGATGATACAAACAGATGCAGAGATATACCACGTTCCTGGATTGGAAGAATCAACATTGTGAAAATGACTCTACTACCCAAAGCAACAGTATGGTACTGGCACAAAAACAGAAATATAGATCAATGGAACGGGATAGAAAGCCCAGAGATAAACCCACACACCTATGGTCACGTTATTTTTGATAAAGGAGGTGAGAATATACAATGGAGAAAAGACAGCCTCTTCAGTAAGTGGTGCTGGGAAAACTGGACAGCTACATGTAAAAGAATGAAATTAGAACACTCTCTAACACCATACACAAAATTAAACTCAGAATGGATTAAAGACCTAAATGTAAGGCCAGACACTATCAAACTCTTAGAGGAAAACATAGGCAGAACCCTCTATGACATAAATCACAACAAGATCCTTTTTGACCCACCTCCTAGAGAAATGGAAATAAAAACAAAAATAAACAAATGGGACCTAATGAAACTTAAAAGCTTTTGCACAGCAAAAGAAACCATAAACAAGATGAAAAGACAACCCTCAGAATGGGAGAAAATATTTGCAAATGAAGCAACTGACAAAGGATTAATCTCCAAAATTTACAAGCAGCTCATGCAGCTCAATATCAAAAAAACAAAAACCCAATCCAAAAATGGGCAGAAGACCTAAATAGACATTTCTCCAAAGAAGATATACAGATTGCCAACAAACACATGAGGTATTGGCTATTGATGACATGTAACTGTCAAAAGAAAATATAACAGAGTTGTCTAGCTGAAATAATTCTAAAATTTTGTTAGTAATCTGCCTTTGATCTGTGAGGTAGAGAAGATATATTTTATTATCTTCATAAGTGAAGAAACTGAGGATTAGAGGTTTAAAATTATTTGACAAGGAACTGTGCTATTTCACAGAGTTCTAGAATTCTTGAGCTCATCCTGTTTAAACTGTCATTTTCAAGAGGAGATTTTTGCAGGGAGAAGGCATCATTTATTCATTGTTATATATTGCACTAGTAATAGCATCAGGGATAAAATATACTATCTTTTAATCACATTTATGAACAAATTGACTAGGTAAGGGGCATTATTTATAGTTACACATCATGTGATATTAACTGATGCACACAGTTTTAGAATGACTAACAGATCTTCTAATTCATCTTAACTCCTTGATTGTATGCAAATATGGCAGTTGATTGGTTACTGAAGGAAATCTTTAATATTATTTTCACTGTGAGCAACTTTAGATTGTATTATAGGAAGATATTTGAGTATTTATCAGGATTCTTTATTAACACTTTGAATGAGAAGTACAATGCAAATGGATTCTTTTGCAAGGATACTTGAAAAAATTGATTTGTAGAGGCCAGAAGGGACACGGATTCCCTCCTGAAACTAGAGACACTAGAGGGGGATAAAGTCTCATTGACCTTACTGAGTCTGAGTTTCTTGGGAGTGACTGGAGTGCTAAGCCTTTGGGATCTGACAATGGGATGCCAACATTCTATCTGTAACTATGGTTTCTGGGATTACTTTTCCCCCTATTGAAATAAATCAGTCATCAGCAGAACACTTATTTTCACTAAGACTCTAACAGTTTTTCCTCATCTAAAATCTTATGCCTCACCAATGATAGTTTTAAGATTTTTGTTTTATTCTTTCTTTTCTTTTCCTCTGCAATGACACCCTAATAATGGTGATGATACTTAAAGAAAAAAAAAAACAGTAATAATGACTCATAAAAACTCTCAGTCACTAAACAAAATAAAGATGGCAGGTTTAAGTTTCTCTTGAGATTTGGCAGAAATTATTTTTTTTGTTATCAATTTATGTGCTTCATCAAAGAACTTGCTGTAAACCTTGGTGATGGCTCAGAGAGAAGTCTAATGCACATGAAATGTTGGATGCTGCATCTTAAAATGCCACTGTATCTCTCAGTGGAAGAGAGAAATATATACTTAGGATTGTGACAACTGCTAGACAAAGGATGCATAATAACACTTCTGGAGAGGACTTGTACACAAGCTATTGTGGGTGAATAAGTGGAGCTGTCCATGGCACTGGACAAAACCCAAGAATCTGTACAAAGCCATCTGGAACATTTAGGCCTTCACAATGGGGGCAGACTTCCTCTATGAGGACTGACTGCTAGTCTTATTAACAGGGAGGAGTTAGTGATCAGTGTATTTAATCATAGCCTGACAACAACTTCTAGTAAATAAGGTTTTAAGAAAGGAAAAATATTTTAGAAATGAATCAGTGTGCTATGGTGTTGGAAAAGTTTTGTGCTTTACTTCCTCTTTAGTCTCCCAACCTAGGCAGCCTTTTTACTATCCAATGTCTTCCTTTTTCATAGTAAAATTCAAAGGATAAAGAATACTAGAATCTGTAGGGCACAAGGATGTTTACTTCATAGACATGTGTGAGTAGGAGTCTATTGCAGTGGAGGTGACTATGGTTAGTGTTTATGTTAGGGCAAGAATAGATAGTCATGTATGCATGTTTATTTTAATTCAATGAATAAAAGTACAATTTTAGCAGTCTCTTATTTGGGGCAGATTTAGAAATATTCCAGGAACAATTCTAAATTATGTTGGAGTTAAAGTGCAAGAATGCACAATCCCTGATGTCAGAATATAAAATGATATAAGGTGTAACAAGTGCCCTATTACTTAACACACCTTCACTACGAGGTGGAAGAAGCTAAACCCTTTACCCAGAGGTACAGAAAGTATAATAGAAAAATAAACCAAAGAGATCATATATTATGGTAGGAAAAAAAAAAGCCTAGCTGTAGAAGATGGCATTTGAGAGGGTCTTTGACAAGAAGATCATGTTTAAATAATTAGTAATGAGTCATGGCCACACATCATTTTACCTAACTAATAATCTTCTATTTCAATTGTAAAAGAGAAGAGAGGGGCTTAATTTGATAGGGGCTAGAGTATGAAGTACCCAAGGATGAAACCAAGGAATTTCAACTGGTCGCTTCAAAGTTTTACAACAAGTGCAGGTATTTTGTCAGAGCATTTTGTTACATATATCCTTATACAGGTTTTCAAAGGCAACGTAACTAGATAGTGTTTTGCTCTGGTTACAGGATGAACTGCTTAGTACACGTTTTTATATACCCAGCAAGCATTATGATAACTTTATTAACCTGCAAGCATTTGGATTTGTGACCTTTGGCTTAAATAGCAGTAAGTGTATCAGATTTATTTCTTCTGGAGACAGGGTTAATGTGGGCAGAATGGGGAATTGAACATTTTGGGGAAAATAGTGAAGGGGCATTAAAAGAAAGCAAAAGTTATAGAAAGGAAATTATGGGAGCTCTTTCTAAAAAAGCTGTTAGCACTTTTTTCTTACATAGATAGAAAGCTGAAGCTCAGGGATGTAATTAGAGGTACATAGTCAGCCCATGGATAAATTTGGACCTTGGTCAATAGACTCTCTACCTGTTGTTTTTCTTATACCCTCATAGTACCTGAGTTCAAAGACCAGTGCTTTCTAATTTTAAATATTTTGTACAACTAATCCTGACAGTATTGGCCTACAAGGACAGCTCAGATTCAGGGACAGAATTGATATTCATGGTGATGATGATGGTGATAACTTGGACCAAGCACACCACGGGAAAATAGGATCTGAATCAGTGAAAGAGAGGATACAGGTGAAAAGACATTAAAATTTCACTGTTTCCTAATTGTTCAGTTGAGTGAGGCACTAGGCAATTTATTTCAATTATTTATTCTGATGATATCTCATTGAAATATATTACACAGAAATATGTATATTTTTTATTATTTTGTACTAACTGAGAGAGAAAAGTGTCCTTACTATCTCCTTGTCATTTATGCTCTGTCCTCTGACTAGTAATGTCTTCACTGTTTATCCTTTTTGCAGCAGGGATTTATAATGCTTAAGAGCACTTGGGTATGGGGGAAAATGTTGGCATTAGAGAGATGATTCATTGACTAAATTGACACAAATTTATTGTGATTGCCAGGTCAGTGTGCTGACATCAATTCTCTCAAGCAAAATTGCTTTATCAAAATACAAATCAGTGAAGAAAAAATCCTTATCTATTTTCTTTCCATCGAAGAAATCATTCTTGGACTTTCTGATACAGAGTGTTGAATATTTCTGAAAGTAATTATTCCTCTAGGAAAATCAGCCTTTGATAGCTTCATGAGTTGTGAAAAGCAAAATGTCAGTGAAAAATATCTGATTTTCTGGCTTCAAATAAGACACTGTCCCTTCATGAGATTGTGATGTTCAGAGTGGACTGAGGCATGCGTAGTTTGAGTTTTATAGCACTTGAGTATATTTGTATAATGTTTTATGTCAGTGGTTCTCAAGCTTGAGCATGCACCAGAATAAACAAGAAGACTTGTTAAATGAGTATTGCTGGCCATCGTCTCCAGTATTTCTGATTCAGCAAGTCTGGGGTGGGGTGTAAGAACTTGCATTTCTAATAAGTTCCCAGGTTGTCCTAATGTTGCTTACCCAAGGACCACACTTAGAGAAAATGCTGTACATTATTCTTAAAAAATTCGTTTCACATTATTATGAGGTTTATTTGTCATTAAGCTTCACAAAATAGGAAAGGCTGGCATAATTCCTTTTACGTTATGCATAGAAGAAGCAGATGCTGAAGTTAATTTGCCAGTGTTATTCATATGGTAAATCAGTGATGAAGTAAGTACTGGAATCCATCTTCTAACTCTTAGTGTTGGCTTTAGTGATACAAACTCTCCTTTAAATAAGATCCAGTTGATAAGGCCACGGGTTAGGATATGAGATTATCTTTATTGTTAGGTACGTAAGATATAAACTATGGACAAACTCCTTTGCCTGAGATTCAAGGTTTTCATGATCAGTCCCCAATCTAAATTTTTGCCCCATCTCCAAATTATCTCTATCCAAGGTTCCAAACAAACTGGAACTTCCTCAAATAAGGCAGGTTGTTTTCTGCCTTCAAACAGGGAGATGTTTAAGTTATTCCCTCCATCTCTTCTCACTAAAATTATGTTTCTCAGTGTTCAGTAATATGTCACTTTTTCCATAGAATTTTTCCTTCTAACCTTTCCCCTAACTGCTTCATCTTCACATAGTAAGTGCTACATAGGTATTCATTAAATGAACAAATATAAGTCTTGCATTGTGGAGGGAATAATGTGTGGGTTTTGTTTTTGTTTTTGTTTTTCTGGTGAGGGGGAGGTTCACAGATAAGTGGAAAAAGCTAGTGGTAGGTTTCTATATTTGCTTAACTTTATTTTCTATCTTTGTGTTTTATTTTAATCTTTAAATTAACTTACAGTAAAATTGACTTTTTGTATGTGTATAGTTCTGTGAATCTATATATTCATATAACTGCTGCCAAAGTCAGGATATAGAACAATTCTTTTGCCCCATAAAACTCCCTCATATTACCCCTTTGTATTTGTACCCTTCCTACACCCCTAATCCCTGGCAACCATTGATCTGTTCTCTGTCACTATAGTTTGTCTTTAGGAGAATGCCGTAGTACAAATGGAATTAAACAGAATGTACATTTTTGAGACAGGCCTCTTGCCCTCAGCATAATGCATTTTGAGATTTTTCCAAGTTGTTCAGTATATCAACAGTTTTGTTGTTTGTTTTATATTGGCATTTTGTTTTGTTTTATTTTTGGTTGAGTAGTTGTCCTTTTTATGCATAAACCACAACTTATCCATTCAGTTATTGAAGGATATTGAGGTTGCTTCTATTCTTACATGATTATGAACAGAGCTGCTATAAACATTTGTATACAGATTCTTGTGTGAATGTTAGTTTTCTTTTTTTAAATTTAATTTTATTTTTTTAAAGATTATTTATTTATTTATTTATTTATTTATTTATTTATTTATTTATTTATTGGTTGCATCGGGCCTTAGCTGCGGCATGCGGGATCTTTGTTGAGGCTTGCGGGATCTTTTGTTGCGGGGCGCAGGCTTCTCTCTCGTTGTGGCATGCAGGTTTTTTCTCTTCTCTAGTTGTGGCACTCAGGCTCCAGGGTGTGTGGGCTCTGTAGTTTGCAGCAAACAGGCTCTCTAGTTGAGGCGTGCGAGCTCAATAGTGCGGCGCGTGGGCTTAGTTGCCCCGCGGCACGTGGGGTTCTAGTTCCCTAGCCAAGGATCGAACCCGTGTTTCCTGCATTAGAAGATGGATTCTTTACCACTGGACCACCAGGGAAGTCCCTGTGAATGTTAGTTTTCATTTCTCTAGGGTAAGTACTCAGAACTTGGATGTCTGGGGCAGATAGTAAGTATACGCTTAACTTAATAAGAAACTGCAAAATTGATTTCCAGAGTAGCCGTATCATTTTGCATCACACCAGTGATATTGGAGAGTTGCAGTTGTTATGCATCCTCACCAGTACTTGGTGTTGTCAGTATTTTTTATTTTATCCATTCTAATATGTAGGAAGTGGTATCTATTGTAGCTTTAACTTGCATTTCTCTAATGACTAATTATCTTTTTATGTGAATATTTTCGATCCATACATCCTTTTTGGTGAAGTATCTATTCAAGTCTTTTGCCCATTTTAAAAACTGTGTTGTTTTCTTACTGTTGAGTTTGGGGGCTCTCTGTATATCCTGTATTGAAGTTCTTTGTTAGAGATGTAATTTGCAACTATTTTTTCCTAATCTTTTCATTTTTCTCATAGTATCTTATGCAGAATGGTAGTTTTTAATTTTGATGAAGTCCAATTTGTCTATATTTTCTCTTATGGATTATGCTTTTAGAGTCATGTAAGAATTTTTTGTCTAAGAAAGTACATTAGTGAATGCCTAGGACTGGAAATTGGAGAAGGATGGGGTCTGTGAGTAGGTACAAAATTTCGTTTTAGGGTGATGAAAATGTCCTAAAATTAATTTCTAGTGATAGTCTCACAACTCGGTGAATGTATTAAGAACCATTGAACTGTACACCTTGGGTGTATTTTATGTTATGTAAATTATGTCATAAATTTGTATCTTGTATCTCATTGCATCTCAAAAATGCTATTTAAATTAATTGAATTAATTTATAATAAATAATTATTGTATCAATAATATGCTGTACTTGATTAAATTAATTAAAATAAATCAATTCATTAAATTGATTAAAATAACACTGTCTTAAAAATAACTCTTTGTCTAACCTGAGGTCATAAAAAATCTCCTATGTTTTCTTCTAAAATATATATAGTTTTGTAATATATATCTATAGCAATAGTCCATTTTGGGTTAATATCTGTATAATTTACCATTTTGGGTTAATTTCTGTATAATTTCTGTATAAGGTGTAAACTTGAAGTTGAGGTAATTATTTTTACTGTTATTGTTAGTTGGCTGCCTAGTTGTTCCAACACAATTTGTTGAAAGGACTATCCTTCCTCTTTTCATTTGCCTTCGTACCTTTGTCAAGAATCATTTAGCCATGTTTGTGCTGGTGTATTTCAGGACTCTCTTCTGCTCCACTGGTCTGTACTTTTACCAGTACCACACTGGCTTGATTACTGCAGCTCTATAGTAAGCTTGACATCTAGCAGTGTTGTTTCTCAACTTTATTTTTCTGATTCAAGTTTCTTTTGGCTAGTCTTGTTACTATACCTTTCCACATAAATTTTAGAATAAATCTGTCTATATCTACAAAAAATCCTGCTGGGATTTTGTTTGGAATTGTGTTAAATCTATAGATCAGTTTGGAGAGGATTAACATTTTTATAGGATCAGTCTTCCAATCCATGAGTATCCTATCTCTTGCCATTTATCTAAGTCTTTTTTGATTTATGTCATCAACATTTTGTACTGGTCAGTATACAGATACTATGCATGTTTTGTTAGGTTTATATTTAAGTATTTCATTATTTTTGAACTCTTAGACATTTTTTTAAAATTCTGTTTTAAAAGTTTTCTGTTCATTGTGAATATACAGAAACACAGTATCTGTATACTGTCTCACACATCTGTCTCTCTTTTTTTGTCTTCAGTTTTGTCAGAGGTTTATCAAATTTGAAGATCTTTCCAAAGCACTAGCTTTTGGTGTCATTGATTTTCTCTGTTACATATGCTTTATATTTTATTGACTTATCTTACTTTGTTATTTCCTTCCTTATGCTTGCTGTTATTTTTCTAGTTTCTTAAGATGAAAGTTTGGATTACTTACTTGAGATCATTTTCTTTTTCTAATATAAGCATTTAGCTGCTAGCAGTAATTTAGCTGAATTCCACAACTTTTGCAATGTTGTATTCTCATTTTTGTTTAGTTCACAATATTTTCTAATTTTCTTGGAGATTTTCTGTTTGATCTGGGGATTATTTAGAAATATGTAAACAATTTTCAAGTGTTTGGAGATTTTATTACTGTCCTGTAATTTAGTTCTAGTTTACTTTCATTATGGGCATAGAAATTTCCTTGAATGATTTAACTTTAAAATTTCCTAAGGTTTGTTTTATAAACAGAGATATGGTCTATCTTGCTGAGTATTCTATGTGCACTTGGAAAGAATGTGTATTCTGTTGTTGGGTCAAGTGTTCTAAAATTGTCAGTTAGGTCCAATTGCTTAATGATATAGTCCAGTTATTCTACATCTTAATGATTTATTGTCTCTTAGTTTTGTCTATTACTGAGAAAGGAGTGTTGAAGTCTCCACCTATAATTGTGGATTTGTATGTCTATCTGTCATTTTTTCTTCAGTTTTTAAGCTCTACTATTAGACGTTCATGCAATTAAGATTGTTATTTTTATTCTTTATGGATGTTTTGATCTTGTTATCATTATTGCTCTTTTATTTTCCTTGTTAATTTTCTTTGCTCCAGTGTCTAATTTATCTTACATTAATATAGCTACTAAAGCCTATTTTGGTTAATATGTATATGATATATTTCTTTTCAATCATTTGGTTTTTAACCTACCTGTATTATTACATTAGAAGTAAGTTTCTCAGAGATATAGTTGGTTCACTTACATACATTTTGAAAATCTTTGATTTTCAATTTCTTGGGTTAAGCCATTTAAATTTAGTGTAATTACTGACATGTTTGGATTTAGGACTATTATTTTATTGTTTTCTGTTTTCTCTGTTTTTGGTTTCTTTGTGTTCTCTCTTCCCTGTTTTCTCTGGTGTTATTTGAATATTTTTTTAAAAAACTCTACTTTATCTACTGTGTTTTTAAACTTTACCTCATCCTATAATTTTGGTAGTGAATTCTCTTGGGATTACAAGTGATTCCTGTGGGATCAATATTTTACCACTTCAAATTAAAAGTTCAAACCATGTAGGTTTATTTTTCCTACCCCCATTATTTTGCAGTTTTCTTTCATATTACCTATACATTCACTGAAAACTTCATTAGACTATAATTTTAATATTCAGCAGTACAATATATTATTTAAATGTCAGTACCCTTTAGGTCCATCCATACTGTTGCAAATGGCAAGATTTCATTGCTTTTTATGCCTGAATTATACCTAAATATCTCACCTCTTTCTCCATTCATCTGTCGATAGACATTGATATTGTTTCCATATCTTTTTTTGTTTGTTTTTTGTTAGTTTGTGTTATTTTGAATTTTATTTTATTTATTTTTTTATACAGCAGGTTCTTATTAGTCATCCATTTTATACACATCAGTGTATACATCTCAAACCCAATCTCCCAATTCATTCCACCCCCACCACTTTCCCCCCTAGGTGTCCATACATCTGTTCTCTACATCTGTGTCTCTATTTCTGCCCTGCAAACTGGTTCATCTGTACCATTTTTCTAGTTTCCACATATATGCAATAATATACGATATTTGTTTTTCTCTTTCTGACTTACTTCACTCTGTATGATAGTACCTAGATTCATCCACGTCTCTACAAATGACCCAGTTTCATTCCTTTTTACGGCTGAGTAATATTCCATTGCATATATATACCACATCTTCTTTATCCATTAGTCTGTCGATGGGCATTTAGGATGCTTCCATGACCTGGCTATTGTAAATAGTGCTGCAATGAACATTGGGGTGCATGTGTGTTTTTGAATTATGGTTTTCTCTGGGTATATGCCCCGTAGTGGGATTGCTGGGTCATATGGTAATTCTATAGTTAGTTTTTTAAGGAAACTCCATATTGTTCTCCATAGTGGCTGTATCAATTTACATTCCCACCAACAGTGCAAGATGGTTGCCTTTTCTCCCCACCCTCTCCAACATTTGTTGTTTGTAGATTTTCTGATGATGCCCATTCTAACTGGTGTAAGGCGATACCTCATTGTAGTTTTGATTTGCATTTCTGTAATAATTAGTGATGTTGAGCAACTTTTCATGTGCTTCTTGACAATCTGTATGTCCTCTTTGGAGAAATGTCTATTTAGGTCTTCTGCCCATTTTTGGATTTTGTTGTTTGTTTTTTTAATATTGAGCTGCATGAGTTCTTTATATATTTTGGAGATTAATCCTTTGTCCGTTGATTTGTTTGCAAATATTTTTTCCCATTCTGAGGGTTGTCTTTTTGGCTTGTTTGTTGTTTCCTTTGCTTTGCAAAAGGTTTTAAGTTTCATTAGGTTCCATTTGTTTATTTTTATTTTTATTTCTATTACTCTAGGAGGTGAATCAAAAAATATCTTGCTGTGATTTCTGTCAAAGAGTGTTCTTCCTATGTTTTCCTCTAAGAGTTTTATAGTGTCCAGTTTTACATTTAGGTCTCTAATCCATTTTGAGTTTATTTTTGTGTATGGTATTAGGGACTGTTCTAATTTCATTTCTTACATGTAGCTCTCCAGTTTTCCCAGCACCACTTATTGAAGAGACTGTCTTTTCTCAGTTGTATATCCTTGCCTCCTTTGTGATAGATTAGTTGACCACAGGTGTGTGGGTTTATCTCTGGGCTTTCTATCCTGTTCCATTGATCTAGATTTCTGTTTTTGCACCAGTACCATATTATCTTGATTACTGTAGCTTTGTAGTATAGTCTGAAGTCAGGGAGTCTGATTCCTCCAGCTCCATTTTTTTCCCTCAAGACTGCTTTGGCTATTTGGGGGTCTTTTGTGTCTCCATACAAATTTTAAGATTTTTTGTTCTAGTTCTGTAAAAAATGCTATTGGTAATTTGATAGGGATTGCATTGAATCTGTAGATTGCTTTGGGTAGTAGAGTCATTTTCACAATATTAATTCTTCCAATCTAAGAACATGGAATATGTCTCCATCTGTTGGTATCATCTTTAATTTCTTTCATCCGTGTCTTATAGTGTTCTGCATACAGGTCTTTTGTCTCCCTAGGTAGGTTTATTCCTAGGTATTTTATTCTTTTTGTTGCAATGGTAAATGGGAGTGTTTCCTTAATTTCTCTTTCAGATTTTTCATCATTAGTGTATAGGAATGCAAGAGATTTCTGTGCATTAATTTTGTATCCTGCAACTTTACCAAATTCATTGATTAGCTCTAGAAGCTTTCTGGTAGTATCTTTAGGATTCTCTATGTATAGTACCATGTCATCTGCAAACAGTGACAGTTTTACTTCTTCTTTTCCAATTTGTATTCTTTTTATTTCTTTTTCTTCTCTGATTTCTGTGGCTAGGACTTCCAAAACTATGTTGAATAATAGTGGCGAGAGAGGACATCCTTGTCTTGTACCTGATCTTAGAGGAAATACTTTCAGTTTTTCACCATTGAGAATGATGTTTGCTGTGGGTTTGTCGTATATGGCCTTTATTATGTTGAGGTAGCTTCCCTCTATGCCCACTTTCTGGAGAGTTTTTATCATAAATTGGTGTTGAATATTCTCAAAAGTTTTTTCTGCATCTATTGAGATGATCATATGGTTTTTCTTCTTCAGTTTGTTAATATGGTGTATCACATTGATTGATTTGCATATATTGAAGAATCCTTGCATCCCTGGGATAAATCTCACTTGATCATGGTGTATGATCCTTTTATTATGTTGTTAGATTCTGTTTGCTAGTATTTTGTTGAGGATTTTTGCATCTATATTCATCAGTGATATTGGTCTTTAATTTTTTTTTGTAGTATCTTTGTCTGGTTTTGGTATCAGGGTGATGGTGACCTCATAGAATGAGTTTGGGAGTGTTCCTTCCTCTGCAATTTTTTGGAAGACTTTGAGAAGGATGGGTGTTAGCTCTTCTCTAAGTGTTTGATGGAATTCACCTGTGAAGCCATCTAGTCCTGGACTTTTGTGTGTTGGAAGATTTTTAATCACAGTTTCAATTTCATTACTTGTGATTGGTCTGTTCATATATTCTATTTCTTCCTGGTTCAGTCTTGGAAGGTTATACCTTTCTAAGAATTTGTCCATTTCTTCCAGGTTGTCCATTTTATTGGCATAAAGTTGCTTGTAGTAGTCTCTTAGGATGCTTTGTATTTCTGCAGTGTCTGTTGTAACTTCTCCTTTTTCATTTCTGATTTTATTGATTTGAGTCCTCTCCCTCTTTTTCTTGATGAGTCTGGCTAATGGCTTATCCATTTTGTTTATCTTCTCAAAGAACCAGCTTTTAGTTTTATTGATCTTTGCTATTGTTTTCTTTGTTTCTACTTCATTTATTTCCACTCTGATCTTTATGATTTCTTTCCTTCTGCTAACTTTGGGTTTTGTTTTTTCTTCTTTCTCTAGTTTCTTTAGGTGTAAGGGTAGATTGTTTACTTGAGATTTTTCTTGTTTCTTTAGGTAGGCTTGTATAGCTATAAACTTCCCTCTTAGAACTTCTTTTGCTGCATCCCATAGGTTTTGGGTCATCGTATTTTCATTGTCATTTGTCTCTAGGTATTTTTTGATTTCCTCTTTGATTTCTTCAGTGATCTCTTGGTTATATAGTAATGTATTGTTTAGCCTCCATATGTTTGTGTTTTTTACGTTTTTTTCCCTGTAATTCATTTTTAATCTCATAGCGCTGTGGTCAGAAAAGATGCTTGCTATGATTTCAATTTTCTTAAATTTACTGAGGCTTGATTTGTGACCCAAGATGTGCTCTATCCTGGAGAATGTTCCGTGCGCACTTGAGAAGAAAGTGTAATCTGCTGTTTTTGTATGGAATGGCCTATAAATATCAATTAAATCTATCTCGTCTATTGTGTCATTTAAAGCTTGTGTTTCCTTATTAATTTTCTGTTTGGATGATCTGTCCATTGGTGTAAGTGAGGTGTTAAAGTCCCACACTATTGTTGTGTTACTGTCGATTTCCTCTTTTATAGCTGTTAGCAGCTGCCCTGTGTATTGAGGTGCTCCTATGTTGGGTGCATATATATTTATAATTGTTATATCATCTTCTTGGATTGACCCCTTATGTAGTGTCCTTCCTTGTCTCTTGTAACATTCTTTATTTTAAAGTCTATTTTATCTGATATGAGTATAGCTACTCCAGCTTTCTTTTGATTTCCATGTGCATGGAATATCTTTTTCCATCCCCTCACTTTCAGTCTGTATGTGTCCCTAGGTCTAAAGTGGGTCTCTTGTAGACAACATATATATGGGTCTTGTTTTTGTATCCATTCAGCAAGCCTGTGTCTTTTGGTTGGAGCATTTAATCCATTCACGTTTAAGGTAATTATCAATATGTATGTTTTTATGACCATTTTCTTAATTGTTTTGGGTTTGTTTTTGTAGGTCTTTTTCTTCTCTTGTGTTTCCCACTTAGAGAAGTTCCTTTAGCATTTGTTGTAGAGCTGGTTTGGTGGTGCTGAATTCTCTTAGCTTTTGCTTGTCTGTAAAGCTTTTGATTTCTCCATCAAATCTAAATGAGATCCTTGCCGGGTAGAGTAATCTTGGTTGTTGGTTCTCCCGTTCATCACTTTAAGTATATCATGCCACTCCCTTCTGGCTTGTAGAGTTTCTGCTGAGAAATCAGCTGTTAACCTTATGGGAGTTCCCTTGTATGTTATTTGTTTTTTTTCCCTTGCTGCTTTCAATAATTTTTCTTTGTCTTTATTTTTTGCCACTTTGATTACTATGTGTCTTGGTGTGTTTCTCCTTGGGTTTATCCTGTATGGTACTCTCTGCGCTTCCTGGACTTGGGTGGCTATTTCCTTTCCCATGTTAGGGAAGTTTTCGACTATAATCTCTTCAAATATTTTCTCTGGTCCTTTCTCTCTCTCTTGTCCTTCTGGGACCCCTATAATGAGAATGTTGTTGCATTTAATCTTGTCCCAGAGGTCTCTTAGGCTGTCTTCATTTCTTTTCATTCTTTTTTCATTATTCTGTTCTGCAGCAGTGAATTCCACCATTCTGTCTTCCAGGTCACTTATCCGTTCTTCTGCCTCAGTTATTCTGCTATTGATTCCTTCTAGTGTAGTTTTCATTTCAGTTATTGTATTGGTCATCTCTGTTTGTTTGTTCTTTAATTCTTCTAGGTCTTTGTTAATCATTTCTTGCATCTTCTCAATCTTTGCCTCCATTCTTATTCTGAGGTCCTGAATCATCTTCACTATCATTATTCTGAATTCTTTTTCTGGAAGGTTGCCTATCTCCAGTTCATTTATTTGTTTTTCTGGGTTTTTTTCTTGTTCCTTCATCTGGTATATAGCCATCTGCCTTTTCATCTTGTCTGTCTTTCTGTAACTGTGGTTTTTGTTCCACAGGCTGCAGGATTGTAGTTTTTCTTGCTTCTGCTGTCTGCCCTCTGGTGGTCGAGGCTATCTAAGAGGCTTGATGGGAGGCTCTGGTGGTGGGTAGAGCTGACTGTTGCTGTGGCAGTCAGAGCTCTGTAAAACTTTAATCCAATTGAGTGTTGATGGGTGGGGCTGGGTTCCCTCCCTGTTGGTTGTTTTGCCTGAGGCAACCCAACACTGGAGCCTACCTGGGCTCTTTGGTGGGGCTATTGGCGGGGCTAATGGCAGACTCTGGGAGGGCTCACGCCAAGGAGTACTTCCCAGAACCTCCACTGCCAGTGTCCTTGTCCCCATGGTGAAACAGACCCAGCCCCCGCCTCTGCAGGAGACCCTCCAACACTAGCAGGTAGGTCTGGATCAGTCTCCCCCAGGGTCACTGCTCCTTCCCCTGGGTCCCAATGCACACCCTATTCTGTGTGCACCCTCCAAGAATGGGGTCTCTGTTTCCCCCAGTCCTGTCGAAGTCCTGTAATCAATTCCCACTGGGCTTCAAAGTCTGATTCTCTATGAATTCCTCCTCCCATTGCCAGACCCCCAGGTTGGGCAGCCTGACGTGGTGCTCAGAACCTTCACTCCAGTGGGTGGACTTCTGTGGTATAAGTGTTCGCCAGTCTGTGAGTCACCCACCCACCAGTTATGGGATTTGATTTTACTCTGATTGCACCCCTCCTACCGTCTCACTGTGGCTTCTCTTCTGTCCTTGGACGTGGGGTATCCTCCTTGGTGAAGTCCAGTGTCTTCTTGTCGATGATTGTCCAGCAGCCAATTGTGATTCTGGTGCTCTCACAAGAGGGAGTGAGAGCATGTCCTCTACTCCACCATCTTGGTTAATCCTCTTGCATATATATTTATAATTGTTATATCTTCTTCTTGGATTGATCCCTTGATCATTATGTAGTGTCCTTCTTTGTCTCTTGTAACATTCTTTATTTTAAAGTCTATTTTGTCTTATATGAGTATTGCTACTCCAGCTTTGTTTTGATTTCCATTTGCATGGGATATCTTTTTCTATCCCCTCACTTTCAGTCTGAATGTGTTCCTAGGTATGAAGTGGGTCTCTTATAGACAACATATATATGGGTCTTGCTTTTGTATCCATTCAGCAAGCCTGTGTCTTTTAGTTGAAGCATTTAATCCATTCACGTTTAAGGTAATTATCAATATGTATGTTCCTATGACCATTTTCTTAATTGTTTTGGGTTTGTTTTTGTAGGTCCTTTTCTTCTCTTCTGTTTCCCAGTTAGAGAAGTTCCTTTAGCATTTGTTGTAGAGCTGGTTTGGTGGTGCTGAATTCTCTTTGCTTTTGCTTACCTGTAAAGCTTTTGTTTTCTCTATTAAATCTGAATGAGATCCTTGCCATGTAGAGTAAACTTGGTTGTAGGTTCTTCCCTTTCATCACTTTAAATATGTCCTGCCACTCTCTTCTGGCTTGTAGAGTTTCCACTGAGAAATCAGCTGTTTACCTTATGGGAGTTCCCTTGTATCGTATTTGTCATTTTTCCCTTGCTGCTTTCAATAATATTTCTTTGTCTTTAATTTTTGCCAACTTGATTACTATGTGTCTTGGTGTGTTTCTCCTTGGGTTTATCCTGTATGGGACTCTCTGCGCTTCCTGGACTTGGGTGGCTATTTCCTTTCCCATGTTGGGGAAGTTTTTGACTATAATCTCTTCAAATATTTTCTCGGGTCCTTTCTCACTCTCTTCTCCTTCTAGGACCCCAGTAATGCAAATGTTGTTGCGTTTAATCTTGTCCCAGAGGTCTCTTAGGCTGTCTTCATTTCTTTTCATTCTTTTTTCATTATTCTGTTCTGCAGCAGTGGATTCCACCATTCTGTCTTTCAGGTCACTTATCCATTCTTCTGCCTCAGTTATTCTGCTATTGATTCTTTCTAGTGTAGTTTTCATTTCAGTTATTATGTTGTTCATCTCTGTCTGTTCGTTCTTTAATTCTTCCAGATCTTTGTTAAACATTTCTTGCATCTTCTCGATCTTTGCCTACATTCTTATTCCGAGGTCCTCGATAATCTTCACTTTCATTATTCTGAATTCTTTTTCTGGAAGGTTGCCTATCTCCACTTCATTTAATTGTATTTTCTGGGGTTTTATCTTGTTCCTTCATCTGGTACATAGCCCTCTGCCTTTGCATCTTGTCTATCTTTCTGTGAATGTGGTTTTTGTTCCACAAGCTGCAGGATTGTAGTTCTTCTTGCTTATGCTTTCTGCTCTCTGGTGGATGAGACTATCTAAGAGGCTTGTTCTGCTTCCATATCTTGACTGCTGTAAAAAATGCTGCAGTGAACATAAGGTTGAATATATCTTTCTGAACTAATGGTTTTGTTTTCTTTTGGGAAATACCTGGAAGTAGAATTGCTGACACTAGAGAGTATTATGCTAAATGAAATAAATAAGACAGAGAAAGACAAATATTTTATGATCTCTATTATAATGGAATCTGAAAAACAAAACAAAGGAAACAAAACAGAACAGAAACAGACTCATAGATTCACAGAGCAAACTAGTGGTTGCCAGAGGAGTGAAGTAGGGTTGGCAAAATAGGTGAAGAGAATTAAGAGGTACAAACTTTGAGTTATAAAATAAATAAGTCACAGGGGTGTAATTTAGTCATAGCATAAGGAATATAGTCAATGATACTTTTGTGTATGCTGACAGATGGCTACTAGACTTAATGTGGTGATCATTTCATAATGTATTTGATTGTCAAATAACTATGTTGTATACCTGAAACTAATAACATTGTACATCAACTATACTTTCATAAAAAATAAAGTGGCTGAGGACACATAAACAGCCAATAGAAGAGTAATATGATATATTTATCTTAATTTTCCACTTCTGTTGCTCTCTGTTCATTCCTGATATTCCAAGTTTCCTTCTTGTATAATTCCCCTTCTGTCTAAAGATCTTCCTTTAGCAATTATTTTAGAGCAACAGTTTTTCTTAATTTTCTTTCATCTGAGAATGTATTTATTTTTGTTCATGGAGGATATTTTATTCTGAAGATAGAATCCAGGTTTTGCAGTTGTTTTCTTTTAGCACTTTAAATATACTGTTCTGCTTTCTTCTTGGCTCCATGGTTTCTAATGAGAACCGTGCAGCCATTTGAATTTTTGTTCATGTATAAGTAATACATAATTTTACTCAGGTTGCTTTCCATATTTTTCTTTGTGTTTAGTTTCCAGTAGTTTGATTGTGATTTGTCCTGACATGGATTTCTTCATGTTTATCCTTTTCTGGGTTTTCTGAGATTATTGAATTTGTAGGTGTATGTTTTTCCTCAAATTCAGGCATTTTTCAGTCATTATTTCTTCAAATATTTTTACTATGCTGTACCTTTTCTCATCTTATCCTGGTCCTTTGTTGACATGAATATTAGGCTTTTTGGAATTGTTCCACAAGTAACTGAAGCTCTCTTAACTTTTTTCCAGTCATTTTTCTCTATTTTTCACATTGGATAATTTCTATTGAGCTATCTTTACATTTTCAAACTGTTTCTTCTGTCATATCCATTCTGCTATCTGCCCATTTAGTGAGTTTAATGATACCTTAGTTATTCTATTTTTCAGTTCTAGTTAACATTTCCATTTAGTTCTTCTTTACATCTTCTTTTTCTGAGACTTTTGAACTTTTCAGTCATTTCAAGAGTGTTCACAATTGCTTGGAGTTATTTTAAAATTTGTCCGACAATTTCAATTTCCGTGTCATCTGGGATAGGTGTCTCTTAATTGTCTTTTTCCATGGGAAGTGAGGTTTTCCTGATTCTTTAAATGCCATGTAATTTTAGATTGTATCCTGGACTTCTTGAATTTTATTTTATGAGTCTACTTATTTAAGTCCTACAGAGAATTTCAACATTTTTGTTTTAGCATATATTCAGTCTACTTGGGTTTAGGCCACAAGTCCTGAGCAGCTTTATATGGACAGTAGTCTCAGCATCAGCTATGTAGTCAAAGCCTCTGCAGTGTTACTTGAATCTGTCCCTCACGTGTACCACCTACTGGGGGATTTGAACAGTGGTCTATCCCACTATAATTTAGTTCTCAAAGTCTTTATATGCTGTTTAGGGTCAGATACATACATGTTCAGCCTCTGCTGAGCCCAGGAGTTCATAAACAACCATAAGAGGTCTCTTTCTGAGCTTTTTCCTATCTGTAATCTCCCCCATATTTCCTGTTTTCCAAGGGTTTCCTTCTCAGTCACCTGGCCAGGCAGCTGAAACTCTAGTTATCCTACTCTGCCGTGTATTTCACACAAAAGCGTCCAAGTCCAGGGCCAGGCAGTGGGAGAATAGAGGGGGAAAAATGTCACCCAATGTTACTACTGCAGCTCCTTTAACCAGAGAAGATTGCCTTCCCTCAGAGTTTTGGATCCTGTGGCTCCTGTTATTGCCCTGCTGCAAAGAGATTGTTTGGGGGCCAGGACACAAGAGAACAGAGAATGGAATAAAAGGAGAAAAACCCAGTAGCTTTCTACTCTACTTTCCCACTCCTTAAGTCGTTCCTAGTAGTTTTCTCTCAGATCTCTCTTTGTCCAATTAGTTCCCACTTCCTAATTTTGAGCTGTGTTGATTTTAGGTATGGGGATAATGGAGGAGGAAAATGAATGTGGCAGTTTTACTTTCATTTGGGTGGTACTTGAAATCCTGGTCGTCGTCTACTATTTACTTGTTAGAGTCTTCAGTAACTGCTGCATGAAACAGAGAATAGAGCAGTGCTCATCAAGGGTTGGGGAGCTGGGGAAAGGGAGAGATGTTCAATTGGTATAAAGTTTCAGTTATGCAAGATGAATAAGTTCTTGAGACCTGCTGTACAACAGAGCACCTATATTTAACAATACTGTGTTGCCCACTTAAAATTTGTTAAAAGGGTAGATCTCATGTGAAGTGCTCCAAAAAAATGAGGTGAGATACAAACTTTATGATGTAATGGATATGTCTATTACTTTGATTATGGAGATGGTTTCATGGGTATGTGCTTATATTCAAACTCATTTAATTATGGACTTAAATATGTGCAGCGTTTTTGTATATCAATGATACCTCAATGAAGTTGTTAAAAAAAATAGCTGCTGCATGTATTTTGCCCAGATTTTCTAGCCACATTTAATGGGAAAGATAGTGTATGATTACTTTCTTACTCAGAACGAGAGCCTCCCATCAGCCATATGATCTTTCGTTTGCTGAGGCACATTTTTGCTGAGGTATATTTTTTAAACATCATGGCCTTTTATGTATGAATCAGTTTCATCACTGGTTGAGAGTCTTTATGATAGTAGGATACAGTATCTTACCCAGAGTTGTATGACCTGCAGTGCTTAGGAGAATGATGTGTACATCACCCATTGTTACACAGAAACTATTTGTTGAATCAGTGATTACATAAAATCAATTTACTTTCCCTCTGGATCATTCCAATTAAGACAATCTAGGGGAAATCCAGATGTTTTGAATACAGTTATGAATAAAATAAAATAGCTATTATACATTCATCTCTTTACCATAAAATCAAGTAAAAGACCTGCACCTAAGTAAAATCCTGTTCTAATAGAGAGGGAGGGAGGGAGGGAGAGAAAGAGAGAACAAACCTACATAACTAATTGTTAGAAGGTGCTTAATGTCATTAAAAATAATGTTCAAAATTGATTTCCTAAGGAGAAACAGCTAAAATGACTACATTTTAGCCCTTCTGTCATTAGAGTTACATTAAAGGTTTCAACCTCATGATTTGACTCAAGTCATTTGACTCAGTTTTTATTGGTAGATCAATAATTAATGGAATAGCCTGAGCAATTTCAGAACTAACTATTAACTTGACAACATTTATTTAACAAATATCAAACTCCTACACTATGAAAAGCTCTTGATAATGTGAAGGGATGCAAAAGTGAGTGAAATAGTTACTTTCCTCCATGTTAGAGGCTGACAGACTTTTTCTGCAAAGCATCACATGGTAACTATTTTAGGCTTTTCAGGCCTTATGGTCTGTGTCACAACCACTCAACTCTGCTGTTGTAGTGCAGAAACACATGGACAATATGTATAGGCAAAATGTATATGAATGGGCATGGCTGTCTTTCAGTAAAACTTTATTTACTAAAGCACACTGAATTTGGGTTCTAGTTTGCCTGGGTACTATGGGAGTACAGGATATGAGTCCTCTAATCTAGTCTGCCAAAAATGATGCTTGCAGAAATCTTCCTGGAAAAGGTGATGTCTGAGATAAGTTCCAAAGTAAAAGTAAAGTTAGGTGAAGAATTATCAGAGAGAAAAAGGTGGGGTTGAAGTATATTTTATCAGGAGGAAATAACATGAGCAGAGGTACAGAGGTATGTGTAAAGAATTACCCATAGATTAGGATTTTCTGAAGCTTAAAAGAAAAGGCCAGGAGTGAGTGTTTCTAAGCTGGTGTGGTGCTCAAGCGAGAGATGAGTTTGGAAAAGTCAGTAGGTATCCAGTGAAGGGTCTTAGGCAAAGCATCAATGTGTTCAGGTTTTCATTTTATATAAACACACTTTCTAAGTGTGTGTGGAACTCAAGTGAGATGGAAGATGGGGGTGGGGAAACAAGAACGGCATGTGCCACAATTGCTGAGCACTTCATCATTTCCCTGTTGATCACTGGATTTTTTCCTGTTTTGGTATCTTGCCTACAAAGACACTGGATGTTATGCTGTGACTTAAGACAAGCTTCAGATGATTCTTTTCCTTCCTTTGTGATTCTAAGGGAAAGCATAACCCTGATATCATCTGATGGTGAATATTTTTCCAACTTTAGTGAAGAATAATTTACAAATATACTTGTATATATTTAAAGTATACAATGTCATGATTTGATATACATGTACATTGTGGAATGATTACCAAGATCAAGATAATTAATACATCCGTCACCTCATATAGTTAACTCTTTATGTGTGTGTGTGTGTGTGTGTGTGTGTGTGTGTGTGTGTGTGTTAAGAATGCTTCAAATCTACTCTCAGCGACTTTCAAGTATAAAATACCATATTATTAACTGTACTCAATATGCTGTACATTAGAACCTCAGAATTTATTCTTATAACTGAAAGTTTCTACCCTTTGACCTACATCACCACATTTCTTCCTCTTCCACAGTCCCTGGCAACCATTGTATTCTCTGTTTCTACGAAATTGGCTTTTTTTCTTTTCTTTTTTTTTAAGATTCCACATGTAAGTGATGTCATACGATATTTGTCTTTCTCTGTTTGGTTTATTTCACTTAGCATAATGTGTGCTAGATCCATCCATGTTGCAAATGACAGAATTTACTTTTTTTGTGGCTGAATAATACTCCATTACATATATGAGATATAAAATATATAGCATATATAAGATAGATAAAATATAAGATAACATAAGATGTAAGGTAAGCTATAGGATATTATATATACCATATATATAGAATTATATATTATATGCACATATATACAGGTCTTCCTCCACTTAAGATTGGTTTACATTCTGATAAACCCATCATCAATTGAAAGTGTCATAAGTTGAAATGCGTTTGATACAACTAACCTATCAAACATCACAGCTTAGCCTAGCCTAACCTAACTGTGCTCAGAACACTTACACTAGCCTACAGGGGGGCAAAGTCATGTAACACAAAGCCTATTCTATAATAAAGTGTTGCATATCACATGTAGTTCATTGAATACTGTACTGGAAGTGGAAAACAGAACCATTGTGAGGTTACTGCATTGTTGTAAATATATTGGGTGTTTACCCTTGTGATCCTGTCGCTGACTGCTGCCACTGCCCAGTATCACAAGAGAGTATCCTACAGCACTAGCCCAGGAAAAGTTCAAATGCAAAGTCTGAACTACTTTTTCCAGTGCATACATATTGCTTTCACACACATTGTAAAGTTGCAAAATCTAAGTTGAACCATCGTAAGTTGGGTACTGTCTGTATATATACATCTCATATCTTCTTTATTCATCTTTTGGAGGACATATAGGTTGTTTTTTGTATCTAAGCTATTATGAATAATGCTGCAATGAACATGGATGTGCAGATATCTCTTTAAGATACTGATTTCACTTCCTTCATATATATACCCAGGAGCAAGATTTATGGATGATATGGTAGTTCTATTTTTAATTTTTTGAGGAACAGCCATACTGTTTTCTATAATGGCTGTACCAATTTACATTACTACCAGCAGTGTATAAGGTCTCCTTTTCTCCACATCTTCACCAATATTTGGTATGTCTTGTCTATTTGGTAGTCATCTTAACAGGTGTGAGGTGATAACTTATGCTTTTGAGGTGCATTTCCCTGCTGATTAGTGATGTTGAGCACCTTTTCATATACCTATTGGCCATTTGAATGTCTTTGGGAAAATGTCTATTTGGGTCCTTTGCCCATTTTTCAATTGTTTGTTTTTGCTATTGAGTTTTATGAGTTCTTTATATATTTTGGATATTAAACCCTTTTAGATATATGGTTTGCGAGTATCTTCTCCCATTCTGTAGGTTGCCTTTTTGATTTATTGTTTACTTTGCTGTGCTGAAGCTTTTTAGTTTGATATAGTCTCTTTTGTTTATTTTAATTGTTGCCTATGCTACTGGTGTCTTATCCAAGAAATCATTGCCAAGGAACCTTTTATTCTGTTTTCTTCTAGAAGTTTTATGGTTTCAGGTCTTACATTTGAGTCTTTGATCCATTTTGAGTTAAATTTTGTAGGTGGTATAAAGTGTCCAGTTTTATTTCCTTGCCTGTTTTCTCAACAGCATTTATTGAAGAAACTATCCCTTTCCTACTGTGTGTTCTTGGCACCATTGTCAAAAGTTAATTGACCGTGTATGCATGGATTTATGTCTGGGCTCTCTATTCTGATCCAATGATCTATGTGTGTGTTTTTATGCCTGGACCATATTGTTTTGATTACTATAGCTTTGTAATATAGCTTGAAATCAAAAAGTGTCTACATTTAAAAATGTATCATCACAAATAATAGTATGGTAATATAGTAATTTGAGGGCAGATGACAATAAAGTAACTTGAGGAAATATTTTCAATGTAGACTTTCTCAAGTTATTTTATTGTCACCTGCCAGAAAATTACTGTAATACCTCAACATATATATAGGGATTAGGAATGTGCCCCCTAGAGTTAGGAGACACAAAACTTGCACAATAATAAGCACTGGTCCTGGCAAAACAAATAACATCCTCTTTCCCTGACATAAACACAAAATAAAACAGAACAAACCTAAAGGAAAACCAAGACTCCTGATTCAGCTATACCACTGTCCTGCAGTTTATTCACTCTGCTTAATTCTTCCCACTTTGTCATCTCTAATTCTTAATCCAGAAGACCAGCATATGTGGAATAAATAGAAATCCTTTCAGTTCATTATACTTCACCTTGGGATAGCTCTTGTTTCCAGATGTCCTGGAAACTGTTTCTACTTAGCAAATACATTTCTTTCTTAGGAAACCATACTTACTCACAAACTATCACACTGACAAACCAGATATGAAAGAGAGATACCATCCTCCATACCCAATTTTCTCTTCTTTTTATGCTTTAGAGACATAAATTCATTTTGGCTTTCATGAAAAGACTGGAGTTAGCAGCTTTTTGCCTGGAGTCATCCTAATAGATGTGTGGGCTTTCGAGTCGTTGGATCTGGATTCAAATGTCAGCTCTTGCACTTAACTACGCTTAATGTCTAAACTGAGAAATTTAGATGTTTAAGCTCACTTTCCTTTTCCATATATATGTAGATAATTTAACATAAATAAAAACCCATAGACTTATTGTCAAGATTCAAATAAAATTTTGTAGGTGTTATTAGCTCTTTTCAGAAATGAGGAAACCAGGGGTAACTGAAGTTAAGTATGCTGTACAATCATATTCTATAAAAGCAAGTAACATTTTTTGCACTCAGAAAATGTTAGTGTCATATGTTCTTCTGATATCCTTTCTTTATGGGAAAACAAAGCTTAGAGTTGATTCATAGATACCATTAAAAACATTCATCTACCTAAACTGTTGAGTCAGGTCAACATAACTGGAATGAAGTGAGGTTGGCATACTCCCTGCCCAATAGGAATTTTTGTTTGGATATACACCTTATTCCCCTCTGATATGGGAAGTTTATACTGATGCTAATGTGCGTATGCACACATACATAGCAGAGATGGCAGTCCAGCAAGAAGCGAGGGGCAATCCCAAGACTCTAGTCAGCACCACTTCTAAATTCAGTTGCTCTGAGCTGACTTAAATCCATCTTTCTTCATCTCCTGGGCAGGGTCTCTGTAGAGACATGGTAGTTCTGAGTCTGTTGCCTCATCTGGTACAAAACTGTTCTCTAATGAAAGGCCTGGGGCCAGAGACCTCATTTACTTTCCCCAGAGTCTTCACAGATGGAAATGAGGATTTCTATTTCACAAAGCAAAAGGGCATGCTGTCGGAACTACAGCGTCTGCTTCTCGATTCAATAAAGCAAATTCAAAACCTAATGTCCCCCGCTGCTGACCTTGTCACGGTGACTGTGTTTTTTCAACACGGTTGTATCTCCTTTGTAACTGTGTTTAACTCACTGCAGGGCCAGACACTTGCATACATGGGAACAGTGCTGCAAAAGCCTTTGCCCTGTTCAGTGCTGTAAGAAGAAGGATTCTTCCGAGGTGCCAGGAGAGATCTGTGGCTGCCAACAGAAGGTTTTAGAGACAACTATTTACCATTCTGGGCTTTTCCTTTTAGGTACTATGCAGGGATAATCATTAGAATTCCATAGATACAACTTCTTCCTTTATAAATGAGGAATCTGAGGCTCATAAGTTTAACAACTTGCCTAAATTTATATCAATACATCAGTTGGTGGAGGTATCCTAAAATGGCGGCCACAGGAGGTCTGTGTGCCACTGTCCAGGCAAAATCTCTGCATTATAAACTCCTAGGAGGACTTGCTGTGTGGAGGGCCTGCTATGGTGTGCTTGGTTCATCACGGAGAGTGGGGCCAAAGCCTGTGAGGTCACACTGTCTGGGAATTTCTGTGAATAGACGGCTAAATCCATGAAGGTTGTGGATGGCCTGATGATCCACAATGGGGACCTGTTAACTACTATGTCGATACCAGTATGTGCCATGTGACACTCAGACAGTGTGCACTGGGCATCAAAGTGAAGATCATGTTGCCCTGGGACCCAAGTGGTAAGATTGGCCTTAAGAAGCCCCTGTCTGACCATGTGAGCATTATGGAACCCAGAGATGAGATACTGCCCACCACCTCTGTCTCAGAACAGAACGGTGGGAAGCCGGAGCTGCCAGCTATGCCCCAGACAGTACGCACGGCATAACAGGGTCTCCTTGGCAGTTGGATCTGGAGTCTGCAGGTTGCTCTCTAAAGATCTTTAGTAAAATCTGTTAAAAAAGAGAAAAAAAATCAAGATCTCACACAAGAGTCTTTTTACAGCCGCAGGTTGTATTCTCGATTTACTAATTTCTAATCATCACTTATTTTACTCTGGACCAGTGTTTCTTTCAGATCAGAGTTTCTCCAAGTATGATCCCTGAGAAATCTACATCAGAATCTCCTTGTGTGCCAGTTACAATGCAGATTCCTGGGACCTGCTCCAGGACTATAATTTTCATGTCCCTGAAATTGGAGAAATTTTCATTTTGAACATGCACCTGAGGTGATTCCTATGAAATATAGCGTTTTTTCTTTTTCTTTGGAACTAAATTTAGACTTACAGAAGAATTGCAAAGATAGTACAGAAAGTTTCCATGTACACTTCATCCAGCTTCTTTTAATGTTCACATTTTACCTAATAATATAGTATACCTATCAAACCAAAAAATTACCATTGGAACATTAATAACCAATTATGGACTTTATTCATATTTTACCAATTTTTTTTCACTAACTATATTTTTGTTGTTCTAGGACCCAAATTACGGTCCCACATTGCTTTTAGTTATTATCTATACCAAATTTTACTGCTCTAGATTGTAATCCCATGTTCCACACTACAGAGACTGAATCCTGGCTCTGAAGGCAGCCAAAGGCTTAATTCAGGTACTCATCTGACGGTACTTAAGTTCAAGCTACAATGGCAGTACTCTTAATAATGCTGCAGAGATTCAATCACTCAGAAACAAAATTGAAGGACACATAAAACACCATTCAGTCTCTCATTTTACTGATAGAGTTCCTGCATCCTAGAGAAGAAATCTGAGCAAGTTGATGGAAATATTGGAACTATAGTCCATTTCACTTGTCTCCAAGTTTTCTTGTAATTTCTTTAAGCATCTGGCTTTGATTATAGTTCTTTCCTTTATTCTCAGAGTGAAGGTCAATGAACAGCTTTAAAAAGTATTATCCATGATTTCATATGGTTCTTCCAGTTATCCATGAGAGGAATATGAGAAGTCTAGTTTTCTCCAATTTGGCGATCAGGAAACAGGTTCAGAGAGTTAAAACTGAGGTCCCCAAGGTTCCATGGCAAGCATACAGATAAGCCCTAACCACACCTCTACAAGCTGACTCCTGAATTAATGCCATTCTGCAGTATGCCACACGCCTCCAGCCCTGAATTTATGCACTCTGTGCTGAAACGGATATTTTGTGTATTCAAATAGAACATTTGGAGGAGTGAGTATTTATACACAAATTCAAATAGGGCACCCAAATGGGGAAACGTTGTGAACCTGGCATATTTAGCAATTATAAATGGGAGACATGACTGTGGGAAGGGAAATGACATAAATCAGTGTGAATATCTATTCTTGGTGGAAAAGGCTAGATAATTCTAAGGTTTTTTTTTTAACATCTTTATTGGAGTATAATTGCTCTACAATGGTGTGTTAGTTTCTGCTTTATAACAAAGTGAATCAGCCATACATATACATATATCCCCATATCTCCTCCCTCTTGCGTGTCCCTCCCACCCTCCCTATCCCATCCCTTTAGGTGGACGCAAAGCACCAAGCTGATCTCCCTGTGCTATGCAGCTGCTTCCCACTAGCTATCTGTGTTACATTTGGTAGTGTATATATGTCCATGCCACTCTCTCACTTCGTCCCAGCTTACCCTTCCCCCTCCCCATGTCCTCAAGTCCATTCTCTACCTCTGTGTCTTTATTCCTATCCTGCCCCTAGGTTCTTCAGAACTTTTTTTTTTTTTTTTAGATTCTATATATATGTGTTAGCATACTGTATTTGTTTTTCTCTTTCTGACTTACTACAATCTGTATGACAGACTCTAGGTCCATCCACCTCACTACAAATAACTCAATTTCGTTTCTTTTTATGGCTGACTAATATTCCATTGTATATATGTGCCACGTCTTTTATCCACTCATCTGTTGATGGACACTTAGGTTGCTTCCATGTCCTGGCTATTGTAAATAGAGCTGCAATGAACAGTGTGGTACATGACTCTTTTTGAATTATGGTTTTCTCAGGGTATATGCCCAGGAGTGGGATTGCTGGGTCATATGGCAGTTCTACTTTAGTTTTTTAAGGAACCTCCATACTATTCTCCATAGTGGCTGTATCAATTTACATTCCCACCAACAATACAAGAGGGTTCCCTTTTCTCCACACCCTCTTCAGCATTTATTGTTTGTAGATATTTTGATGACGGCCATTCTGACCAGTGTGAGGTGATACCTCATTGTAGTTTTGATTTGCATTTCTCTCATGATTAGTGACATTGAGCATCCTTTCATGTGTTTGTTGGCAATCTGTATATCTTCTTTGGAGAAATGTCTATTTAGGTCTTCTGACCATTTTTGGATTGGGTTGTTTGTTTTTCTGATATTGAGCTGCATGAGCTGCTTGTAAAGTTTGGAGATTAATCCTTTGTCAGTTGCTTCATTTGCAAATATTTTCTCCCATTCTAAGGGTTGTCTTTTTGTCTTGTTTATGGTTTCCTTTGCTGTGCAAAAGCTTTTAAGTTTCATTAGGTCCCAATTGTTTAGTTTTCGTTTTACTTCCATCTCTAGGAGGTGGGTCAAAAAGAACCTTGCTGTGATTTATGTGATTTATGTTACAGAGTGTTCTGCCTAAGTTTTCCTCTAAGAGTTTTATAGTGTCTGGCCTTACATTTAGGTCTTTAATTCATTTTGAGTTTATTTTTGTGTATGGTGTTAGGGAGTGTTCTAATTTCATTCTTTTACATGTAGCTGTCCAGTTTTCCCAGCACCACTTATTGAAGAGGCTGTCTTCTCTCCATTGTATATTCTTGCCTCCTTTATCAAAGATAAGGTGACCATATGTGTGTGGGTTTATCTCTGGGCTTTCTATCCTGTTCCATTGATCTATATTTCTGTTTTTGTGCCAGTACCATACTGTCTTGATTACTGTAGCTTTGTAATATACTCTGAAGTCAGGGAGCCTGATTCCTCCAGCTCCATCTTTCTTTCTCAAGATTGCTTTGGCTATTCGGGGTCTTTGTGTTTCCATAGAAATTGTGAAGTTTTTTGTTCTAGTTCTGTGAAAAATGCCATTGGTAGTTTGATAGGGATTGCATTGAATCTGTAGATTGCTTTGGGTAGTAGAGTCATTTTCACAATGTTGATTCTTCCAATCCAAGAACATGGTATATCTCTCCATCTGTTTGTATCATTTTTAATATCTTTCATCAGTGTCTGATAGTTTTCTGCATACAGGTCTTTTGTCTCCTTAGGTTGGTTTATTCCTAGGTATTCCTAGGTATTTTATTCTTTTTGTTGCAATGCTAAATGGGAGTGTTTCCTTAATTTTGCTTTTAGATTTTTCATCATTAGTGTATAGGAATGCAAGAGATTTCTGTGCATTAATTTTGTATCCTGTTAGTTTACAAAATTCATGGATTAGCTCTAGTAGCTTTCTGGTAGCATCTTTAGGGTTCTCTATGTGTAGTATCATGTCATCTGCAAACAGTGAGAGCTTTACTACTTCTTTTCCGATTTGGATTCCTTTTATTTCTTTTGCTTCTCTGATTGCTGTGGCTAAAACTTCCAAAACTATGTTGAATAATAATGGTGAGAGTGGGCAACCTTGTCTTGTTCCTGATCTTAGTGGAAATGTTTTCTGTGTTTCATCATTGAGAACGGTGTTGGCTGTGTGTGTTGTCGTATATGGCCTTTATTATGTTGAGGCAAGTTCCCTCTATGCCTACTTTCTGGAGGTTTTTTTTTTTATCAAAAATGGGTGTTGATTTCTGTCTAAAGCTTTTACTGCATCTATTGAGATGATCATATGGGTTTTCGCCTTCAATTTGTTAATATGGTGTATCACATTGATTGATTTGCATATATTGAAGAATCCTTGCATTCCTGGGATAAATCCCACTTGATCATGGTGTATGATCCTTTTAATGTGCTGCTGCATTCTGTTTGCTAGTATTTTGTTGAGGAGTTTTGCATCTATGTTCATCAGTGTTATTGGCCTGTAGTTTTCTTTTTTTGTGACATCTTTGTCTGGTTTTGGTATCAGGGTGATGGTGGCCTCTTAGAATGAGTTTGGGAGTGTTCCCCCCTCTGCTGTATTTTAGAAGTGTTTGAGAAAGACAGGTTTAACTCTTCTTTCAGTGTTTGATAGAATTCAACTGTGAAGCCATCTGGTGCTGGGCTTTTATTTGTTGGAAGAATTTTAATCACAGTTTCAGTTTCAGTGCTTGTGATTGGTCTGTTTTTATTTTCTATTTCTTCCTGGTTTAGTCTCAGAAGGTTGTGCTTTTGTAAGAATTTGTCCATTTCTTCCAGGTTGTCCATTTTATTGGCATATAGTTGCTTGTAGTAATCTCTCATGATCCTTTGTATTTCTGCAGTGTCAGCTGTTACTTCTCCTTTTTCATCTCCAATTCTATTGATTTGAGTCTTCTCCCTTTTTTTCTTCATGAGTCTGGCTAATGGTTTATCAATTTTGTTTATCTTCTCAAAGAACCAGCTTTTAGTTTTATTGATCTTTGTCATTGTTTCCTTCATTTCTTTTTCATTTATTTCTGATCTGATCCTTATGATTTCTTTCCTTTTGTAACTTTGGGGTTTTTTGTTCTTCTTTCTCTAATTGCTTTAGGTGTAAGGCTAGGTTGTTTATTTGAAATACTTCTTGTTTCTTGAGGTAGGATTGTATTGCTATAAAGTCCCCTCTTAGAACTGCTTTTGCTGCATCACAAAGGTTTTGGGTGGTCGTGTTTTAATTGTCATTTGTTTCTGGGTTCTTTTAAATTTCTTCTTTGATTTCTTCAATGATCTATTGGTTATTTCATACTGTATTGTTTAGCCTGCATGTGTTTGTATTTTTTACATATTTTTTCCTGTAATATCTAGTCTCATAGTGTTGTGGTCAGAAAAGATACTTGATATGATTTCAATTTTCTTAAATTTACCAAGGCTTGGTTTGTGACCCAAGATATGATCTATCCTGCAGAATGTTCCATGAGCACTTGAGAAGAAAGTGTATTCTGTTGTTTTTGGGTGGAATGTCCTGTAAATATCAGTTAAGGCCATCTTGTTTAATGTGTCATTTAAAGCTTGTGTTTCCTTATTTATTTTCATTTTGGTTGATCTGTCAGTTGGTGAAAGTGGAGTGTTAAAGTCCCCTACAATGATTGTGTTACTGTCGATTTCCCCTTTTATGGCTGTTAGCATTTGCCTTATGTATTGAGGTTGGGTGCGTAAGTATTTACAATTGTTATATGTTCTTCTTGGATTGAACCCTTGATCATTATGTAGTGTCCTTCTTTGTCTCTGGTAATAGTCTTTATTTTAAAGTCTGTTTTGTCTGAGATGAGGATTGCTACTCCAGCTTTCTTTTGATTTCCATGTGCATGGAATATCTTTTTCCATCACCTCACTTTGAGTCAGTATGTGTCCCTTGGTCTGAAGTGGCTCTCTTGTAGACAGCATATATACGGGTGTTGTTTTTGTATCCATTCAGCCAGTCTATGTCTTTTGGTTGGAGTATTTAATCCATTTACATTTAAGGTAGTTATTGATATGGATGTCCCTATTACCATTTTCTTAATTGTTTTGAGTTTGTTATTGTACGTCTTTTCCTTCTCTTGTGTTTCCTGGCTAGAGAAGTTGCTTTAGCACTTGTTGTAAAGCTGGTTTGGTGATGCTGAATTCTCTTAGCTTTTGCTTGTCTGTAAAGGTTTTAATTTCTCCATTGAATCTGAATGAGATCCTTGCTGGGTAGAGTAATCTTGGTTGTAGGTTTTTCCCTTTCATCACTTTCAATATGTCCTGCCACTCCCTTCTGGCTTGCAGAGTTTCTGCTGAAAGTTCAGCTGTTAACCTTATAGGGATTCTCTTGTATGTTATTTGTTGTGTTTCCCTTGCTGCTTTTAATATTTTTTCTTTGTATTTAATTTTTGATAGTTGATTAATATGTGTCTTGGCGTGTTTCTCCTTGGATTTATCATGTATTGGACTCTCTGCACTTCCTGGACTTGATTGACTATTTCCTTTCCCATAGTAGGGACGTTTTCAACTATAATCTCTTCAAATATTTTCTCAGTCCCTTTCTTTTTCTGTTCTTCTTCTGGGACCCCTGTAATTCGAATGTTGGTTTGTTTAATGTTGTCCCAGAGGTCTCTGAGACTGTCCTCAATTCTTTTCATTCTTTTTTCTTTATTCTGCTCTGCAGCATTTATTTCCACTATTTTATCTTCCAGGTCACTTATCCGTTCTTCTGCCTCAGTTATTCTGCTATTGGTTCCTTCTAGAGAAGTTTTAATTTCATTTATTGTGCTGTTCATCAGTTTTTGTTTGCTCTTTAGTTCTTCTAGGTCCTTGTTAAACGTTTCTTTTATTTTCCCCATTCTATTTCCAAGATTTTGGATCATCTTTACTATCATTACTCTGAATTCTTTTTCAGGTAGGGTGTCTATTTCCTCTTCATTTGTTTGGTCTTGTGGGTTTTTACCTTGCTCCTCCATCTGCTGTCTTTTTCTCTGTCTTCTCATTTTGGTTAACTCACTGGGTTTGGAGTCTCCTTTTCACAGGCTGCACGTTTGTAGTTCCCATTGTTTTTGGTGTCTGCCTCCAGTGGCTAAGGTTGTTTCAGTGGATTGTGTAGGCTTCCCTGTGGAAGGGAGTTGTGCCTGTGCTCTGGTGGATGAGGCTGGATTTTGTCTTTCTGATTGGCAGGACCGCATCTGGTGGTGTGTTTTGGGGTGTCTGTGACATTATTATGATTTTAGGCAGACTGTCTGCTAATGGCTGTGGTTGTGTTCCTGTCTTGTTAGTTGTTTGGCATAGGGTGTCCAGCACTGTAGCTTGCTGGTCATTGAGTGGAGCTGGGTCTTAGTGTTGAGATGGAGATCTCTGGGAGAGCTTTCACCATTTCATATTACATGGAGCTGGGAGGTCTCTGGTGTACCAGTGTCCTCAACTCAGCTCTCTCACCTCAGAGGCACAGGCCTGACACCCAGCTGGAGCACCAAGACCCTGTCAACCACACGGCTTTGGAGAACATGGGGAAAAAAAGAAGGAAAGAAAGAAAAAAATGAAATAAAATAAAGTTATTGAGTAAAATCTTTTTTTATTTATTAAAAATTAAAAAATATTAAAAAGTACAATAAAAAAAAGACAGAAGAGAGCAACCAAACCAGAAAACAAAGCCACCAATGATAAGAAGTGCTAAAAACTATACTTAAAAAAAAAAAAAATGGACAGACAGAACTGTAGGACAAACGGTAAAAGCAAAGCTCTACAGACATACTCACATAAAGAAGCATACACATACACCCTCACAAAAAGAGAAAAAGGAAAAAATATGTATAGAAAAAAAAAGGAAGAGAGCAACCAAATCAATAAAGAAATCTACCAATGATAATAAACTCTAAATACTAAACTAAGATAAACATAAAACCAGAAACAAATTAGATGCAGTAAGCAAACCCCAAGTCTACAGTTGCTACCAAAGTCCACTGCCTCATTTTTGGGATGATTCGTTGTCTATTCAGGTATTCCAGAGATGCAGGGTACATCAAGTTGATTGTGGAGATTTAATCCACTGCTCCTGAGGCTGCTGGGAGAGAATTCCCTTTCTCTTCTTTGTTCGCACAGCTCCTGGGGTTCAGCTTTGGATTTGACCTCACCTCTGCATGTAGTTCTCCTGAGGGCATCTGTTCTTCACTCAGACAGGACGGGGTTAAAGTAGCAGCTCATTAGGGGACTCTGGCTCACTCAGGCCAGGGGAGAGGGAGGGGTACGGAATGCAGGGCGAGCCTGTGGCGGCAGAGGCTGGCATGACGTTGCACCAGCCTGAGGTGCACTGTGTGTTCTCCCAGCGCAGTTGTCCCTGGATCACGGGACCCTGGTAGTGGTGGGCTGCACAGGCTCCTGGGAGGGGAGGTGTGGATAGTGACCTGTGCTTGCACACAGGCTTCTTGGTGGCTGCAGCAGCAGCGTTAGCATTTCATGCCCATCTCTGGTGTCTGCGCTGATAGCTGTGGCCCAGGCCTGTCTCTGGAGCTCGTTTAGGCAGTGCTCTGAATCCCCTCTCCTTGCGCACCCCGAAACAATGGTCTCTTACCTCTTAGGTAGGTCCAGACTTTTCCCCAGACTCCCTCCTGGCTAGCTGTCGCGCACTAACCCCCTTCAGGCTGTGTTCATGCAGCCAACCCCAGTCCTCTCCCTGGGATCTGACCTCCGAAGCCCGAGCCTCAGCTCCCAGCCCCTGCCCACCCTGGCGGGTGAGCAGACAAGCCTCTCGGGCTGGTGAGTGCTGGTCGGCACCCATCCTCTGTGCGGGAATCTCTCTGCTTTGCCCTCTGCACCCCTATTGCTGCGCTCTCCTCCGTGGCTCCGAAGCTTCCCCCCTGCCACCTCCCGTCTCCGCCAGTGAAGGGGCTTCCTAGTGTGTGGAGACCTTTCCTCCTTCACAGCTCCCTCCCAGAGGTTTAGGTCCTGTGCATATTCTTTTGTCTCTGTTTTTTCTTTTTTCTTTTGCCCTACCCAGGTACTTGAGGAGTTTCTTGCCTTTTGGGAAGTCTGAGGTCTTCTGCCAGCATTCAGTAGGTGTTCTGTAGGAGTTGTTCCACGGGTAGAGGTATTTTTTATGTATTTGTGGGGAGGAAGATGATCTCCACGTTTTACTCCTCTGCCATCTTGAAGGTCTCCAGGTTTTTTGTTTTTTAATTTAGGTACCTCATTCCTTGTCTGTCCTGAGAATGAAATGACTGACTCTTATGAATTTTGTCACTGCTCACAGCTTGGCATGTTTCTGGAAAAAAAAAAAAAAATTGTTCATGGGGGAATCAGTATAATTTAAGACCCTGTTACACACAAAGCTAGCAACAAAGTTGTATACAGGAAAGATAGAGTTCTATTCCTGTTTTTACCACTAAAACTAGTTTGTGCCCATACACAAATAGTTGTTTGTTTGTGTTTTGGTACTATGTCACAGTCAGCCTAAATGTAAATGAGAGGGTGCGAATTGGTGGTTTCTTGGGCAAAGCCATAGCTAGGATCGGTCAGGGGGGATTACCACGGGAAAGAGCTGGTAGGTTAAGCCTACCTATTGTGTGGTTTGATGGGGGTGTATTCATATGAAAGGCTATCATCCTTTCCCTGTGTTGGCCGTGATTCCCAAGGTCTTGCTCTGTTTCCTCTGATACTTTTTCATTAGAGTCTTAACAAAAGCCAATCCCATGCACGTCTTTATTTTTATTGATTCCTTTAAAGTCATACCTGGGGTAGAAAGTTTCCCCTGCTCCCCATCCCACTGTGCCTCTGCTCTAGGGTCTTGTCCTGAATTCTTATGCTTCTTAAGTTTCCAGGACTGAAGCATCTCTTGGTAAGTAGAATGAAGAGCCTTTGTCTTCTGTGAGGCTTTAGATCACGGAAATTTGACAGAGTGGGTAATCTTTTTGGCAGAGCCATATGAAATATTCATCCATCACATCTAGAGGCCTAAGTGTGGGAGGCAACCTTGGTGAATTGGGAAATAACTGAAGTGTGGCTTCCAGGTCCAGCCTCTAAATAAGAAGGATAGGCTTAAGGGGTTGTTCTTCCAGTAGGATTTGCCTTCTAACAAGGGAAGTTAGAAGACCCCGTCAACTCAGAAAAATAAATCTTTAAAGGTGAAACTTCTGAAGGGTATCTGGGGTTGTGAAAGATATTGTTAGTTGACCTGAACATACCCCCAAATCCAACAAAATGGGCTTTTTTTTTTTTTTTGCTATATAGTTAAAATTAGCCCCAGGAAGTTATCTTGGTAATTTTACTTAGACTTGAAATACATGACAAAAATTGGCCATTTCTTTCCTATGTTACTTTCTCTCTTTTCCTCCCAGGACCACAGTTACAGGTAGTGGTGACACCAGAATTTCTCTATGGGAGAGTCTTAAATGGCCTGGAAAGCTCGTCTTGATATTGACAAATTATTTGACTTTAATATACTTATTTGAGGTAGCTAGAGTAGAAAATCACTTTGCCAAGAATGGAGACAACTATATATATTACTTGCTTTGACTTTTCTCTAATTTGATGAGGACATAGGGTTCAATGATGGTGGTAGGTAGTAAATGTCCCAGGGTCACAATAGAAGTCCATAGAAGGGTTGGGCTTGAAAACCAAGTCTCAGATTCTGAAGAAAGCAAATCCTTTCCCATAAAGCAGTTAATTAACTTTATAGCTTCAGTAGGAGAGAGTATTTGCTTTCTCCGGTGAAGTACCCTTTCTCCAAGGCCAGCTCAATACTGAGAGCACTGCAGTCATACTGATTATACAGAACACGTTATGCAGTTCTCCAAGGTGTGTGAGAGGTTTTTGTTTGTGTGTTTGATTTGAACTTCTTAGCCAACGGCGTTTTACAGGTATTCTAAATGAAAGGGTGGTTTCTATTTAAACTCCTAAGTATTTTGTGAGTCATAGAGAAGAAAAAGAAAGGCAGTAGAAGAAAATTCTTCTCTAAAATTATATAATTTCGAGGTGTTACATAAAAGGAAAGTTTAGTAGAACTAGTGTATTAATAAAGACTAACAAGGCAGCCAAGCCTCATCTCGGAGAATAGTTAGGCTTTCAAGTCAGTATGTGAGGCAAAAATAGAGTTTAGTTAAAACTACCCTTGAAAATACATATACAGGTGGCATAATACCTGAGAAGTCCAACCAGGACTTCTGCCAGTTTTTCCTCCAGACAGAAGAGATACTTATTTGCCAGTTTCACCTCCAGTGGCAGAACAGATAACCTCTTTATTTGCAGGAGTACAGACAAAGAATTCTCAGGGTTGTGTTATGTGGAAAAAAGTGCAGTGTGTCTTTAAAGACAAATCGCATGCAGCCTTGTAAGATGCTCACTGAGGGAAGGTGCAGTGCAGGTGAGGAGGGGCTCTGCTAAGGGAACAGTCACTTTAAGTCCCCGCTGAGGGGAATGGTGTATGGAATCATCCTCTCCTGCTCTAACTCTCTCTGATTTTCTTACTTAATGCTCTTCCCCACAGCCCTAGAATGAGTCTAATTGAATATGCCTAAATGCATGTAAGAGAGAGAAGAACTTAAAAACCAGGTTTTGACTCTAGTTCTAGTCTGACCTTTCTCAACAACCTCACTTCTTCTCTCTCTTCTCTTCCCTTTCTTGCACACATACTTAGTTTGTGCCTATATGTACCAGAGACTACAGAAAGCACTCATGTGAACCAAAGTCCTACCCCTATGGAGTTCCTAGACTTAATGGGGAAGAAAGAAATTTAAAACAACAAATAATTGCTAATAGAGTTATTCAATCAAGAGGAAATAGAAGTCCAGAGTACTAGGAGATCATGTAACTGGACAACCTAATCACATCAGGCTTGGGTTTGGGAGAGCAGAACTCATGCTACTTGATACCTGTGAGACCCTAAGCACATCACTTAAATGTCTCAATTTTTGTTTGCTCAGCAACTGCATTAGTTGTTGTAAGAATTCAATTGAACAGGATAACCTATTAGTTGGAACATAAGTCATTTGTCCTATTGTTGCCCATCTGTCCTGTGTCCACAGTTGTTTTGGGCTCTACTGGAAGTACCTGAGAGGTATAAGATACAGACTTGCATTTTTTTCTGCTTGGAAAATTAGATTAGTTCAAGGGAATAATGAAGAGATTATATTGTAAGACTTAAGCAAAGCATGTCACATGAGTTCAAAGAAGGGAGAAATCCATCAAGGAGGGTGGTAATATAGAGCAGTCTTCAAATAGTTGACTGGATTTTGTGAGTTTATCTAGAGGGGACAATGAAAGGTAAAGTATTATTCTGCTATAATAAGGGATGAAGTACTGATATATGCTATAACATAGATGAACCTCGAAAACATTGTGCTAAGTGAAAGAAGCCACACACAGAGGCCACACATTATTAGATTCCATTTCTATGGAATTAAGTTCAGTATATTCTTTAGCATCCACCAGCAAGTATTCCTGTTCTGAAGTAGTTCATCACAGAAGAATTAAAAAAAAAAAAAAAAAGATCATGTGCTGTGTACTTACCATGGTGAGTGACACTGTGAGAGGCGTCAGTCACGTGTAATAGGAACATGTGAAATGCACAAGCAGCAGCCCATCAATGAAATGTACCGAGAGGGACCTACCCATAATAAGGGACATATGAAAAGATCCAGTGGTGCCAGGACTTGGGAATCAGGCACAGTTCAGTTCCTGACTCCTTCCCTTACAAATTACTGATTTTGGTTGGAAGGTTGTTAACCAATCTCTGATATGTCTTTTTCATTTTTAAGATGGATGTAATTACACAATGCTGAAAAATGACCACAACAAGTGATATACCTCATGCACTATTCCTAGCACATAGCATGTTCTCAATGCAAGTTCCTGGAGGAATTTCAATGCCGGCAGAGGCAGCTTCAAAGTAGGCACTCTCACAAATGTCTTACTGAAGGAGACTGAAGTCTGGTTAATTATTGTTAATATAAAAGTCAGTGTATGTTAAATGTCAAAGGAATGGCACAGGTGGTATGTATTATTGTAAAGACAGTGTAGTCGACATAATTTAGTGTGAGACCAGTGTTGCAATGCCCTAGGTCTACCACTTACTAACTGTGAGATTTCAATCAATTTTTTTTTCTAATCTGGGACAAAAGGAATTAAGCTTCTTCATTCTTAGAGGGTTGGAGTTATATAAATAGATGAAAAGTATCTAGCAAAATGCCTGGTCCCCAGCAAATTCATTATAGAGATTTGCTGGAGGAAAGGGAGTATTTCAGATCTAAATAACCAGAAAAGGGTTATCGAGATGGTAGAACTTTGTATCACCCCTAAACAACAGTTGAACAGTTGAGTTTTCAGAAGCACAGGGCATTCCGGGTCAGACATCTTGTTATAGCTCCCACATTAGCTGCTCCTCACTTGCGTGTGTGATAGTTGCTCTATTTGTGGTCGTTGTCTGGTTGCAGGTTGATTCCAGATGGATGAAGAGTGAAACAAAGTGTGCAGGCAGGGGTCACTCAGTGACGGTTTAGGTCAGAGGTTTTCAAAGTTTAATGCCTGCATACCAAGAGGTAACACAGGGATATGGGGAGGAAATAGAACTTACATTTATATGTATTTTAATATATCAGTTTGAATTTTAAAAACGTTTTGTGTCTATTTAAAATGTACATAATATGGAGTCTGTATGGATTCATAAATAAATCTACTGAGGGTGCACAATCAAAAATATCTTACTGAAGAGAGTACACAGTCACACCTTGGGGTCAGTAGTCTAGATATCAGCCTACTAACTCTTCTGGGAATTCAAATTCCTTCTCCTAGCCCAGTGATGGCAATGGAGAAAATGAATCAATACAGAACGAAGGGCAAGCAAACCAGCCTGAATTTCTCTCTTAGTTTTATAGAAAGGAAATTGTCAGGGAGGGGGAAATTTCCCCCTCTACCCCTCTTGTGTTCTTGAGGCTGGACCAATAATAAAATTGACACAGGACAAATTAACAGGAGAAAACAAAATACATCTTAATTCATGCACTTGGAGGTCTCATAGAAATAGGACTTAAGAAGTGGCCAAAGCAGGCAGCTTTTATATGTTTTAGACAAATAAATAATAAATTGGTCAATTCCTCAATTGCCAGGAAAAAGTAACTTAGGTTTTGGGTGATCAATTAGTGAAGAATCTAAGCAGATTTTGGGCTTGAGGTATTAAATTAAAGAAGTAACATTGTTTGTTTATGTAGGCTTTTTGGCCCGAATTCTTTATCTCTGGAGAAAAGGGTGTCCTTTTACCCCCAGATGCAGGAAGGGCACCTTTCACATGAGAGATTTATTTCCTGCTTTCAGGGAGACAGGAGGGTCAAAGTTTCCCCTGTGCATCAGTTGTTTCTTAAGGAACTTTAATTCAAAATAATCAATATGCCATTAAAGCATATTTTGGGGCAGCATACCCTGGGTCCCAACAAAACCAGGATTCTGAAAACCAGAAACATCTGCTCAAGTAGAGTAAAGGAAGGAATGTAGCTAGGAGCCAGAGCCTCCCATGAAAGAACTGTTTTTCTTGGGGTGATGGGGTAAATGTATGTGCCTTGATGTGGTTATGGGAGTTGAAGGGGTCATAGTCAGTTTTTAGTTTTTGATTTTGTCTTTTTCTACTAAATAACCCCGTCAAACCTTAACTATACCCTGGTCCTCTAAACACCTATTAGAAAGGCTAGTGCTAAGAAAATCCATCATCTCTTTCCCCTGCCAGAGTTCTCTCCATGACTCTTCGTATCCTCAGTTGATTCTGTTTCAAAAATGTAATTTCACTGAATGACAAATGCTCTTTGTGGTAAAGCACGCTCAGTTCATGTGACCCTGGGTGCCTAAAGGGAATGGATTTTTCTCTCTGTGGAATTACCCTGGGGATCACTGAAGCACATGTGAAGCCATTCTTGCCAAGCAGTATTTCTTTTTCTCCCCCTGCAAGGGAAGGCGAGACTGGAGGTCTGGCTGGAGAATCTGTCCCCACTGAATTCTTTGCATTTTAAATAAAGAGAATCTCAGGAATCACTCAGTCTATTAACTCATGTGAAAAGGCTTCCATGGCTTAGATCAGCCATTCATTGAAGGCACAGTCTTGATTTTAAGCTTAAAAGATATACAGATAGTATCTGCTTTGGGCAGCAGAAATATATTTGTTTATTGACTTGAAGAAAAATGATTTTTTAGTAGGAAAAGGAATGGTGTGTTTTACAGATTAGCTTATTAGGAGGAAGCATTGCCCCCAGGCAAATGTTGTGTTCATTTAAAATGTAAGTGAATCTCCACCATCATTCACTCTGAGTCCTCTCAGCCTCCATTATGCGAAATCACATGGGTTTTTATACTGAGAAGCTGTTCCGCTCACAGCAGGTTATTCCCGCTCCACATGGACAGTTGTCCTGCTTCAGAATCCTCTTGGGCTCCCTATCAAAGAGGAGGCCCTTTCCTCTTGGTATAACCAGGGCCAGCTCAGTGGGATGGGCACATTTGCACCTGCGAGAGAGTCACATCAGCATCCCCTCAATTAATGAGAACCTTCCAGTGCCTCCTTCTGAGGGAACCAAGCATGCAGAGAGTGGAAAGTTCAGTAAAGAGAATGCCTTAATGAGGGACAGATGGTTAAAAAGTGATGGATTCTGGGGCCATGGCTTCAGAGAAACTGGCAAGTGATTGGAATGAGAAGCAGTGGGTTAGAGCTAACAGTGATGGAAATGTGAGGGAGAGGACAGGATAGCAAAGAAGAAAGAGCAGCAAGTTGCAAATCAAGAAACTGGGTGCCAGCCTAGGTTGAGCATCAGCCATCTGTGGACCCTTGGTGAACATCATTCTAGACTTTGCCCCTCAGTTTCCCTGTCTGTAACCAGGGGGTTTGGATAAGCTGACTTGTAAGGCTTCTTCTAGCTTTAGTACTCTGCTGAGCAGGAAAACCCACGCATTTCAATTTCCATTTGGCTATATGTTTATGGTCTTGTGTTTACATAAAGTTTTCTGTGTGCGAAAGGACTGTAATACATCTCAGTGCCCTTCTTTGTAATCTGTGGTCTATAAAACCTATATATGTAAGGTAGACAGAGCAGTTATTACCTGAAACCTGGATGTCCATGAATTTAAACAGTGCTTCATGGCAAGGGATTAAGGCAGAAGCACTATTGTGGGAGGGGTGATAACCTAGATTTCTGACCCTGGGACTATCCTTCAACTCCTCTGAAATGCACAGTGGTGGTGAGGCTTGCCTGGCGTGAAAGCACAGGGCATAACCGGGTTACCATTTTAGGGTCTGAAATACTAAATTCTATACTGTGGAATTTATGCATTGCTAGTTGCTGTAGAGAATTTAACTCCCTGGGTGCCTCTTGCTTTCATTGAAGCCATCCCCACAATTGCCTCTTTAGCCTTCCCAGAAAGGCAGCATGACGCAGTGATTGAGGCTAGACCCCTGAGTTTGAATCTCAACTATGTCACCTGCCAGCTCTTTAAGCTTGCACCTATCTTGGCCTCAGTTACTAAACTTCTAGAATAGGAACCACGGTAATTGTTAACGTATAGGGTTTCATAAGGATAAACTGAAATCATACACATAAATTACCTATCTCAGGATCTGATGTGTAGTAAGAACATAGTAAAAAAAAACCACAGTCGTTATTCTCATATGTGTCAGAGCCAACCTTAGGTGCCACCTTCTCAATTAACACACTTTTCATTACTTTGGCCCGTAGAGATCTATTCAGTCTCAAATGGTAGCACTTAATATTTTTATAGCCTCATTTTTCTCTTGCCTATACACTGTCTTGGAATAGTCCCTAACGGCAAAACTTCCCAACCATATAATAAGCTCCCTAGTAAATGAGGAGGGGCCTGAGACAAGTTAAGTATGTTGGTCAAAGTGAAGCAGCTAATAAATGGCTCAGTTCTTATTTTCTGGCTCCCAAACCACTCTATCCCTCACGGCTTCACATAATACTCCTCTACTCCCTAAAAGGAAGACTGGTTGAGTTTTCTCATAGGTGGTACTAAGTAGAGAGCACTTTTCTGGGAGTTGGTAATCCAGGCTTGAGGAATGTCACAGCTAGACTGCTAGGCTACCCTGTTGTAGAAATAGGGGCATGGAGCTTTCCCTGTGTGAGCTTCAGTTTCCCCAGCTTTAAAATAAGATGGTAGTGGTCATAACTGATAAGAGCTTGGGTACTAGGGCTAGACAGAATGGGCCCATCTGGGTGCTGTCACTGGTTTGTAGCCCTGAGCATGTTACTGAACCTTTCTAAATTAGCTCAGTTTCTTCAGGTAAGGTGAAGATATTGATACGACATCCCACGAAGAACTGTGACGATTAAATGAAGTAGTGCATGTAAAGCCCTTGTCATAGTGCAGGGACCGTGGTTGTGTTTTGTTGTTGCTGGTATTTTTATCCTTAACAATAATAATACCATCACCATCACCATCTTTATTAGCTTTTATAGCACAGCAGGAAAGAACAATAGACTATGAAGTCAGACTCTACTTGGATTTAAAAACCAACTACGTTTCTTACTAGCTGTGAGAACTTTGGCAAGTGACCTCTGGCAAGTGACCTCGCTCTTCTAATTCTTAGCTTATTCATTTGTAGAATGGGGGTAGTGATAATGATTACTTTATAAGCTTGGTGTGAGGATTAAATGAAGTATTGTTCTGTACATTGCCAAGCACTTGAGTATTCAACTATGAGCTGATATAAGTCATAATGATAATATCTCTTCAGCTATAACTTCATGATCCCTTAGTTATAAGTTGAAGCTTTGAAAAGAAATCGAACTTACGCTTTGGAACTTGGTAAAGCCATCTGTAGGTAGGCATGGAATAAACGTCCTCAGATGCAAACTGCCAGACATCTGCCTACAGCCAGTGCAGCAGCCTTTGGAAGAAAACAAATGGGATGTGGCAGGCTTTTGATCTCCTTCCCTAGAACCTGCGTCTTGGCACTGATGTGCCTGCTTCTGCAGACCAGCTGGTCAAATGAAGACCAGCTGACCCTCTCCCCACCTTGCTCTTCATGTTAGCAAATGGAGGAGAACACATAAGAGGTTTCCCTGGAGGAGGTGTGATGAAACCTGAGACCCTGTAGACAATAATGAAATGCAACAATGATGAAGACATTCTGGCGGAAATAAGGGAGACAGGAAAGTAATGGTCATTAGGAATGAGTGTTCTTTGCAAAGGTACTTCCCTTTCATTAAAAGAGACCTCTTTTAAATAGATGTGTATCTTATCACAGAACCCAAGACTCAGGGGAAGGAGAGCCTGGAAGCAACCCTATTGGGTTAAAGGACTTATACTTTAGTGCTGAACCAGAAGTCACTTTTTTTTTTTTTAAATAACCTATGTCATAGACTTTAGAGTCAGGTGTACTTGTGTTTAAACTCCAGCTATACAACAGATTAGCTGTCTGATTTGGGGCAAATGATATACATTCTACATTTTTCTCATCCATAAACTGGAGATGTTTTTGATTGCTTCTACCATACCATTTTTAAGTGATTTAAGAAAAGATGATGGTAAAACACTTATTCTAATGTATGGCATTTGGTCATCACTCAACAGATGTTAAGTAAGTGACGGTAAGATTATGAAGAAATCCTGTCTCTATAACTGCAAATTAAGAAAGTCCCTTTATCTTTTCTGAATCTCAGTTTCCACTTATATACAACAAGAAATCTAGACACAAATCGGCAATATCTCCCAAAGACCTCCACATAAGGAGTCTGTTGCAAGCAATAACCCAAGAGACAGAGTTAGGAAGAATTTGACTGTTCTTGGGGATCCTAGTTTCAAAGGTTTGGGGCAGGATGAAGACATCTTGTTCTCCTTTGATGATATAATTTTCTAAGTCTGTCTTTTAGTTCTGCATAGCTCTTTGGAAGTAATGAGTTTACCAGACTTAGTAAAAGAACACTGAAATAGGAGATGCCTCTGTGGTCCTGTGATGCCAAGTAGTCATGTGGCCTGAGGCAGAGGTTCATATTCCCCAGTGGTCAAACGGGGGACTTTAACTGGATGAATTGTAAGGTCATCTTGAGGTATGAAGCTTTGAGTGTAAGATTCTAAACTATTTCCTGTCATTTTTTCCTGACCAGAGCCTTAGAGCTGCATTAGTCATTTAAGGCTGCCATAATAAAATAGCCATAGCAATCAGAGAAGAAAAAGGAATAAAAGGAATAAAATTGGAAAGGAAGAAGTAAAACTGACAGTTTGCAGATGACATAATACATAAAAAACCCTAAATACACTACCAGAAAACTACTAGAGCTCATCAATGAATTTGGTAAAGTTGTAGGATAGAAAATTAATATACAGAAATCTGTTTCATTTCTAAACACTAACAACAAAGGATCAGAAAGAGAAGTTAAGGAAACAATCCCATTTACTATTGAATCAAAAAGAATAAAATACTTAGAAATAAATCTACCTAAGGAGGCAAAAGACCTGTATTCTGCAAACTATAAGACATTGATGAAAGAAATTGAAGTTGACACAAACAGATGGAAAGATACACCATGTTCCTGGGTTGGAAGAATCAGCATTGTTTGCTGTTTTTTTTTTTTAAAGTTTATTTTGTTTTTTTATACAGCAGGTTCTTACTAATTATCCATTTTATACATATTAGTGTATATAAGTCAATCCCAATCTCCCAATTCATCACAACACCACCATCATCCCCTGCTGCTTCCCCCCCTTGGTGTCCATAACTTTGTTCTCTATATCTGTGTCTCAATTTCTGCCCTGCAAACTGGTTCCTCTGTACGATTTTTCTAGGTTCCACATATATGCATTAATATATGATATTTGTTTTACACTTTCTGACTTACTTCACTCGGTATGACAGTCTCTAGATTCATCCACGTCTCTGTGAATGACCCAATTTCATTCCTTTTTATGGCTGAGTAATATTCCATTGTATATATGTACCATATCTTCTTTATCCATTCGTCTGTCAATGGACATTTAGGTTGCTTCCATGACCTGGCTATTGTAAATAGTGCAGCAGTGAACATTGGGGTGCATGTGTCTTTTTGAATTATGGTTTTCTCTGGTATATGCCCAGTAGTGGGATTGCTGGGTCATATGGTAATTCTATTTTTAGTTTTTAAAGGAAGCTCCATACTGTTCTCCATGGTGGCTCTATCAATTTACATTCCCACCGACAGTGCAAGAGGGTTCCCTTTTCTCCACACCATCTCCAGCATTTGTTGTTTGTAGATTTTCTTATTATGCCCATTCTAACTGGTGTGAGGTGATACCTCATTGTAGTTTTGATTTGCATTTCTGTAATAATTAGTGATGTTGAGCAGCTTTTCATGTGCCTCTTGACCATCTATATGTCTTCTTTGGAGAAATGTCTATTTAGGTCTTCTGCCCAATTTTGGATTGGGGTGTTTGTTTTTCTACTATTGAGCTGCATGAGCTGTTCATATATTTTGGAGATTAATCTTTGTCCATTGATTTGTTTGCAAATATTTTCTCCCATTCTGAGGGTTGTCTTTTCATTTTGTTTGTAGTTTCCTTTGTTTGCAAAAGCTTTTAAGTTTCATTAGGTCCCATTTGTTTATTTTTGCTTTTATTTCCATTACTCTAGGAGGTGGATCAAAAAAGATTTTGCTGTGATTTATGTCAAAGAGTGTTCTTCCTATGTTTTCCTCTAAGAGTTTTATAGTGCCCAGTCTTACATTTAGGTCTCTAATCCATTTTGAGTTTATTTTTGTGTATTGTATAAGGGAGTGTTCTAATTTCATTCTTTTACATGTAGCTCTGTCCAGTTTTCCCAGCACCGTTTATTGAAGAGACTGTCTTTTCTCCATTGTATATCCTTGCCTCCTTTGTCATAGATTATTTGACCATAGGTGGGTAGGTTTATCTCTGGGCTTTCTATCCTGTTCCATTGATCTATATTTCTGTTTTTGTGCCAGTACAATATTGTCTTGATTCCTGTAGCTTTGTAGTATACTCTGAAGTCAGGGAGTCTGATTCCTCCAGCTCTGTTTCTGCCCCTCAAGACTGCTTTGGCTATTCGGGGTCTTTTGTGTCTCTATACAAATTTTAAGATGATTTGTTCTAGTTACATAAAAAATGCCATTGGCAATTTGATAGGAATTGTATCAAATCTGTAGATGGCGTTAGGTAGTATAGTCATTTTCACAATATTGATTCTTCCAATCCAAGAACATGGTATATCTCTCCATCTGTTGGTATCATCTTTAATTTCTTTCATCCATGTCTTACCGTGTTCTGCATACAGGTCTTTTTTCTCCCTAGGTAGGTTTATTCCTAGGTATTATATTCTTTTTTGTTGCAGTGGTAAATGGGAGTGTTTCCTTAATTTCCCTTTCAGATTTTTCATCATTAGTGTATAGGAATGCAAGAGATTTCTGTGCATTAATTTTGTATCCTGAAACTTTACCAAATTCATTGATTAGCTCTAGTAGATTTCTGGTGACATCTTTAGGATTCTCTATGTGTAGTACCATGTCATCTGCAAACAGTGACAGCTTTACTTCTTCTTTTCCGATTTGGATTCCTTTTATTTCTTTTTCTTCTCTGATTTCTGTGGCTAGGACTTCCAAAACTATGTTGAATAATAGTGGTGAGAGTGGACATCCTTGTCTTGTTCCTGATCTTAGAGGAAATGCTTTCAGTTTTTCACTATTAAGAATGATGTTTGCTGTGGGTTTGTCATATATGGCCTTTATTATGTTGAGGTAGGTTCCCTCTATGCCCACTTTCTGGAGAGTTTTTATCATAAATGGGTGTTGAATTTTGTCAAAAGCTTTTTCTGCATCTATTGAGATGATCATATGGTTTTTCCTCTTCAATTTGTTAATGTGATGTATCACATTGATTGATTTGGTATATGGAAGAATGCTTGCATTCCTGGGATAAATCCCACTTGATCATGGTGTATGATCCTTTTAATGTGTTGTTGGATTCTGTTTGCTAGTGTTTTGTTGAGGATTTTTGCATCTGTTTTTATCTGTGATATTGGTCCATAATGTCCATTTTTTGTAGTATCTTTGTCTGGTTTTGGTATCAGGGTGATAGTGGCCTCATAGAATGAGTTTGGGAGTGTTCCTTCCTCTGCAATTTTTTGGAAGAGTTTGAGAACGATGGGTGTTAGCTCTTCTCTAAGTGTTTGATAGAATTCACCTGTGAAGCTATCGGGTCCTGGACTTTTGTTTGTTGGAAGATTTTTAATCACAGCCTCAATTTCATTACTTGTGATTCATCTGTTCATATTTTATATTTCTTCCTGGTTCAGTCTTGGAAGGTTATACCTTGCTTAGAATTTGTCCATTTCTTCCAGGTTGTCCATTTTATTGGCATAGAGTGTGCTTGTGGTAATCTTTTTGGATGCTTTGTATTTCTGCAGTGTCTGTTATAACTTCTTTTCATTTCTATTTTTATTGATTTGAGTCCTCTCCCTCTTTTTCTTGATGAGTCTGGTAATGGTTTATCAATTTTGTTTATCTTCTCAAAAGCAGCTTTTAGTTTTATTGATCTTTGCTATTGTTTTCTTTGTTTCTATTTCATTTATTTCTGCTCTGATCTTTATTTCTTTCCTTCTACTAACTTTGGGTTTTGTTTGTTCTTCTTTCTCTAGTTCCTTTAGGTGTAAGGTTAGATTGTTTGAGATTTTTCTTGTTTCTTGAGGTAGGCTTGTATTGCTATAAACTTCCCTCTTAGAACTGCTTTTGCTGCGTCCCATATGTTTTGGAGTGTCGTGTTTTCATTGTCATTTGTCTCTAGGTATTTTTTGATTTCCTCTTTGATTTCTTCAGTGATCTCTTTGTTATTTAGTAACATATTGTTTAGCCTCCATGTGCGTGTGTGTTTTACGTTTTTTTCCCTGTAACTGATTTCTAATCTCATAGCGTTGTTGTCAGAAAAGATGCTTGATATGATTTCAGTTTTCTTAAATTTACTGAGGCTTGTGTTGTGACCCCAGATGTGATCTATCCTGGAGAATGTTCCATGCGCACTTGAGAAGAAAGTGCAATATTCGGTTTTGGATGGAGTGTCCTATAAATATCAATTAAATCTATCTGGTCTATTGTGTCATTTAAAGCTTGTGTTTCCTTAGTAATTTTCTGTTTGGATGATCTGTCCATTGGTGTAAGTGATGTGTTAAAGTCCCCCGCTATTATTGTGTTACTGTCGATTTCCTCTTTATAGCTGTTAACAGTTGCATTATGTATTGAGGTCCTCCTATGTTGGGAGCAGATATATTTATAATTGTTATATCTTCTTCTTGGATTGATCCCTTGATCATTATGTAGTGTCCTTCCTTGTCTCTTGTAACATTCTTTATTTTAAAGTCTATTTATCTGATATGAGTATTGCTACTCCAGCTTTATTTTGATTTCCATTTGCATGGAATATCTTTTTCCTTCCCCTCACTTTCAGTCAGTATGTGTCCCTAGGTCTGAAGTGGTTCTCTTGTAGACAGCATATATATGGGTCTTGTTTTTGTATCCATTCAGCAAGCTTGTGTCTTTTGGTTGGAGCATTAATCCATTCACGTTTAAGGTAATTATCGATATGTATGTTCCAATTACAATTTTCTTAATTGTTTTGGGTTCGTTTTTGTAGGTCCTTTTCTTCTTTTGTGTTTCCCACTTAGAGAAATTTCTTTAGCATTTGTTGTAGAGCTGGTTTGGTGGTGCTGAATTTTCTCAGCTTTTCCTTGTCTGTAAAGCTTTTGATTTCTCCATCGAATCTGAATGCAATCCCAGCCGTGTAGAGTAATCTTGGTTGTAGGTTCTTCCCTTTCATCACTTTAAATATGTCCTGCCGCTCCCTTCTGGCTTGTAGAGTTTCGCTGAGAAATCAGCTGTTAACTTTATGGGAGTTCCCTTGTATGGTATTTGTTGTTTTTCCCTTGCTGCTTTCAATAATATTTCTTTGTCTTTAAATTTTTCCAATTTGATTACTGAGTGTTTTAGCATGTTTCTCCTTGGGTTTATCCTGTATGGCGCTCTCTGCACTTCCTGGACTTGGGTGGCTATTTCCTTTCCCATGTTAGGGAAATTTTTGGCTATCATCTCTTCAAATATTTTGTCTGGTCCTTTCTCTCTCTCTTGTCCTTCTGGGACCCCTATAATGTGAACGTTGTTGTGTTTAACATTGTCCCAGAGGTCTCTTAGGCTGTCTTCATTTCTTTTCATTCATTTTTCTTTATTCTGTTCCACAGCAGTGAATTCACCATTCTGATTTCCAGGTCACTTATCCGTTCTTCTGCCTCAGTTATTCTGCTATTGATTCCTTCTAGTGTATTTTTCATTTCAGTTATTGTATTGTTCATCTCGGTTTGTATGTTTTTTAATTCTTCTAGGTCTTTGTTAAACATTTCTTGCATTTTTTTGATCTTTGCCTCCATTCTTTTTCCAAGGTCTCTGGATCATCTTCACTATCATTATTCTGAATTCTTTTTCTGGAAGGTTGCCTATCTCTCCTTCATTTAGTTGTTTTTCTGGGGTTTTATCTTGTTCCTTCATCTGTTACATAGCCCTCTGGCTTTTCATCCTGTCTATCTTTCTGTACATGTGGTTTTTGTCCCACAGGACCGCAGTACTGTAGTTCTTCTTGCTTCTGCTGTCTGCCCTCTGATGGATGAGGCTATGTAAGAGGCTTGAACAAGTTTCCTGGTAGGAGGGACTGGTGGTGGGTAGAGCTGGCTGTTGCTCTCGTGGGCAGAGCTCAGTAAAACTTTAATCCACTTTTCTGCTGATGGGTAGGGCTGTGTTCTCTCCCTGTTGTTTGTTTGGCCTGATGCGACCCAACACTGGAGCTACCCGGGCTCATTGGCAGGGCTAATGGTGGACTCTGGGAGGGCTCACGCCAAGGAGTCCTTCCCAGAATTTCTGCTGCCAGTGTCCTTGTCCTCATGGTGAGACACAGCCACCCCCTGCCTCTGCAGGAGACCCTCCAACACTAGTATGTATGTCTGGTTCAGTCTGCTATGGGGTCACTGCTTCTTCCCCTGGGTCCCAATGCACACACTACTTTGTGTGTGCCCTCCAAGAGTGGATTCTCTGTTTCCCCCAGTCCTGTCGGAGTCCTGCAATCAAATCCCACTAGCCTTCAAAGTCTGATTCTCTGGGAATTCCTCCTCCCATTTCCGGACCCCCAGCTTGGGAAGCCTGACATGGGGCTCAGGACCTTCACTCCTGTGGGTGGACTTCTGTGGTATAAGTGTTCTCTGGTTTGTGAGTCACCCACACAGCAGTTATGGGATTTGATTTTATTGTGATTGCACCCCTCCTACCGTTTCATTGTGGCTTCTCCTTTGTCTTTGGATGTGGGGTATCTTTTTTGGTGAATTCCAGTGTCCTCCTGTCGATGATTGTTCAGCAGTTAGTTGTGATTCCGGTGCTCTCACAGGAGTTAATGAGAGCACGACCTTCTACTCCGCCATCTTGAACCAATCTGAAGAATCAGTTTTGTTAAAATGACCATACTACCCAAGGCAATCTACAGATTCAACACAATCCCTATGAAAATACCAATGGCATTTTTCACAAAAGTAGAACAAATAATTTAAAAATTTGTATGGAGACACAGATGACACTAAGTAGCCAAAACAATCTTGAGAAAGAATGGAGCTGGAGGAATCATGCTCCCTGACTTCAGACTATACTGCAAAGTTACAGTAATTAAAACAGTGTGGTACTGGCAGAAAAACAGACACATAGATCAATGGAACAGGATAGAGAGCCCAGAAATAAAGCCACAGACTTTTGGTCAATTAATCCACAATAAGGGCAGCAAGAATATACAGTGGAGAAAAGACAGTCTCTTCAATAGGTGGTGCTGGGAAAACTGGACAGCTACATGTAAAAGAATGAAATTAGAATATTCTCTAACACTATATACAAACATAAACTCAAAACAGATTAAAGATCTAAATGCAAGACCAGATATTATAAAACTCCTAGACGAAAACATAGGCAGAACACTCTTTTACATAAATTGCAGCAATATTTTTTGGATCCGTCTCCTAGATTAATGGAAATAAAAGTAAAAAATTTTTAAATGGGAACTAGTTAAACTTAAAAGTTCTTGCACAGCAAAGAAAACCATAGCAAAAGGGAAAGACAACCTACAGAATGGGAGAAAATGTTTGCAAACAATGTGACTAACAAGGTTTTAATTTCCAAAATATACAAACAGTTCACACAATTCAATATCAAAAAAAAAAACCCATCAAAAAATGAGCAGAAAACCTAAATAGACATTTCTTCAGAGAAAACATACAGATGGCCAAGAGGCATATGAAAAGATGCTCAACATTGCTAATTATTAGGGAAATGTAAATCAAAACTACAATGAGGTATCACCACACACCTTTCAGAATGGCCATCATCCAAAGGTCTACAATTAATAAATGTTGGAGAGGATATGAAGAAAAGGGATCCCGCCTACACTGTTGGTGGGAATGTAAATTGGTGCAGCCACTATGCATAACAGTATGGAGGTTACTTTAAAAACTGAAAATGGAGTTACCATACGATCCAGCAGTCCCACTCCTGGGCATATATCTGGAGAAGATGAAAACTCTAATTCAAAAAGATACAGGCATCCCAGTGTTTATAGCAGCACTATTTACAATAGCTAAGACATGGAAGCAACCTAAATGTCCATCAACAGATGAATGGATAAAGAAGGTGTGGTATATATATATGAAATGGATTATTAGCCATAAAAAGAGAAAGAAATAATGCCATTTGCAGCAGCATGGCAGGGTCTAGTGGTTATCATACTAAGTGAAGTAAGTCAGAAAGACAAATATCATATGATATCACTTATATGTGGAATCTAAAAAATGATACAAATGAACTTATTTACAAAACAGAAATAGACTCACAGACATAGGAAACAAACTTTTGGTTACCAAAGGGGAAAGGGGGGAAGGTTAAATTAGGAGTTTGGGATTAACAGATACATACTACTATATATAAAATAAACAACAAGGACCTACTGTATGGCAGAAGGAACTATATTCAATATCTTATAATAACCTATAATGGAAAAAGAATATATATAAAACCGAATCACTTTGCTGTACACCTGAAACTAATATTACATTGTAAATCAACTATATTTTAATAAAAAAAAAAGATACCATAGGCTGGGAAACTTAAACAACAGCAATTTACTTCTCACAATTCTGGAAGCTGGAAGGCCCAAGATCAAGGTGCTGACTGATTCAGCTCCTGGTGATAACCCTCTTCCTGGCTTGCAAGCAGCTGCCTTCTTGCTGTGTCTTTACATGGTGAAGAGAGCAAGCTCTCTGGTGTCTCTTCTTATAAAAGTACTAATTCCATCATGAAGCCCCACCCTCATGATCTCATCTAACCCACCTCGAAGACCCCATTTCCAAATGACATCACATTGGGAATTAGGGTTTCACCATATGAATTTGGAGGGGTTTATAATTCAGTCCATAACACGGTGAATGTGGGAAAGATCGTTTTTGAAGGATTCTTGGGTTTATTCATGTAACACAAAGTTACTGAGCACCTAAAAAATGCAAGACCCTTTTAGTTACTGAGAATATAACACTAAACAAAACAAGCAAAACCCTTGTGGAAGTGACATTCCTTTCAGTGTGACATATAAGCTATATGTTCACCTTTCCTATAACATTTCTGATATCATTCATAGGGAATTGAATGTTGACTTCTCAGGAAGCATGGTAGTAAACCAAGCATTTCTTTGCACTTTATTAAATCAGAGAATTTTAATTCCTAGGCGTGCTTGATGATTCTTCTTTTGAAGTGGCCAATCTCCCTAATTTATACCTGGTTTCATGAACATTTGTGAATATAGTATTAATATTTAATGTAAGTATTGGATTTATAGTCAGAAAATTTGGGTCAGAAAAAATTTGTAGTCAGAAAACTTGGCTTTCTTGTTTACTTGTGTATGATCGTGGTCAAGTCACTTTAATTTCTATGGCTTTAGTTTTCTGTGGTTGAATTTAATTTTAAAAGCTGTGGGGTTTAAATTACTGATCTTTACTGTAATACCGTGCTATAGTAAATTCAGAAATGCAAACGTTTGTCGTGCTTTTTTGTAAATATCAAATACATCACTGGGCATGAAAACATTTGTAAAATAATTTTATCCATCTGATCACTGAGCAAAATGAAAATGTTGCAGGTGGCCACTCCTCTTACCTGTTCTGGTTATCTAATACTGCATAACAAATTATCCCAAAAATTAGTGTTGCAAAACAACCAACTGTTATGCTTATAAGTTCTGTGGGTCAAGAATTCAGACATGGTATGTCAAAGATGGCTTGTCTCTGCTTTCTTGATGTCTGGGGCTTCTGAGGGAAGACTTGAAGGTTAGGAGCTGGAATCTTTTGTAGATTTGTTGACTCATATGTCCTGGTGGTTGATGCTAGCTGTTGGCTGGAAGTCAAAGTTTCTCTCCATGTGAGCTTCTCTGCATGAGTTGGTTTGGGCTTATGCATGGGATGGTAGCTGCCTCCTCTAGAACAAACATTCCAAGTAAAGAGGCCATGTGGAAACAGTTACTTTTAAAGATCTAGTTTCAGAAGTCACATAGCATCACTGTTAGTATAATTTGTTGGTTGAAGCAGTCATAAAAGAGTCAAGGTCCAAGGAAAAAAGAAATTCCATCTATAATTTGATGGGGAGAAGCAAGGTTGTAGAAAAGCATATGGAATCTGCTATTTCTGAAAAATATAATCTACCAGTCAACCCTCTGGCTACAGTGATTCACATCCTTCCCACATACTTGCAAAATACACTAACCTTTCCATCATTACTCTCCCACCAAAGTCTAATCTCACTGTAGTATTGTTACTGAGTCCAAACTCATACTGCTCACCACACGACAGGCCAATAAAGTGAGAGACAAAGTGTTGGGGCAAGGAATAGCATCTTTATTTGGAGAAGATGGTGGACTAGTGTCCTAAAGAACGATCTTACCCAAGTTAGAATTTAGGCTTCTTTTATACTAAAAGGGGAGAGGGTGTGGCTGGATGTTGTAACCTTCTTTGTACCAGAATCCTTTGTTCTTGCAACTGTCCATGTAGGTCTGGTCATAATGTTCCTATAAACCTCCAACAAAACAATTGTTATTTTCTGTTCTGCAACTTTTTATCTCTATGTGAATGGAAGAGTGTTATACCTTTAAAGGTCAAACCTGGGAGGCAGAGCATTGAGATATTTCAGGCTATAGGCAACATTCTTTTACAAAGGTGTAGAGCCAGTGTGACTAAGCACAGGAAACAGGCCACAAAGGTTAGAGCTAAAGGAATAGATCCAATATGGAGTCAGGCTTGTTCTTCTCCATTACAGTATCAGGCTCAGGTTGGAGGTCCAGGATCTCATCATCTGAAACAGGTGCAGGAAAGAATGAGGCTCCTTGGGTGCAGCCTCTCAATACAGCTTCTTAGGTACAGTTTCTCTTGATCCAATGACCTGTGATAGATACAGACAGTTATCTTTCCCACATACACCCAGCACAGCATGGTGGAACTGGCTTAGGATAACTACTAAAAATGCTTTCATTTGAAAATGAGAAGACAGGAGGCACAAATCTATTGCTGGTCCACAGGAATTCTGAAATTCAGTCAGGCGTATGTTGCCAGTTCTTTGATTGGTTCTCAGGGTTACTGTTTGAGAATGGTTGTCTGTGGCTCTTGGATCTGACTTCTGAATCATTCTTTCATTTCCATAAGAAATGACTGACAGTGTTTCCATCAGAACAATTATCTCATAAATGTTATGGATTTCCTATTGATCTTATTGGAGTTAACTCCATCAGACAAAAGTCATAACCACAAATATTGTTGAGATAAGCCCTTCTCTACTTTGGACTTCTCATTAGGCTTCAAAAGGAAACTGCCCTTAAAATTTTTAGAAATCCTACACTTAGAGAGAATCTGTAAGGTATACCCTTAAGATCCTGAAATGGACTTTTATCTATTTGAGATATCACCTTAATTTTTTCTTTTTTTTGAGATCTTAACAAATGGTTCTGAAGTCACACTTTTGGGTTTATCTTTAGATCATGTTTTCCTGACAGTACCCTGGATCTGATCTGTGCAACAAAGCCAGTTATTAATGTAGCATCATTTACCATCTGGAGAGGGTGGGAATGAGAAACCATTATTTTCAAATCCAGAAAGTCCTAGCTACTTTATATTCACTAGTCCCTTCTTTAGCATTCCTCTATTTTCTTACATTTACTGTAGGTTGCCGTAGCAGCCTATAGTACCAGGTAGCACCTTCAACAGTCTTCCTGGAAATCTCATGTTCAATTATCCAGACCATTCAGTACATTTTGTAGATTCCGTATTATCACAGGAGATAGTGTTCCTAAACTTTCCACCACTACATCACAAGTGTCTTCTTTCTTTCAGCTCCCAGTAACACTTTTCTCCTGTTCCTTTAACCCATCACTTTCAATCTTCTGGAGGACCATCAAGGTTTGCTGACGGACTTTTTAAGACCCTTTAAGTTTTCATAAATAATCTCCTTAATGTTTTGTCAGTTTCTGCCCACCTCCAAGTCCCAAAGTCACCCCCTTGGTTTTAGGTATTTTTGTAATTGCAGTACCCTACTTCCAGGTATGAAAATCTGTTTCAGTTATTTAGTGCTGCAGAACAAATTACTATGAAATTTAGGATATAAAATAACCATTTATTGTGTTCATGGATTCTCTGAGTTAGGAATTTAGACAGGGTGTAGCGGGGATGGTTGGTCTTCCCTCCACGATGTCTGGGCCTCATTTAAGGCTTGTTGACCCACAGGTATGGTGGTTGATCAAGGCTGTTGACTGGGGTCTCAACTTTTTTCCACATGGGCCTCTCTCCGTGTGGTTTTTTTGTGTGGGTGAATGTGGATCTCTTCACAGCATGGTGGTTGGTTTCCCAGAGCAAATATTCCAAAAAGAGGGATTCAAGTGGAAGCTGTATTTTTTTTTTTTTAAGCCCCAGCCCCCAGAAAACAAATTATCGCTTCACTCTATTGGTTGGAAAAGTCACGAGCCTTCCCAGGTTTGAGGGGAATGAAAATAGACTACCACTTTTGATGTGGAGTTGCAAAGTTCTGGAGGCACACGTGGAACTAAAAATATTATTGTGACTATTTTTAGAAAGTACCGTCTTCTGTGCTTTCTTTTATTTACATTATTTAAACATTCCTGGTTTTAAAAAATAATTAAACTAATACATGTATATAGCAAAAATAAAAATAAGACAAAAAGGTAGTGTGACAATTAAAAGGCTCCTCTGCTTTTTTTCTGACTATAAGTCTGCACTCCTCTTTAACTATTCAATAGTGACTAAATTTAATCTTATTAGCTTTGTGTAATCTTTCAAGAGTATTCTATGCATATAGCAACATATTCAAATAAATACTGTTGCATTCTATTGAGTCTATAGGTACTTAAGTTATAAAATCCTTTCTCATTAATCCATACTGGTAGGATTAGAAATCACAGAACACTCAAACTTTAGGGAGTTTTTCTCTTAGAAGGTTTTTTTTTTCTCAATACATTGGCCATAAGTATGGTTTGCTTAAGCTAAACTGTGTCTGTATTTCCAACCCCCTGCTGATGATGACAGGAGGTAGAGCAGAGGCTCACAGTATGCTAGTCTGGTAGAGTGGCCATTGATGAGGAAAACAGTTGGTCCTTGATGGCCAAAAGTAGGTTTTGTTTTGTTTTCTCACGTTTCATGTTCTTGAGAGTTTGGTGGGGCAGAGAACAAACTCATATGGGGATTTTTGCTTGTTAAGTATAATAATCTCAGGACCAACGTGTAATGACTAGGGAATGAAGGAGGAATGTGTTTTGGGTTTCTGATCAAATCTATGTAGTGGGAAGGACTCTGAGTTGGTATTTTAGAGACTTGGTATCTGGTCTTGATCTTTTTACTGCAAAACTTTGTGACCTTAAGTAAGTCTCTTTTTCTTCTCTACCTCTTGATTTTTTAAAAATTTTAACATCAAGAGGTTGGGATTGAACTTTGCTACTCTAAGTGTGGTCCATGAAACAGCAGCACCCACATTGCCTGGGATGACTTCTCTCCAGACCTACAGCATCAGATTCTGCATTTTAACAAAATCCTCTGGTAGTTCACGTTAAAGTTTGGAGAGAATTGGACAGAAGACTCTCTAAGGTCCCTTTCTATTGTAACTTTTAAGGATTAACAGGACTTAAAAGAAAAAAGTAAGAAATAAAAACAAAGCAACTTCAGTGAAAATGCTATTTTATTCTCTCCGAGAAAAAAGTATGACCTATACTTGGGATACAGATTGCAATGCTCCTTTTGAAAATACAGTCAAAAGGTTTTCTTTTTTGTTAGTTCAAAATTATAGAGGCAAAAATGCCAAAGGATACAAAGAGTTCTTCTTGCGTTTAGTCATCTTATAGCTCTGTTGTAATTTCCAGCTGTATCCTTTTCTGCTTCCCTGGCTCTTGGCATCAGTCAGCTTCTCAAGGCTGCTTTAAAGAATTCTAATGGCAACAAGCTAGGAAAAGGAAAGAGACCTACCAAAGGTCATGCTGCAAGGCAGTGCTGAAAATGCCAGTAATAACTGATGACAACAGTACTCCAGAAAGATCCCCTAAATGCGTAAAGGATTTGGTTAAATGAAACCCAGAATAGTAACTGGTGTTCTAGGTGATTTATTATGTGATTGTATAAACAAGGGGAAGGAAGTTACTTTATTCATATCTTTAAAACATTTATCCCTTAATGTAGCCCATTACCTGAACACAATAGAGGCCTATTACTAATGGATTTATTCTATAGAGGCCTATTACTAATGGATTTATTCTGTCTTTAATCTTTCCAAAAAATATTTATTGGATACTTATTAGGTGTCAGGCATTGGGCTATAAAAAAAAGAAAAGGAACATGGTTCTTTTATTTTTTAATAGCTTTATTGAGATATAATTCACATATTATGCAATTTACACATTTAAACCATACAATTCAATGGTTTTAGTATATTTACAAATATATGCAATATAATTTAGATGTTCAGTTTTAGAACATTTTCATCACCTCAAAATGATATCCCATATCAGTTCGATATCCCCCTCTCCCCAGAATTTGTCCCCTCCCAGCCCAAAGCAATCACTAAACTACCTTCTATCTACATTCTGGACATTTCACATGAGTCATATAATACGTGGTCTTTGGTGATTGACTTCTTTCACTTCTCATAATGTTTTCAGGGTCCATCCATGTTCTAGTATGTATCAGTGCTTCATTCCTTTTTATGGTCAAAATATTCTATTATTTGGGTATATCACATTTGCTTATCTATTCGTCAGTTGATGGACATTTTTGTTGTTTCTACCTTTTGGCGCCTATGAATAATACTGCTGTAATCATTTGCATATATTAATCATTGATAATTAAGGCAGTGCTTGCTGCCTACCAAGTGCTAATGTGATCTTGAGCAAATCCCTTTACTTCTTTCAGCCTTAGTTTTCTCATCTTGTTTCTCAAGTCTTGCAGTATATTAGAATCACCTGGTGAGATTTTAAAATCACACTGATGCTTGTTTTCCACCCTCAGAGGTGCTCATTCAATTGGTCTGGTATGGGATCCAGGCATTAGTATTTTTTAGATGCCGTCCAGGGCTTTGAATATGGTGCCAGAGTTGAAAACTCCTGGATCAGGTGATCTTTAAAAACCTTTGCAGAGTAAATGGGAGTCTCTAAGTTGTGAACATTCAATTATTTGGTGAAGCCACATTTTTTAATGTTGTTGTTACTCATGTTGTTGTTGAATTACAATATGCTTAGGCAGGACACAGTATTTCCAACTGGATACCAACACTATGCTTTCAGTTGCCTCATATCCATCCTTTTCACATATTTGCCTTATCTTTCTGGGTCTTTAAAATCTTAGACTTCTTAATTTATGGTCTTATTTATGATCCTTGGTTCTAAATGTATTCATCTACTATAGGAAAGGTTTTAAAATTTTTCTTTTTTAGTTATTGTTATTGTCCTCTTCTATGAATGGAAGTCATGATCTTACTCATCTGGAAAGACAGACAGAACTGTGATACTGAATTTTGAATATAATCTCTCATCCTGCGTTGCTCAGTTGCAGCAAGTTGGCTAGAAAATTGCCTCTCACAGCTATTGTGTCTATTGCTGTATCAGCAAAGTAAAGAAAAGGAAATCTGATATAAAACCTTCTGAAAATGCAGAGGGATTTTTTTTAATCTGGAAATTGTAGATAGATTAAAAAAATAGCTTCATTCTTTTCTTTCCATGTATAATGATGTATTCAACTGGGGTGGGGTTGATGAGGTCACTAACTGCATTACAAACAGCTTGATCAGGTGGGCTGATTTTTGCAAGGATAATGACTTTGTCGAATTCAAAAAGAGAGAAAAGAATGGGATCCCAGGATTGCTCCTGAAGCCCCCTTCAGTTCAAAGGAGCTGGGCTAATGCTCCCCACCAGAGATGGATGATTTGCTATTGTCCAATCTTCTTGAATGGATGAAGTAAAATCTACAGCTCAGAAGCTCAGAAGTCTGTATGGCGGGGGGGGGGGGGGGGGGGCATTTTTTTGCTCTTATGTGGGGAAAAATAAAAGAGTAAAACCTATGATGATTGAAGTCACTGATATATCACTCCAGCAGTCTTGGTCCATTCAGTAATGTGACATGCTTCCCTTCTACTTAATTTTGATAAAAAATTCTATGGCTTTTTATAGAAAACCCTCATTCTTCTTCCTAGCCCAAGTTACTTCTTGTTTCTAGCAAATAAAGCATACCAAACCTTTCACACCAGTGCTGGATAAAGATGAAAAGATATCTTAGACAGTATATGATCCTGAGTTGGCTAATTGCATGACTTTTTAAAAAGTCCCTTCTTGCCACCCGACATGAAGCATTTGTCGAGAGATTTACAAATGTTCCTCTTCTTCAATACCTCAGATATTAGTAACTCTCGCTACTTCATAAGCATCATTTTTCATTTTTGGACAGGTTTTGGAATTTCCATGTATCAGTTGTATTCTGGTCTCTAAAACCATAGAAAAAAGTCTAAGCACTCTTCAATATGACAGACCTTTTAAATATTAGGTAAAACATGATAACTGTTTTCAAGGTCTTTTTGTTAAAATAAATATCCTTAGGTTCTTTGACCTTTAGTCATTCGCCACATGCTATGATTTTGCACCCATCCTGATCCTGGTCACTCTAAAAAAGTGAGCTCTAGTTTCTCCAAAGACCCTGTGTGAAGTATATTTGTGGAATTTAGGACTGTCTTCAATGTGTTGCCTGAAGACCAAAAGTGGAATGAGATTTTCATCTACTTGTTTCTGGACACTATTGTTTATTGCCCCCTTAAATCTTTCCTGAAGGAGGGCAGGGAATAAATAAATGGCTGTTGTTCTATTTAACATAGCCTTAGATTGCATTAGCTTTTTTCTTGGCAGCCTCATTTTTCCTGTTCAATGAACTCAATCTCCGTGGCTGGTTAATTCTGTCACTTGAGAGTGTGATTCAAATGAAGCCAGGCTGAGTACCAAGCCATTCCACAGTCACAATCCACAGCCCTCCTCCCTGCCAGTCACCAGCCTATAGATCCTTGGTTATAAGAGAAATTGAGACATGCTTTGTTCATCACATCCCACAAATGGCAATCTTGAGGCCATAGAAAAAATAAGCAGGTTTTAGCTGTTTGGGGTAATAGTTCTGGATCTGATCAGAATGGCTGGGTGACTTTGGATAAGTGTTCTAACAGGGCTTTTGGAAGTCATTGTAAAGATTAAAATAACACAGAATACTCTCCTTACCCATATCAATGTTCAGTAGTAAGCATCGTATTTTGTTAGGAAGGTGAGCACATTACTACATTTTTGGACTGATCGAACTGCCAGACCTTTTGAACATTGTTTAAGTGTTTAGATTTCAACTGTTCTTTTCTTTTTCTTCTCCATGGAATTTTTTGAGGATGGAAAGTCACTTTCTTTAACTGTCATATAACTTTTAAGACATGCATTTCAGTCCACACTGTACTGTAAGCACTCAGAGGAGTTTTATTACTGATTGAATTCTGTAATTTTTAGTAATAGACGTGGGGATGGGTGGAGTTTAAAAAACAAAGATTGTAATTGTGAAATCATGTTTTAAACTAGAGGCTAATGATCTAAGCTCTTAGGATATTAAGCTGTTCTCGCCATCCAGCATTGTACTAAGAGGCCCTCAAGTGTGCTCAAACCCATAACAACATTGTTAAGCCCGTGACCTTGTCTTTGATTCCTTCACTTTTCAGCTGTCATATTTGGGCAAGTGTGCACACGTGGTTGGTGGTTGCTCAGCCTCTGGATCCCAGGTCAGTGTCGCAAATACTCACTATGCATGTCTCCACTCACCTTTCTACCAGTGGTACACCTCCTCCATTGACTGTAGCATTCCTTCTTGTCAAGCCCAAATACAGTCAAAAGCATTTCTCCATATAACATTACAGACGGTTACTGCTGGTTGGTAGTTGGCATGGGGATGAAATATCCTCATTTTAGCATAACACTCTAGGGCTAGACCACCGGAGTTCAAATTCAAGTTCTGCCTTTTCCTCAGTATAATATTTATAATATTATGAATATTTCCTCGGCATAATTTATCTGTGTCTCAGTTTCATCATCCATAATATGGAGATAATAATAGTACCTACTCCATAGAGTTCTTGTCAGGATTAAATGAGATAATGTGAAGATGTTGGAGCAGTGTCCACACAGTTAGTTCTTAATAAATGGCAGCTGTCAAGGGAAATCAACGGCCCTTTCCTTTATGCAGTATCACCTTCAGATATACAATTAAAAACTTATTTAATAACTCAAAGCTGGATATGGACATTAAGAGTGATATATTTGATAATTACAGATGTTCAAGTGTGTGTTTGTATGTTTGTGTCATACTTGATTCCTCTGTGCATTTGAGGAGATGGCTCAAGATGGAGAGTGATTTAAATTTTTATAACTTTCTATTTTAGTTAGTATTTGAATTAGACCCTTTGGTAAACATGTCACTAAAATATCCTTTCCAAAATGGGCACCGATCTGGCTAATGATAGTACTCAGCCATTAACCTGAATTTCTTCCCTCTCCAGTTCTATTTACAGAAGTACAGAAAAATTACCAGCTGCTTGAGGAAGCAGGAGCCAGTCATGCTGACCTTTCTGTTGGCATTTGGTTAGGTCTTACTGTTTTTCTGATAGACTGTTGGTCAGACAGCCTGTGACACTATGACTGTCTTTAGAGTGTTTGTGTGCCCCATTTCTGCACCTGTTTCAGATAGCTTTGCTGAGGTTCTGTTGCTACTCTTGTGGATATATGAAGTCTGGAAAGTGTGTGTGTGTGGTGTGTGTGTGGTGTGATTTGGGGGAGTGTATTTATGTGTGTGCATGGACACAGGAGTTGTACGTATTGAGGAATACGAGGAGATTGTATACATATATGGTGTCTGTGTGTGGAGAAAATACATAACTACGTGTTTCTATGTCTCTGTGTTTGTACATGTGCACCTCTGACAGTATAAAGAACAGCCACTCCTCAAGTTGATCTTTTCTTTAAACAGCCTAGTCAACGTTATCCCATTTTTTTTTCTCCCATTGCCTCCTCTTTTTCTAGTTCCTCTCTATCACTTTCCCTTCCTCATCTCCATAAGTTTTACCCTCTCAGTGGTACCACCACTTAGTAATCTGTACTGTGCCCTCTTTCTCTTAGAGCTGAGAGCCTCCTCAGCTTGCAGAGGGCTTCACAGGATGGATCTGCCTAGTTTCTCAATGGTTCTATGCAAGGTAGCTCATGTTTACCCAGGGCATATATCACTTCAGGCTTTCTTGGGTAAGACATGCCTGAAACCTTGAATTTCAACTCTCCTCTGCTGCTCCTTGACAGAGCATTTCCTCTCTGCTAGTTTCAGCTAGGCAGATCAGATATTTGAATTATACCCCATTTAATGGTGAGGAATTTCAGGCCAGTAAATTATAGAATCAGATTTAGAACCTGGTGCTCTTTTCACAAAGTCATTTTTATGGAGGGTTGGGGAGGAAGGAGTGTTCAGATCAGACATGTGGAGGGTCTATCAATAAAACACACATTATTATTTTACATTCTACCCCTTTTCTAACCCCTGACATTGTTGAATCTTTACCCATCACAGGCCTTAGTAGGGAATCTGTTGATTGATTGATTATTTTCTCAGGGCTTGAGTGAGATGTGTATCCTTTCCTTTTTTAGTAGTATTCCTTGGACAATTAAGTTCTGGGTAAAGGCATTTTCTTTGCTTCATACTTGGTACTGATGTTGATAACCTGCCCTGGCAAAATTAATAGTAATATTAATAATTGTGTCAGGTCATGAACAAAATCTGTCGGTATCACTAAATATTCATGCTTTCTGCACCCCTTATGTCCTGTTTACAGTTCTACTAATTAAGCATCTCAGAGCTCAGTTAGAGAAATAACAACTGAGTTTATTAATGATAACAATTATGGATATTAAATTATAGTAGGTACCATTTACATAATGCAAATGAGGGAATTAATTACAAACCTAGAGAGGGGAGAATATTCTGGCTTGTCAGTGAACTCTAAGCCCACAACATTCACAGTAGGAAAGCTTTTTCTTTTTTCTGGCAATGACATTGACCTCCAGGTATCTGTGGAAGGAGGACTACTTGGGAATCTAGAGGATATAAGCTTAAATATGACTGCTTTTCATCTGACTCATGGGGTGACTTCAGGTTAAAGCTAGTAGCTGAAAGATATAAAGCCATTTGAATTTCACATTTTTTCCCCTATATATGGTATCATTTAAGACTTATAACCTCCTGAGGAAAGAAAAGTCAGATTTTACCGTTGAGGGAGTGAAGTTACACAAGCTAATGGGATACCTTTGAAAATGTCGTGTCAGCTCACAAACAGTCCCCCTGCAACAGAAATGGATCCACCTTCTATTGGGCCATGGAAGTGGGCCTCAGGCATGTTATCTAAAATTGATGTATACTCTATTCATGCTTTTTGGGCCTGGGGAAGACACCTGACACTAGGTACGCCAATCAGATCTTTGGCTGGGAATTGGACATACAAATAAGAATTGAGAATCAGTCGTTCCTTGTGGTTAGACCTATACCATACAAACTTGGGTTATTCCACCAGGCAAACTAGATGGCAAAAAAGTAATTGACAGGGATGAGAAAGAAGCAGATTCACAGAAGGAAGCAATAATGAAAGAGGAAATAAGCTCTCTTCCTAAGCATGCAGTGCTGTTGTAGCTTCCTTATCCAGTACTTCTGAGATTTTGTGTTCCTGCCTTTGACTTCTATGAAATGCCTGTGGATCCTTGAAATAAACTACTTGTTTTATTGTCTTTGCTTAAGGTAGCTTTAGTATTTGCTTATTATTAATAGTCTCAATTAAGACAAATAGTTTGCCTAAGTCACAAAGCTAATGGGTAGTGCAGAGTGAGAGAGAATTCACGTTTCTTTACCACATCTCTGCAGTTTTTCCCATAGCCCTGTAGCTGTTTCTTATATTCCCCAGTCCTCATCCTCTATTCAGGACCCATCCAGCCCTGTCATGAGGGTGGAGCCCACTTCGGGGTTCTCAGATCTCAGAGTTGGGGATGAGACCATTCGGCTTTGCTTCTAGCATATACAGATGTACTCTATCAGGATGTTCCTTGATTCATTAAAATGCTACAAGAAGGAAATGCAGCCAGCTGCCATTCTCCTTGCTCATCATCTTTCCTGGTGTTAGTAACACCTCATTGCAGTTGGCAACGTTGTTGACGTGAGTGACATTAGCCAGAGCACAAATCACGTGGCATCTGCTGAGGAGTGAGGAAAAAAAAAATCACAAACACATTTATAAAAGGGAAAACAGAATCAGGGTGACATCCAGGTTGTCTTTTTGATAGTCTCTGTTTCTGGGTTTGTATTTGGGATAGATGGCTCCATTTTTTTGGTGTTCCAATTTAACTGTTTCAAAGGTTGTCTGTTAGCTTTATCTCAGAGGAAACTCATAACGTTGAACAGCTATCGTAGAACACAGGTTATAACTAGGATAACCGTGTGGTCCAGTTTGTCCAGGATGATCTCAATTTATAACTATTTTCCTAGAATAATTTTTAGTAGGACCCCTTTCCCTCTCAAACGTGTCCTGATTTGGATGATACGTTATTTGATCATCCTAGTAATAGGTGATTGATCACATATGAGGACCCATCCATCACTGATATTTACTGAGCACCTACTATGAATGATCAAAGGTGGTGTGAGGGGTGTGTGTGTGTGTGTGTGTAAGTGTAAATGTAAGTAGTTCATAATCTCTGCCCTTAATGAACTTCCTTCCAGTTTAGGGAAGGAAGGAATACAGCAAAATAGAACTGTGACTCCAGGGGACAAAAATCTTCCTAAAGGTAGGACTGGACAATGCAAGCCAACTGATTCTTTGTTTACTTTTCTTGTTGGAGGCATTGTATGCAAGGACAGAGAGTCTGGAGACAGACAGCTTGGGTTCACATTCCAACTCTGCCATTTGCTAGCTGTGTGACAAGGAGAAAAGCGACTCATCAGCCCAAGCCTCTAGTTTCTCAATTACATGTGTGGATGGTAACAGTGTCTTACTTGTATTGTGAGGATTGTGTTATGTGTGGAAGGTGATTATCATAGTGCCTAGTGGAAACTAAGAACTCAGTAAATCAGAGTTGAGATAGGATTCGTAGCAGCATGTCCTTATGAAAAATCTTTGGAATCAGACCTTGTCTCTACCATTCAAACTCTGTGACATATTAGGTAGGGCTATTCGTAGAATCCCAGCACTGTAAGGCCCTGTACTGTTATCCAGCCCCATCCCTACCATTCAGCAGTGAATGGTTGGTAGGTAAACAACATTCCTTAGAATCATTCATCACATTTCTTCTCTACATTTTCAGATAGAGTTGTGACAGCAAGGCAAACTGTGTGCTGTGGGCTTAGGAGAACAGATGGTGTCAGAAAAATCTAACATGTGATGGAAAAACATGGTGTGTTCCCATCCAGCAGAGGAAGGGGCAGAAACAGTGTGTACTGAATAATTCCTCTTTCTGAGTGGTGAAGGTGGGAAGTAAAAGGAGATAGTGGGATATCAACAGCACAGTCCTTCATGGAAAAGGTCTAGAATGCTGCTTCTCTAGAATTTCCTCCCTGGACCTAGAAAGGTATTAAATTTTCTTAAAGGCTGTTTGAACACATGTTTCTTGGAAATGCACTAGGAACTCTTTCCATGAGTTGGTTGAAAAGTTTGGGACATCTTGGGACCTTGTCCAAAGAATATGGGCTCCTCAAAAAAAAAAACCTCAGATATAAAGCTAAACTTATTTAAATTACTGTTATTCACTATGATTATTTAAATTAATGACTAACTTTATTGAGCCCTATATGTCAGATCTGAGCTAAAAGCTCTAGTAAGCATTGTCTTATTAAATGTCTATGACTGCATTCTGACATAAGTGCTATGATAATTCCTATTTTGCTTATAAGGAAACTGGTTCAGAGAGGTCCAAGGGTCTAAACAACCACTAGGAGGAAAGGCCTTTTACCTAGGCCAATCTGTGTCCAAATTTTATGCTCTTGATTACTATGCTGTATGCTATGATGAACTTGCCCTAAAAAGAATACATTATAGACCTAGCTAAGCAAGATCTTTGATGATCATGGTGTTGAAGGATGGAATAATACTGAATGGAAGAAGAAGAATTAAAATACTGAGAGCTAGAAAGGTATTTCTGGTTTGACTGAATTTTCCTCCTGTTCCCAATCTAAATTACATGGGGCTCTGGCCTTACAGTTGGGTAGCTAGTCTTATTTCACAGGGAAGATCTTTTAGTTTTACTCTGGAAAACATTCCAAGATTTTAGCAATAGTAAAGTGCCAGAAAGTGCCAGAAAGTTCTTCCTGATTTTGAATCTAAGGTGGTGTTATTTAGTCTAACTGGACGATATGGGTAGGTATTGGAATATAAGTTATTTTTGCTATATTGGGTAATACAGTGATTCCTCATTTTTTCTTTCTTTTAATTCTTTAGTCTATTAATATTTATGATATGAATTCTCTATGCCAGGCTCTTTGCAGACATAGAGAAGACACAAGGCAAGAAAAAGAGACACAATGCCTATTCTTATTAAGTTTATTATCTTGCTTTGTCCTAGGAAAACAAAAAAAGATTATGAAATCGTGCTACATTCAATAGTAGGGTATAGTAATTGCATTTTGCCATTCATCTATATTTAAAGTTACTTGCTTGAATATGTTTCTAAATGCATCCACAAGCTGTCTCCTAATAAAGCCACGGAGACATAAGCAGTGTAGTGTTTAATGGCTAATTGCCTTGATTCAGAAAGGTAAGAGGGTCACAGCTTTGCTGAGTAACCCAGAATACGTTGTTAAATTTCTCCAAGCCTATTTAGTAATTTAGAAAATGACCCTCTGTCCTCCTTTCTCTGCAGGCGAGCCAGAAATATCAAATCATTTTCCACATGAAGATTCATCTGTCCCAGAGTTGAACAAGCGCCTAGAGCCAGAGGACTCTAAAGATCTGGTTTTGAAGAAGCAGCTTTTTCTCCTTTTCCCTGTCTACTTTTGGGTGAGTCACCTCATCTTCCATTAAGTGGGAATGCCGTTCCATGTGCTGCCTACCTTGATGATGGCCCAATGTTAGGATCCAGTGAGATGGATTTGAAAGTGCTCTGTGGATTCAAGGTTTTCTAGTTCAGTGGAACTTCAATCTGACAGCTTAGTTGATAGGCATGAAATAGTTTCAAATGGTGTCGTTGTATACTTTGCAATATTAGATGGTTTCTTTGTGAAAAGAGACAAGAAGATGACGATGTGAATTGTTCTCTGAATTCAGATATCACCGCAACAAAATGCCTTCTGTAATACAATTTCTGGTGAGTGACCAAGTTGAAATGCCTGCATCGTCATCTATCAATGCATGAAACAGTCTATTCAATACAGTGAGTTGGTCCTCAAACTTCTGTTTCTCTTCCCTGTTTATGAGACATGTCCATAGCTCCTGACACCAAGTCCCAAAATCTGCCTCCAGATTACAGAGTATGCTCAGAAGGGAGCTGCTCCCTTGTCAACAATGAGCATTAGTACAGCAGTTGGACTGGAAGGAAAAGGCTTTGTCTATTAGGAAGCCTGAAGAGCTTGGTTGCTAGGCAACCCAGTCTTTAGGCAGCAAATAGTGTATACCACGAGGGAATCCAGGGAGGTGGGCCTGGAAAATAGGGAGAAGCAATTCCATACTCAGAGTCAGCTGAGGTAGGAAAAGAAAAAGCACTGCTTACTACCCAGGTAAAGAAGAGGTGCACACACTGAATTAAGTTGTGCATTTTAGCCTCAAAAGTGTTAGGTACCAACACTCACAGGTAACTATACTATTATCTGGAAAACTGTGTGACCTTGAGTAGGTGACTTTCTCCAGCTTCAGGTTGTGTGGCCAAAGCACAAAGCCAAGGAGCCAAGTATCACTAACTTCCCCTCATTTCTACCAATGCAGCCACCACATGAACATATACCTCCTTAAATCAGAGAAACGTGATTCTGATCTTTTATATACTGCATTTGCATGAAACGATGGATAGGAGAGGCTATGTTACTAAAAACCCTGAAGTAAATGCTCTTTGGAGTTCCTGAAGCTTAAGGTTCTAAATAAAATGACTATTTCCCATGTCTAAACACAACTAAATATTTACACAGGGCAGAATATGCCAAGATGCAGATATGGGGGAAGTTATCTTTCATGCAGCCAAGTTCTTATAGTTCCTCTCTCCCCAAATATATTCCTCACCCAGCTGCCAGCAGATTCAAACGATGCAAAGTTTGGTACTTTGGGGGAAGTTAAGGCATAAACTACTCCTGAGCCACTTGGGCAGTCTGACATATCAAGTAAACATTCACTGATTCTCGACTTAAGCCTGACAGTTTATTTGAACGCAAAGGAATGAGGCACCTTCCAATGAGATTTGCTATGAAAGCCATCCAGGGTTGAGAACTGGCCTGAGGTTGGCACATGCAGGCCCATGAGTGTTGAGTCATTACAGAGAGAAGGCATTAGATGGTAAGATTTGCAGATATGCAGATAGACGTTTGAAGCAGGACTTCTTCACTTATTTTAGCTGTTAACCTTGGACATGTTACCTAAGTTCTCTGATGCACAGCTTATTCACCAGTACAGTGGGGACAAGAATGGTATTTACCTCTAAGAGATGCTATGAACTTTAAATGAAATAATGCATGGAAATCATTTAGCAGAGGGCTTGACATATTGTAGACAATGAAAAGAGACTGGTGAGCTGGTCCATGGAGGTACTTGGGTCAGGGTCACAGAGTAAAACTGGGCAATATTACAGTTTGGAAGAAAAAACAAACCTCACAGCTCAGGGGCAGGATATTGGCATGGAAAGTCCTGTAGTAGGAGTTGGGAGATCAGGCATCTGCGAGGGTCTAGGTCACCACCAGGCAATTAGAGCCCCAATGTGGAATTATGACAGCTCAGAATTGGCACCAAAAGAGCAGGCATATGCCCAAGACCACCTTCCCAAGCACCATAGAGCTCTACTCCAGACAGAGTTTAGGAAGACAGCTCCAAATCCAGATGCTTCCAGTCTGAAATCTTTTATTTGCAGATAACACTTATCTTTGAGTACTTTCTGAGTCTTTTGTATTCTTGGATTTGGGACTCTTACTCTATGACTGGTCTACTTTGCAGATTCTTTCTTATTGTATAGGCCTTGCTTTACACAATGTATGTCCTTTTTCCCCGTGGGCTACCACTTTCTCACCAATAACAAGAAAGATTGACGTAAACGATCTTTGAATTTGCTCTACCTCACCTTTTATACATTTTTCCTATTTTTTCTCTTAAGATTCTTAGAGCTTGTTACTCATTCACCAGATACATTTTTTTGAGTGTCTACTAGGTGCCAGGTGTTGTCATAGGCACTGAAGATACATACAATTGTAACATTCTAGCAAAATGTCTGCTCTCATGGAGTTTACAGCTCAGGCGATGGACTGTATCAGGTGGACAAAATGTCTGATTATTTCAGGTGGTGGTGAATGCTATAAAGTTCACTGAAAGAAAGAGGAACTGTTTCAATTACCAGTTGCAGTATAAAAACCACCCAATATGTGCTGCCTTAAAACAACAATAATTTATTAATCCTCCTTAATCTGTGAGTTGACTGGACTCAACTGTGTGGCTTTCCTCCTCCAGGTGCTATACCAGAGTTACTTTATGCACCTGAGCTGGGAGGTCAGTTGGGGCTGGAGCATCCAAGATCACCTGTCATCCTGCAGGATCTCTTCACTTTGTCATCATTCTGTACTCCTTCTCAAGCTTCTTTATAGAGTGGCAGCAGGATATTAAAAGCACAAAGCCCATTGTGCAAGTGTTCCCTAAGCATATGTGGTTGTCATGTTTTTTGATGTCCCATTGGCCAAATCAAGTCACGTGGGAAAGCCCAGACTCATTGTGCAAGGGGACTATATGAGTGCGTGGAAACAGGGCATGATGGTTCATTAGGGGTTACCAAAGATTGGGGAAGATGACTACTTTATGTTGGAAAATGGGTGAAACCTCTGATAGTGCTATTTGAACTTAGACCCGAAGGGTATAAGAAGATCATAGAGAAGAGGATAAACACAAAGGTGCTGAGGTAAGAAAAGCTTGGCATTTTTGAGGATCTGAGACTAGGCCTGTATAACTCATACTTTGTGAGCAAGAGGAAGGAGTGGTTAGAAAATCAAGTCTAACCTCTTGAGGTTGGGCAGAGGCCAGATCTTAAGGCCTTGAGAACAATAGTAGGGGCTTGGATTTTATTCTACATGCAGTGAGAAGCATTCATATGTTTAAGAAAGCGTCACCTGATCTGACTTACTTTTTTTTTTTAAATTTTATTAATTTTGGCTGCATTGGATTGGGTCTTCTTTCTGTGCGCGGACTTTCTCTAGATGCAGCGAGTGGTGGGGGGGGGGGCTACTAAGAAATGGGTCGAATAAAATAGATGGACACCAGGCTGAGGAAGTGAGCACAAGTCAGATTAATCACTAGGGCTCAAGATGTTTCTAGCTGGTTTCCACGGTGAGAGGAGGACCAAGAAATATGACAGATTAAATTGGAGGTTATAAATAATCTAGAGGTGCCTTAAGATGCTGAATGGAAAAGCCCAGAGATAGGCCACAGCCACTCTGCTTGATCTCTCCTTGTTGGTAGAAGATCTGTTCCTAATAGAGGAAAGAGCAATGTCAGGGACAAAATAACTCATGTTGCAAAAACTCTCCTGATGGAATCACAGAGAAATGGGCTCATGTTCTGACTTTATCGATGATTAATTCTTAAAAGAACCTGGTACTTCATTCTCTAAGTTTCCATTTTCTCATCTGAAAAAGGGTTGGTGAGGAGGATTAAATAAGATACTGCTGTATGAATTTTTTTTTTCTGTATAAAGTATTTGTACTGCATTTGATATCTAAGAACTCTCAATGACTCTTTTTAATATAATCAGTGAAAAAGAAGCATGGATGAACCAAAAATAAAGGGAAAAGAAAAGAAAACAAATATGAAAGTTTTTTCAATTGCATAGCAACCACGTTTCTGAGAATGCTGTATTTCCTTCAAGAAGAGAATCAAATTACATTGAAAGCCACTTACTACTAGCAAAGGTGTGGCTGTCTGAATGTGAATAGCCTGCAGTTTTTTTGAGTAGCTCTTGATGTTTATGTTTTCACTAGGCCCAATTTGATGACAGACAGTTGTCTTAAAGTGTCATGGGACCTACAGAGGGAAGATGACTTACCCTACTGGGGGTTCACCCTTAGCTCCCTGACTTTCTGGGTTTGTAATAACAGCTTTTTGGGTGAGGGCTGATGAGTTCAGGCTGGGAGTGCAAAGAGGGCACAACTATAAATAGCATTTGCCATGGAGCAGAGTTCAGACCTGTCACTAGAGCTGTTCTTAGTTAATCCATAACAGTCACCACTCCCCAGTTTGCATTTTTCCCTGCCTGACTGGCATCTGTCTTCATATCCTGTGGACTTGAACAGATACAACATGTGTGCTATAGTATTTCTTTATGTTACGTCTACTCCTTGTGATAGTCCTCTAAGGGGCCAATCAAGGTTAACAAAGCACACATACTGAAAACAATGGGACAACTATGACAAGGCCATGTTTAACATGTTAAAGCTCTAATAGCACATACGCTTACATAACACCGTGTTCTACTGATGGGGAATCTGAAGTCCAGTAAAGACCTGGTCACATGGCAGAGAGGAAGGGAATTATTATTCAAGCTCTGGTGTTCTGACTGTAAGTTCAATGTTATTTCTGTACTTTTGGCCTGAACGTTTTAACTTGAGGAGTTGGGATACAGAGAATGATGAGTGTGATGGGGATAATCAGGGAAAACTTCTGGGCAGAAATGAGCCTCAAAGGCCTGATAGGCAAGGGATGGACCAGGAGGGCATTTGAAAGTAGGCCAGGCCACACATATCCTAGTTTGAGGATAAAAACTCACATCTTGCATCTTGGGGTGGAAAATCCTAAGTCTCTCATTTGAAATTCTTTTTTTATCCTTAGGCCGGTAATGTTATTTTCTAGCACGGAATACTTTCCTGTGCAGTAGGTGGTCTGGCTATGGTGCCTAATTTAATTTTTCACTGAATATATTCTTTCAAATACAGTATCTTAGTTGACAGTTATTAAACGCCTGGTTGACACCAGACATCAAAGAATTGGGGAACAAACACGAGGTGCGGCAGATTCATTTAGCAATCAAAGATAACTGCTGGATAAAGAATGACCAGAGTAGATTTATTTTCAGGATGAATGGCCAGTTGCTATGTGAATTGCAATTCCTGAATCTGTCCTCTTCACCAGCCTGCCAGAACACCCCAGAGGCCCCTGTCTGAGGCCTTTCAGAGATTGGCTTTTAAATTCTTACTGCTGCTTCACGATAGGTCCTTTTTGATGCCAAAATGCATTTTCCTCTCATATCTTTCCTCCTCCACCGTGCATTTGTTTTTTCTTGTTACCCTAGCTGGTGTAGCAACTGTTAGTTGATAAATTCCTGGGTGGTGAAACTACCTGTGTAAAAGGGACTTGTCAATGGCACGATCCTGTCCCTACCTTCCTTCCCAATCTCAATAGCATCAATTGAAGAGCTAGGAGAGTGGCAGCTGATCTGGAATATCAGGCAAGGTCTCATAAAATCATGCTCTTCGTCCTCTGAGTTGAAAGTGTGGCTGGGAGATGCTCTTACCAAAATCTCCACCTCCTCACCTTATACTGTAGGCCTTCCTCTCCATTACATCTTATAGCAGGTTGAGGTAACTGGTGACACTAGTAAAGTTCATTGTATACCATCTCGATCATAAAGGATGATTAGTATTTAGTAGAGAGCAAAGGAGAGTCACGTAGCAAAAATATAAAGAGTCCAGGTTTGGTGGAGCCAATGGTAAACAGAGGAGTGCTTTCCCTGCCTAAAATCATTCTCATTCCTTATCACTATCATCATCATCTTTTTGGTTTTTTTTTTTTGTGAAGGACCACTCTTTCAGGTCAAACTTAAAACATCTGTGGACCAGAATGACCCTGGGCCTCCCATTTGTAACTTCTTAGTACTTTACAGTTTGTTAAGCAATTTCCTATTTATGTGCATCTGATCCCCAGGAGAACTCACAGAGAGACAATACTGTTTAGTTCTCTTATGTAAATGAGACAACTCAACTCAGTGACCTAAAGGAGGCTGGGGAAGAATTGGGACTCAGACCCAGGCCTGTTACCCACAACTCCAGAGTTCTCTTCATTTTACTATGCCTACCCCTCTTCTTCATTTCTCTACTTCTTTATAATTCACCTTTGCTGTCTAGGCAACCAGGGCCTCGTCCTTCCCCCAGTCATGCAGGGATACTACAGTGATTCCAAGTCTGGGCAGAACTTACCTGAAGTCTCAACAGTTTCCCCTTCCCACCCAACATCCTTTATCCCTGCTCTGACATTCTAAAATGACTATTGCTGTGTTTGCCTATCAGTGAGGGATTCTAGAAGAATAATTGTATACACACCAGGACTTTCAGCCATCACACTGCCAGAGAGCTTGTGTCACTTTTTTTTTTTTTTCTTGAGAGGAACAGTAGAACTGAGTGTTTTTAGCTTTTTTTAAAAAATTTTTATTGAAGTATAGTTGATTTACAGTGTTAGTTTCAGGTGTACAGCAAAGTGAATCAGTTTTACATATACATATCTCTACTCTTTTTTTAGATTCTTTTACCATATAGGCCATTACAGAGTACTGAGTAGAGTCCCCTGTGCTGCACAGTAGGTACTTATTAGTTATCTATTTTATATATAGTAGTGTATATATGTCAATCCCAATCTCCCAATTTATCCCTCCCCTACCCTTATCCCCTGATAACCATGCTTGTTTTCTACATCTGTGACTCTACTTCTGTTTTGTAAATAAGTTCATTTGTACCCTTTTTTAAGATTCTACATATAAGCAGTATCATATATTTGTCTTTCTCTGTCTGACTTACTTCACTCAGTATGACAATCTCTAGGTCCATCCATGTTGCTGCAAATGGCATTATTTTGTTCTTTTTTATGGCTGAGTAATATTCCATTGTATATATGTACCACATCTTCTTTATCCCTTCCTCTGTTGATGGACATTTAGGTTGCTTCCATGTCCTGGCTACTGTAAATAGTGCTGCGATGAACATTGTGGTGCATGTTTCTTTTCAAATTATGGCTTCCTCTGCATATGTGCCTAGGAGTGAGATTGCTAGATCGTAGGATAGTTTTATATTTAGTGTTTTAAGGAACGTCCATACTGTTCTCTGTAATGGCTGTATCAATTTACATTCCCACCAACAGTGCAGGAGGGTTCCCTTTTCTCCACACCCTCTCCAGCATTTATTGTTTGTAGATTTTTTTGATGATGGCCATTCTGACTGGTATGAGATAATATCTGATGATAGTTTTGATTTGCATTTCCCTAATAATTAGTGATCTTGGGCATCCTTTCATGTGTTTGTTGGTGATCTGTACGTCTTCTTTGGAGAAATGTCTATTTAGATCTTCTGCCCATTTTTTGAATGGGTTGTTTGTTTGTTTTTTGATATTGAGCTGCATGAGCTGTTTGTATATTTTGGAGATTAATCCCTTGTCAGTTGCTTTGTTTGCAAATATTTCCTCCCATTCTGAGGGTTGTCTTTTTGTTTTGCTTATGGTTTCCTTTGCTGTGCAAAAGCTTTTAAGTTTAATTAGATCCCATTTGTTTATTTTTGTTTTTATTTTCATTGCTCTATGAGGTGTATTGAAAAAGATCTTACTGCAATTTATGTCAAAGAGTGTTCTGCCTATGTTTTCCTCTAAGAGTTTTATAGTATCTAGCCTTACATTTAGGTCTTTAATCCATTTTGAATTTATTTTTGTATATGGTGTTGGGAGTCTTCTAATTTCATTTGTTTACATGTAGCTGTCCAGTTTTCCCAGCACTGCTTATTGAAAAGACTGTCTTTTCTCCATTGTGTATTCTTGCCTCCTTTGTCATAGATTAGGTGACCACAGGTGTGCGGGTTTATTTCTGGGCTTTCTATCCTGTTCCATTGATCTACATTTCTGGTTTTGTGCCAGTATCACACTGTTTTGATTACTGTAGCTTTTTTTTTTTTTTTTTTACATGAACAATTCATAGCCTTAGATATATTATCGGACAATAATTGAAAAAGTAAGTAAAATTTCCTTCAGGTTTCCTCATTTAGAAACTGGCAATAGTAAGTGTAGAGGACAAACTGTGGATGAATAGACTTTGGGTAAGTCTTTTCAACTGCTTACATCTCAGTTTCCTCATCCTCAAAATCGGCAGCCACGGTAGCTAACTTATTGTTCTGAGGATGGAATGAGATAATGCGTCTAAGGCACTGATGCAAGTAAATCTTGAGTGGGTATTAATAATATAACCCAGGTCTGTCAGACTGTAGAACCCACCATCTTTCTTTCCTTCTGTTGCTTTCTCTCAAGCCAAGCTCTGAAGCACTTAGGGACAGTAGCACCTGCCTGTCCACCATGGTTCACACCTAATCCCCATATGATTCAATGTATGCTCTCTGACCCCATAATATGAACATGGCCCCAGGCATTATGAATATACAATTTTTAATACAAGAGAGGTAGGTTACTGTTATGTGCTATTTCTGTCTGAAACCTGGGATTTCAAAGGCTAGAAAACAAAACATATATGGTTCATTTTCTTATTGGTGTGAATCACTTTTTTAAGTTAAATCATCATCTCTTTTTTAACCCTTTAGCTTGTTTAGGCTTGTTCTGAAAAGTAAAATGTTTCCACTGGTTTGGGGTGAGAAAGCACTCTCTAAATACAGATCTTCCAAAATTCCATAGGAAGGAATAAGTGTGATTGAACTGTAAAGTTATAAGGAAAGTTAGAGAAAATGGAAGCCCAAAATGTAAGGGGCATGACTAAGAAGGGAAGGTATGGGATGAGTATTGATTGAAGTGGAGGTAATTTTTCAACAGAATAAAAATAAGGAAAGAAATGAGATGGTGTAATGAGAGTAAGAAATCACCCAGATAGTGGTTTGTTGGTATGTGATCTACTCTGGCAGTAAAGGAATATATTAAATCAGTAAGTTAACACACAAGTTAAGTACAAGGCTATGAGCCAAGAGTGGATGATGGTTTCCTGGATAGCTGTGGACAAGGTTGTCATTCCCACTGTGAATGAGGCCAGTGAATCATTGCTGAATACCTACTGGCTGAAAGGGAGTGGGCTGACCCATCCAGGGAAGCTCTGGAAGATGCTTCTGTTTCACAGCACCTCCATCCCAAAAAGCCCTCTGAAATTAGATGTATGGGTAGATGTGTGCTTCTAAATGCTCCACAAAGGGAATATCTATCACACCAATGCTTTCCTTCAAGCTAAACTCTAAGGCACTGAGACCATCTGGCCATTCCTTCTGAGACAGTTATTTTTCAAGGCAACAGGCAGTATTTTGTTGTTGTTATTTCTTTTCCTGGTTCCTGAGTTTTTGCCAAGTTAATGCAAATGGAGTTACATGCCTCCTCCTGTGGTGTGGTCATTGTCACCTGGCAGGCAGGTGGGTTCCCAGCTTGGTTGACCCCTTCTCCTTCCCCTGGCTAGAAAGTCCAAGTCACTCAGATCTGATATGGGCTCACAACTGTGTCACATAACTAGCTGTGAGATCTTTGACAAGATATTTAACTTCTCTAAGCCTCAGTTTCATGACCTATATAATGGGGAACACAACGGTTTAAGTTTCAACGTTTGGAAAAATTTTCATTTGTGAAAGACTTAGCATTGGTTAGTTTACCTTGATGCTGAATCTGTAGTCAACGTACATCAAACCTAGCCATGAAAAATCCTATAGAAGTTGTGACCCTTTTTATAATATCTATATCTAGCTGACAAAATATAATTTTATTTGGGAAGGAAAAGCTTAGTAAATTTATTTTGAGAAATGACCTAGAATCTGATGCAGTGTCTTTGGCATTCTGGAGAAATAGTGAACAGGAAAAACAATGAGGTTGCTAACCTTAAAATGAGAGCAACATATATACCCCAAGGGCTATTCAACTAATGACTAATTTTCTACCTTTGCAGTGAGAATACTAGAAGGCTAGATAATTCTTAAAGGCTCTGTCATCACAAATTTATCTCAAAATCCCAGAAGCAGAAGAAACTGTATCAAAGATCCTGAATATTCTGTTAGGAGAGCTTTGAGAGTAATCTAGTGTAGCCCAAACCCAGTGCTTGACTTTTCCCTACATTAACCCTCCTGGTTCTGCTTCCATACCTCTGACAGTAGGAGTCATATTACCTTTCAAGGCCATTTATTCTCATCTGGACTTGGACAGCTCAAACTGTTCTATTTAAATTCAATATAAGAAAGACATTTCTGACTCCTTGCAACTTACAGAAATTCAATTCTTGCTGTCACCAGGTACATGATTAATCTTTTCTCCTCATTTGATTCAAAGAGCATATCATAAACCTTAAACTCTTTTCTTCCCAGTTAAATAACCCGAGGTTGTTGAACTATTCTCCATGGGACCTAGTTTTAAGATCATTTTTCCTCTTGGCAAGTTTCCTCTTAAAACACTGACTTGGCAGTCGTGTCTTCCTTAAAGGATGGCACCCAGAAAAATTGCACACTCTTCTTTTTTTTTTTTTTTTTTTTATGGGAGGTGAGTAAGATGAAGATTTTTTGATTTTTTTCATTTGGAATTGTTTTCTGGCTAATCCTTATGATGCTACCAGAGCAGGAAGGTACTTTATTTATTTATTTATTTATTTTTATTTTTGGCTGTGTTGGGTCTTCGTTTCTGTGCGAGGGCTTTCTCTAGTTGCGGCAAGTGGGGGCCACTCTTCATCGCGGTGCGCGGGCCTCTCACCGTCGCGGCCTCTCTCGTTGCGGAGCACAGGCTCCAGACGCGCAGGCTCAGTAGTTGTGGCGCACGGGCCTAGTTGCTCCGCGGCATGTGGGATCCTCCCAGACCAGGGCTCAAACCCGTGTCCCCTGCATCGGCAGGCAGATTCTCAACCACTGCGCCACCAAGGAAGCCCTGCACACTCTTCTAATCTGAATTCTACATCTCATAGTTCTCACAATATCAATTGCATGTCAAATTGTTTCAAACTTCATTCCACTCCTGCCAGGTCACAACTTCCTGTTGCCTAGGTGTACATTTGTTTACACCTTATATTTAAGGTATATGTTTCTTTCTGTTAGTTTGTCTGGAGATGATTTTCATATTTTTAAAATCCCCATCTAGAAAAATACTTGCTCATCTCAATGGAGAATACTTTTGTCCTGTTAAAAGAACTTGAATTTTGTTATCTTGGGTAAGGTACTTAAACTCCCTTGGCCATTATGTAAAATGGGCATAAAGCTAAAACATACCATACCACCAAAAATGATTGCTGAGAAGATTTAAAAAGTTATTTAAGAAGTTCCTAGTTCAGTGCCAGGCTCATAGTAAGTATTGAAGAAATGGTCCAAAATATACATTAATAAGGATAGGTGGTGATTCCCAGAGAAGCCAAATCCATAACCCCTCAAGCAAATAATTTGTATTTTCTCATAAACGCCACATCCCGAAAGTACTTTGTATCGAGACATTTGGCTTTATTTCCTCTGGTTTCATGCCTAAAAGGAAATTGGTTACCAACTTCTGCAAAATAAACTTAGTCTAATACTTCAAACCTTCATCATCCCGAGGTTGAAATAACTATAGAGGTTGTCTTGACCTCAGTTTTCAAGGCACATGGACTTCCAGGAGAAAGAGAAAGGGAATATGTTGTAGGAACCATGAAAACTTTATCTTCAGCCTTTTTAGGCATCATAATTCTTCTCATTTTCTTTCTCTTAAAACGTTAGGGGGAGATTTAAAGAAGCTATCAGAAAGAAATAGAACCATCTCTTTAATTGTGGAAGACGCTACGTATACACTATGTTAAGTAAAGAGATTGCCTTCTGGAAGTGAATACTCTTGATGTAAATTGAGATTTAAGAGCCTGTGTTTTAGCTGTGCTATGAAATTAGGCAGCCTAATTGTCTACTGTAGTCAAAATGCTACAAATACTGTTCTGTTTCAGACTACATCCTGGACATTGTTCCCTATGAAAAACAGGATTTCACATATACAATAATTACAATTTATGTTGTTTATATATTTATAACAATTTAGTAACTAATACCATTTTTTAAATACAGTATTTAATTTACCTTTCCCTTTGAGAGTGGGGATTTATTTTCCCATTTTATTTATTTTTTATTTTTTATTTTTTTAACATCTTTATTGGAGTATAATTGCTTTACGATAGTGTGCTAGTTTCTGCTTTATAACAAAGTGAATCAGTTATACATATACATATGTTCCCATATCTCTTCCCTCTTGCATCTCCCTCCCTCCCACTCTCCCTATCCCACCCCTCTAGGTGGTCACAAAGCACCGAGCTGATCTCCCTGTGCTATGTGGCTGCTTCCCACTAGCTATCTGTTTTACATTTGGTAGTGTATATATGTCCATGCCACTCTCTCACTTTGTCACAGCTTACCCTTCCCCCTCCCCATATCCTCAAGTCCATTCTCTAGTAGGTCTGTGTCTTCATTCCCATCTTGCCCCTAGGTTCTTCATGACCATTTTTTTCTTTTTAACATTCAATATATACGTGTTAGCATATGGTATTTGTTTTTCTCTTTCTGACTTACTTCACTCTGTATGACAGACTCTAGGTCCATCCACCTCACTCCAAATAACTCAATTTCGTTTCTTTTTATGGCTGAGTAATATTCAATTGTATATATGTGCCACATCTTCTTTATCCATTCATCTGTTGATGGACACTTCCATGTCCTGGATATTGTAAATAGAGTTGCAATGAACAGTTTGGTACATGACTCTTTTTGAATTATGGTTTTCTCAGGATATATGCCCAGGAGTGGGATTGCTGGGTCATATGGTAGTTCTATTTTTAGTTTTTTAAGGAACCTCCATACTGTTCTCCATAGCGGCTGTAATAATTTACATTCCCACTGACACTGCAAGAGGGTTCCCTTCTCTCCACACCCTCTCCAGCATTTATTGTTTGCAGATTTTTTAATGACGCCCATTCTGACAGGTGTGAGATGATATCTCATTTCAATTTTGAATTGCATTTCTCTAATGATTAATGATGTTGAGCATTCTTTCATGTGTTTGTTGGCAATCTGTGTATCTTCTTTGGAGAAATGTCTATTTAGGTCTTCTGCCCATTTTTGGATTGGGTTGTTTGTCTTTTTGATATTGAGCTGCATGAGCTGCTTGTAAATTTTGGAGATTAATCCTTTGTCAGTTGCTTCATTTGCAAATATTTTCTCCCATTCTGAGGGTTGTCTTTTCGTCTTGTTTATGGTTTCCTTTGCTGAGCAAAAGCTTTTAAGTCTCATTAGGTCCCATTTGCTTATTTTTGTTTTTATTTCCATTTCTCTAGGAGGTGGGTCAAAAAGGATCTTGCTGTGATTTATGTCATAGAGTGTTCTGCCTATGTTTTCCTCTAAGACTTTGATAGTGTCTGGCCTTACATTTAGGTCTTTAATCCATTTTGAGTTTATTTTTGTGTATGGTGTCAGGGAGTGTTCTAATTTCATACTTTTACATGTACCTGTCTGGTTGTCCCAGCACCACTTATTGAAGATGCTGTCTTTTCTCCACTGTATATTCTTGCCTCCTTTATCAAAGATAAGGTGACCATATGTGCGTGGGTTTATCTCTGGGCTTTCTAACCTGTTCCATTGATCTATATTTCTGTTTTCTGTACCATATTGGCTTGATTACTGTAGCTTTGTAGTATAGTCTGAAGTCAGGGAGCCTGATTCCCCCAGCTCCGTTTTTCTCTCTCAAGATTGCTTTGGCTATTTGGGGTCTTTTGTGTTTCCATACAAATTGTGAAAGTTTTTGTTCTATTTGTGTGAAAAATGCCAGTGGTAATTTGATAGGGATTGCACTGAATCTATAGATTGCTTTGGGTAGTATAGTCATTTTCACACTGTGGATTCCTCCAATCCAAGAACATGGTATATCTCTCCATCTATTTGTATCATCTTTAATTTCTTTCATCAGTGTCTTATCATTTTCTGCATACAGGTCTTTTGTCTCCTTAGGTAGGTTTATCCTAGATATTTTATTCTTTTTGTTGCAATGGTAAATGGGAGTGTTTCCTTAATTTCTCTTTCAGATTTTCATTATTAGTGTATAGGAATACAAGAGATTTCTGTGCATTAATTTTGTATCCTGCTACTTTACCAAATTCATTGATTGGCTCTAGTAGTTTTCTGGTAGCATCTTTAGGATTCTCTATGTATACTATCATGTCATCTGCAAACAGTGATAGCTTTACTTCTTCTTTTCTGATTTGGATTCCTTTTATTTCTTTTGCTTCTCTGATTGCTGTGGCTAAAACTTCCAAAACTGTGTTGAATAATAGTAGTGAGAGTGGGCAACCTTGTCTTGTTCCTGATCTTAGTGGAAATGGTTTCAGTTTTTCACCACTGAGGATGATGTTGGCTGTGGGTTTGTCATATGTGGCCTTTATTATGTTGAGGAAAGTTCCCTCTATGCCTACTTTCTGGAGGGTTTTTACCATAAATGGGTGTTGAATTTTGTCAAAAGCTTTCTCGGCATCTATTGAGATGATCATATGGTTTTTCTCCTTCAGTTTGTTAATATGGTGTATCACATTAATTTATTTGAATATATTGAAGAATCCTTGCATTCCTGGTATAAACCCCACTTGATCATGGTGTATGATCCTTTTAATGTGCTGTTGGATTCTGTTTGCTAGTATTTTGTTGAGGATTTTTGCATCTATGTTCATCAGTGATATTGGCCTGTAGTTTTCTTTCTTTGTGACATCTTTGTCTGGTGTTGGTATCAGGGTGATGATGGCCTTGCAGAATGAGTTTGGGAGTGTTCCTCACTCTGCTATATTTTGGAAGAGTTTGAGAAGGATAGATGTTAGCTCTTCTCTAAATGTTGGGTAAAATTCGCTTGTAAACCATCTGGTCCTGGGCTTCTGTTTGTTGGAAGATTTTTAATCATACTTTCAATTTCAGTGCTTGTGATTGGTATGTTCATATTTTCTATTTCTTCGTGGTTCAGTCTCAGAAGGTTGTGCCTTTCTAACAATTTGTCCATTTCTTCCAGGTTGTCCATTTTATTGGCATAGAGTTGCTTGTAGCAATCTCTCATGATCCTTTGTATTTCTGCAGTGTCAGTTTTTACTTCTCCTTTTTCATTTCTAATTGTATTGATTTGAGTCTTCTCCCTTTTTATCTTGATGAGTCTTCCTAATGGTTCATCAATTTTGTTTATCTTCTCAAAGAACCAGCTTTTAGTTTTATTGATCTTTGCTATCATTTCCTTCATTTCTTTTTCATTTATTTCTGATCTGATCTTTATGATTTCTTTCTTTCTTCTAACTTTGGGGGTTTTTTGTTCTTCTTTCTCTAATTGCTTTAGGTGTAAGGTTAGGTTGTTTATTTGAGATGCTTCTTGTTTCTTAAGGTAGGATTGTATTGCTATAAACTTCCCTCTTAGAACTGCTTTTGCTGCCTCCCAAAGTTTTGGGTCATCGTGTTTTCATTGTCATTTGTTTCTAGGTATGTTTTGAATTCCTCTTTGATTTCTTCAGTGATCTCTTGGTTATTAAGTAGTGTATTGTTTAGCTTCCATGTGTTTGTATTTTTTACAGATTTTTTCCTGTTATTGATATCGAGTCTCATAACATTGTGGTCGGAGAATATACTTGATATTATTTCAATTTTCTTAAATTTACCAAGGCTTGATTTGTGACCCAAGATATGATCTATCCTGGAGAATGTTCCATGAGCACTTGAGAAGAATGTGTATTCTGTTGTTTTGGGATGGAATGTCCTATAGACAGCAATTAAGTCCATCTTGTTTAATTTGTCATTTAAAGCTTGTGTTTCCTTATTTATTTTCATCTTGGATGATCTGTCCATTGGTGAAAGTGGGGTGTTCAAGTCCCCTACTATGATTGTGTTACTGTCGATCTCCCCTTTTATGGCTGTTAGTATTTGCCTTATGTATTGAGGTGCTCCTATGTTGGGTGCATAAATATTTACAATTGTTATATCATCTTCTTGGATCAATCCCTTGATCACTATGTAGTGTCCTTCTTTGTCTCTTGTAATAGTCTTTATTTTAAAGTCTATTTTGTCTGATATGAGAATTGCTACTCCAGCTTTCTTTTGATTTCCATTTGCATGGAATATCTTTTTCCATCCCCTCACTTTCAGTCTGTATGTGTCCCTAGGTCTGAAGTGGGTCTCTTGTAGACAGCATATATATGGGTCTTGTTTTTGTATCCATTCAGCCAGTCTGTGTCTTTTGGTTGGAGCATTTAATCCATTTACATTTAAGGTAATTATCAATATGTATGTTCCTATTACCGTTTTCTTAATTGTTTTGGGTTTGTTATTGTAGGTCTTTTCCTTCTCCTGTGTTTCCTGCCTAGAGAAGTTCCTTTAGCATTTGTTGTAAAGCTGGTTTGGTGGTGCTGAATTCTCTTAGCTTTTGCTTGTCTGTAAAGGTTTTAATTTCTCCATCAAATCTGAATGAGATCCTTGCTGGGTAGAGTAATCTTGGTTGTAGGTTTTTTCTCCTTCATCACTTTAAATATGTCCTGCCAATCCCTTCTGGCTTGCAGAGTTTCTGATGAAAGATCAGCTGTTAACCTTATGGGGATTCCCTTGTGTGTTATATGTTGTTTTTCCCTTGCTGCTTTTAATATATTTTCTTTGTATTTAATTTTTGATAGTTTGATTAATATGTGTCTTGGCGTGTTTCTCCTTGGATTTATCCTGTATGGGACTCTCTGTGCTTCCTGGACTTGATTAACTATTTCCTTTCCCATATTGGGAACTTTTCAACTATAATCTCTTCAAATATTTCATAGTCCCTTTCTTTTTCTCTTCTTCTTCTGGGACCCCTATAATTCGAATGTTGGTGCATTTAATATTGTCCCAGAGTTCTCTGAGACTGTCCTCAATTCTTTTCATTCTTTTTTCTTTATTCTGCTCTGCAGTAGTTATTTCCACTATTTTATCTTCCAGGTCACTTATCCGTTCTTCTGCCTCAGTTATTCTGCTATTGATCCCTTCTAGAGAATTTTAAATTTCATTTATTGTGTTGTTCATCACTGTTTGTTTCCTCTTTAGTTCTTCTAGGTCCTTGTTAAACGTTTCTTGTATTTTCTCTATTCCATTTCCAAGATGTTGGATCATCTTTACTATCATTATTCTGAATTATTTTTCAGGTGGACTGCGTATTTTCTCTTCATTTGTTAGGTCTGGTGGGTTTTTGCCTTGCTCCTTCACCTGCTGTGTGTTTTTCTGTCTTCTCATTTTGCTTAACTTACTGTGTTTGGGGTCTCCTTTTTGCAGGCTGCAGGTTTTTAGTTCCCGTTGTTTTTGGTGTCTGTCCCCAGTGGCTAAGGTTGATTCAGTGGGTTGTGTAGGCTTCCTGGTGGAGGGGACTAGTGCCTGTGTTCTGGTGGATGAAGCTGGATCTTGTCTTTCTGGTGAGCAGGTCCACATCTGGTAGTGTGTTTTGGGGTGTCTGTGTCCTTATTATGATCTTAGGCAGCTTCTGTGCTAATGGATGGTGTTGTGTTCCTGTCATGCTAGTTGTTTGGCTTAGGGTGTCCAGCACTGTAGCTTGCTGGTCATTGAGTGAAGCTGCATCTTGTCATCCAGATGGAGATCTCTGGGAGACTTTTGCTGTTTGATATTACGTGGAGCTGGGAGGTCTCTTGTGGACCAGTGTCCTGAACTTGGCTCTCGCACCTCAGAGGCACAGCCCTGATGCCTGGCTGGAGCACCAAGAGCCTTTCATCCACACAGCTCTGAATTAAAGGGAGAAAGAAAGAAGAGAATATAAAATAAAATAAAATGAATTAAAATAAAAATAAAGTTATTAAAATAAAAAATAATTATTAAAAATTTTTTAAAAGGTAATTAAAAAAAAACAAAAACAGACAGACAGTACCCTAGGACAAATGGTAAAAGCAAAGCTATACAGAGAAAATCACACACAGAAGCATACACATACACACTCACAAAAAGAGATAAAGGGAAAAAATAAATATATCTTTGCTCCCAAAGTCCACCTTCTCAATTTGGGATGATTCACTGTCTGATCACACGGAGCCTGATGCACACCGTGTGTTCTCCTGGGGAAGTTGTCCCTGGATCACAGGACACTGGTGTTGGTGGGCTGCACAGGCTCCCGGGAGGGGAGGTGTGGATAGTGACCTGTGCTTGCACACAGGCTTCTTGGTGGCTGCAGCAGCAGCCTTAGCCTCTCATGACCGTCTCTGGTGTCCGCGCTGATAGCTGTGGCCCGGGCCTGTCGCTGGAGCTCATTTAGGCAGTGCTCTGAATCCCCTCTCCTCACACACCCCGAAACAATGGTCTCTTGCCTCTTAGGTAGGTCCAGACTTTTCCCCGGACTCCCTCCTGGCTAGCTCTGGTGCACTAGCCCCCTTCAGGCTGTGTTCATGCAGCCAACCCCAGTCCTCTCCCTGGTATCTGACCTCCGAAGCCCAAGCCTCAGCTCCCAGCCCCCGCCCACCCCGGCGGGTGAGCAGACAAGCCTCTTGGGCTGGTGAGTGCTGGTCGGCACTGATCCTCTGTGCAGGAATCTCTCCGCTTTGCCCTCTGCACCCCTGTTGCTGCGCTCTCCTCCGTGGCTCTGAAGCTTCTCCCCTCCACCAACCACAGTCTCCACCCGCGAAGGGGCTTCCTAGTCTGTGGAAACCTTTCCTCCTTCACCGCTCCCTCTCACTGGTGCAGGTCCCGTCCCTATTCTTTTGTCTCTGTTTTTTCTTTTTTCTTTTGCCCTACCCAGGTACGTGGGGAGTTTCTTGCCTTTTTGGAGGTCTGAGGTCTTCTGCCAGCATTCAGTAGGCGTTCTGTAGGAGCTATTCCACATGTAGATGTATTTCTGATGTATTTGTGGAGAGGAAGGTGATCTCCGCGTCTTACTCTTCTGCCATCTTGAAGCTCCTCCCCTCCCATTTTACATTTGAGTAAATTGAGGCTACTCTTATTTCATAAACCAAAGTTATTAGATGGAGGTTATCATTCTTTTCTTCTAAAGAAGAGAAGCAATAAGGACTATTGAGTGAAATACTTATTAGAACAGTATGACATAATTATTAATGCAAGGATGACAGAAATATCCCAGTGCTAACAGAACATTTGCTGTGGATAGTAAGGATTGGTTTCTGTGAACTGTTCTTTCCATCTTTCAACATCTACAATAGATATAAAGGAGTCATTCATACTAAAAGGGGTGCAAAAGTCATTTATGGTGTAAAACTGAGCAAACAGATATTTGCATTTTAATAGTACCTTGATCAAACCCCTTGGTCCTTGCTGAAATCACAGGTTTTCTCCTCTTCAGTAGACTAGGATTTCTTTAACTTCTTGCTTCATGAATGGTCTCCACACAAGCTTGGAAACCATAGATAATTGCCATATGGACATTTAGAGCATAATGTATTGGTTGCATAAGAAATCTACCTTGCCCTGGATGCCACCAATATGGAGTGCACAAGTAAAGACTGTAAGCATTCTGAAAGAAAAGAAGAAACAATGCCAGGTGACATGCCCACATTTTAAGAGCTGCAATTATTTAAACTGGTTTACATTTGGAGAGGGTTCTGGACAGGGGATATACATTTGGTAGTCATCAGCATATAGGTGGTATTTACATACTAAAAAGAAATGAGATCAGCAGGGGAATGTGTATGGACAGAGAAAAAAAGAGGACCAAGGATGGAGGCATGGATTGCTTCAACATTTAGAGGTTGGAGAAAAGAAGAGGAAGCAGCATAGGGGGTTAAGATGGAAGGGGTAAAAGCAATACCAGGACAGTGTGGTATCCTGGAAACCACGTGAAGAAAGTGTATCAAAGAGGAGCTGACTTTATATCCAATACCACTGATAGATCAAGAAAGATGAGGAAGGGAAAGAGAACACTGGATTTAGCAACATGTATAGAGCAATGGTGATCTTAATAGAGGGTGGATGAAAGTCAAAACAGGAATGGGTCCAAGAGAAAATAGGAGGCGAGGCTTTGGAAAGAGTAAGTATTATAGAAATCCTTCCAGGAATTATGCTGTGAAGAGAAGCAGAACAATGGGGAGGTAGCTAGATAGGAAAGTAGGATAAAGTTGTTTTGTTGTTGTTTTGGTTTATAAGATGGAAAAAATGTTATAGATATGATTTGATGGAAAAGATCAAATAGAGAGGGAAGACATTACCTGATGATATATTAGAGAATGCATAAAATTGCTGCAGTGACATTCTTGAAAAGGTTCGAGGAGATGACATGCAGTGCACAAGTATAAGAATTGACTAGATGGGAATTTAGAGGGTGCAAAGGAAGGCTTACATTGCCTCACTCTGGAGTCACATGGCAGTGGTCTGAGTTTACCTGCTGACTCTGCCATGCTTAGTACTGACTCCATTGGGTTTTAGGAGGATTAGATGATTTCACATGCATAAAGTACACAGAATAGTGCCTGGCACATAGAAAAAGCACAATAATTAGCAGTTGCTCTTATTCTTTCATCATTTGATAAAAAGTCACGTTTTCCAAGATAATAATGGGATTTACTATCAGATTTAGTCTATTCTGAGCTAGCAGGATCTACCTCTGCATCCTCTGAACTCTGTCTAGAAGGAGAACAGGGATATTCCTAGTCACTCCTCTGGGAGAAGCCTGATATGGTAAAAGGCCTATGCTTGCAGTCTAATATTTTTACTACTTCTTTATTAGCCTCATTCTAGAAACATTTATGAACAATTCAGTATATGTTTAACTGCTTTTTACATATATTATTTAATTTTCAATAACTCTTTGAGATAAACAGTATTATTTTGCTCCGGTTACAGAACTAAGGCATTTGAAAGAGAGGTTAAGTACCTTCACCAAGGTGACATCGGACCTGGGTGTGAACCCAGGCAGTTTGACTTTCCTGCCTCCTAAATTGGTCGATAGATAAGTACTTAAAATTTGCATTATGCTTTTTTGGTCCAAGGCATTCTTACCTGATTGTTCCTATATATAGGTGAGGATACAGAGAGAAATATTAAATTAACCAAGCCATGCCTTTAGTGAAGAAGGGAGCACACCCATTAGTCATTACCAAGTGAAAGGGAAGCTGAACAAGTCTGCTAGGAAGAAAGTAAAATAGAGTGAGTCATAAAACATTTTCAAAAGAATTCTATGCATAAGAGAAGAATTGTACAAGAATTACTAGGCTATAGCTTAGTATGCTGAACTAGGGTCTCTTCCAGAAAGGTCTGAGGATTAATCAGTTAATCATTCTGTGACATTTAATCAAGAGCCAGAAATCTAATCAATGGCCGACCCATTGTAACATTGGGGTACTGGTCTGGCTTCTTGCCTGGACTGTCCAATCTTAATTAGCAATTATCTCAGCTGGGTGACCCTTTGCCCCTGGGGAAGGAAAGCTATTCAACAAGGAATAGCTATTTCTAAGTGGAAATTTCACCTTTTGCGTCCGTCACTTGTTATTAGGCAGTGTGTTTATTCAGTTTCCAATGCCTTATCGGGCCCATTTGATGGAAAGATCTGGCACTAAACCAACAATTACTTTAATGAGGAGAAATAATGAAGCTCTCCTAAAGGGAAATAGAAGATCTGAAATTTCCTTCACTTTCATCTCCTTTATAACTTTCTCCCTTTCTGTTATTCTGAAATGTGGCCTTATTTAATTACATTAATTTTAGTTCTTTCTGGACTAAATAGAAAAACAAACCCAACCCACAGTCAAGAAGAATTTTTGTTTCAACTCAAATCTGAGAGTTTTCATTTTACTCATTTTCTTAGGATAAGGATAAACCCCTACTCTGATTCTTTCAATGGTAACTTCTTTTGACTCCTGCTTTGGAAAGTCTTAGATGCAAATTGTTGCTTTGCCCCTGTGCATCCATGGGCAAGTGAATTAATCTTTTTGAGTCTATTTCAGAGGGGGTGGTCAGGAAAGGCCTTTCTGTAGAGGTGTCATTGAACTAGGCGGAAAAGGAGCCCACTCCGTGATCATCAAGAGTGAGGACTCTTCTGGAAAAAGAAATAGCAAAGGCAAAACTAGAAGCCACTGTAGCTGGAGTGAGTGAGCCACAGGAAGGGTGGCACATGCTAGGTCAGAGAGACAGGCAGAGACAAACCACACAAGGTGTGATCTTGTAGACAGGGCAAGGTTAGGAAGAGTTTGCTTTATATGGAAGGGCAATCCATGAGAGGGTTTTAAGCACTGGAGTGACATAATCTAATTTGCCTTACCAAAAAATCTCTTTAGTTTCTATGTAGAAGACTAATTAGGAGTAAATGCAAGTAGAGTGCTTAGTGCAATGTCTGGCTTGTAGTAATTGAGAAGTGTCAGCTATTTCCATCCTTACTGTGATTGCTGTCATTCTCAGGGAGGACCATACTCCCTGGGAAAACATGTCAGAATCTTCCATGGGTGGGACCTGGGCCTCAAACCACTAACTCCTTAACCCCCAAAGCTTTGAGTCAAGTTCTATAGGGAGATGTGCTCCTACCATCCCCCACTCCTAACTGCCCTCTCAGCCTGTGGAGCGTCATCAATGGCCATGGTGTGTGTTGTCCATCTTAGGTATGGTGGGGGTAGAAATAACGTTGAGGACTTCCACATTTATATCTGATCTTCTGCAGAATTATACTGCCATTAGGATCATATCAAATTCAAGCTTGGTATGCAGATCATTAGAGAATCCATTTCTACACTAAATGGAGAAACATAATATTTGCAGATAAGACACTTTTCAAGGAACTCATTACAACCTCAATTTTAAAAGTTGCACAACTGAAAACAAGTTAAATTTTCTAACTTGTGTACTTGCTGCTGTTAATAATACCAAGACGTGGCCTTGGATGACACTGAATGCACGGGGAAGCATCTTGAAAAACTTCATCTCATTCGACCTTCACAACACTGATGACTTAGGTAAAGTTAGATTGATGACTTCTAGTTTGGGGCAAAAAGCAGCAGCATGGGGATTCTGTGACATGTCCAGACCTACAAACAGTGCCTAACTGGGACTCATCATTGCAAATCATAGACTGGAGTTCTTTTTGTCATCCCCAGTGGCTACTGCTACCACTATGTTCACTGCTGTTATGGAGGACAAGAACATTTTAAAGTGCTTACAGAACTGGGATTTCTAAAATGTCATGGTGGAAAAGATACCAGTATTAATTTAATAGTATTCCAAGAGGAGGAAAATTCTGAATGGGTACCCTCAACAAACACAAAATGTATGTCTTAGTAATGTAGGAAAAGCCTAGGTTTTCCTTAGAAACCAAATCCACTTGGAATTGATTATATATCTCTCTGGCAAATGAAAAAACCCACTAAGGTTTGGAGGATGAGCTGGCCAGATTTGTTTTGTCTTTTTAATAAAGATCCCCACATAAAAGTAGAGCTGATAGTTTGAGGAAATTCCAGGAATAGACCACATCAGGATTCCCTCTTCTAAAGTGGGTCACAGTTTTCTTGTTTGTTTCTTTATTTTGTGAAGTATTTATTAAATTATACATAGAGGGCCACTCACACACTTGAAGTCAACCATCTGAATAATTTTTTCCAAGTGAATATACACATCCACTGAGATCAAGGTTAACAATATTGAACATATTTTCTTATGCTTATTAGACATTTGTATACTTTCTTTAATGAAATTTCTACCCTAAACTTTTCTCGATTTAAAATAATTATCTTCTTACTCGGTTGTAGGAATTCTTCATATATTCTGGACAGTAGTCATTTATTAGATATGTAATTGGTAAATAGTTTGTGGTTATTCTTCTACTCTGTAGTTTTTATTTACTTAATGATCTATTTTAAAGAGCCAGAAATCTTAGTTTTAATAAAATTCACCTCTTTTTTCCTTTTATGGCTATACTTTTTGGTGTCATATCTAAGAAATATTTGCCTAATCTAAGGTCACAAATGGTTTCTCCTTTGCTTTCTTTTAGAAGTTATATATTTGTAGCTCTCACATTTAAGCTTATGATGCATCTTGAGTTAAGATTTGTGTATAGTGTGAATTAAGGGTCTCTGTTCATTGTCTTTGTATGGATATCCAATTGTCCCAGCACCATTTGTTTAAAAGACTATCCTTTCCACTTTGAATTGCCTTGGCATGACCACAAATATAGGTTTTATTTCTTGACTTGTTTCTGTTCTTTTGATTGGTATGTTTAGCTTTATGTTACTACTGTACCTTTATATGTAAAAGCTAAAAACAAAACCCCCATGTACTCTAGGTTCCTGTTTTCCCTTACCCTCATTTCTCTCTTTCCATAGGTACAGGCAAACCCTATGGTTTTTGGCAGCCAGTGGAACTACAAACTCTTGTTATAGGTAGAAAAATATTTTGGTTCTCTAAATTATAAATCAAGCATTGTCATTCACTTAACTTGAGTCCTCTTTGGGAAAATGTACTCTTCTGTCGACTCTGGGCTTCTCTCTAGTGCTGGGGCATGTGGCTTGGACTTGTTAGAGTTGCCTACATTCAGGCCCAGAAAGCTATTTTGAAATGTGAAGTACAGACCTAACCTCATAATTATGTAGAAGAGGAGACTGCCTACATTCTATGGTTTTGAGAGAAATCCAGATTTGGATTCCTTTACTCTCTAGCCTGGAAAACTCACAATGGGACAGTCTTAGGTTTACAGAGTCAAGAGTAATGAAAGCAGAATTAGAGGTCATGAAGGAGCACTCTTTATACACTCCATAATTTGATTTTAGTGAGAGGGTCATAGAGAATTGACCTGCAGTCTACATGGATGTCCAGTGTTGCTTCTCTGCAACCTAGCCACATGTAACTACTCTCATGTCATTCCACAGTATTATCTTGCAATCAAAGAGAAAAGCATTAATTTCTCAATCACGCTTTCCTTCCACTCTTCTCATGGCAGTGTATCCCTATTTACAGAACATTGATGATCTAGCTCCAGTGTGAATGCTGTACCCTACTCATGAAGTCTTCTATAATTTTCCCAGTCAGGATTAATATTTATATTTCTGCCCTCATTTTTTACTGAGATAAAATTTACCCCTTTAAAATATACGATTCAGTGTCTTTTATAATAAAGAGTTGTGCATCTAACACCATTATCAAATTCCAGAATGTTTTCATCACCCCAAAAAGAAACTTCATACTCATTAGTAGTCACTCCCCATTCCACCTGCTCCCCAGCTCCTGGAAACCACTAATCTACTTTCTGTCCCTATAGATTTGCTTATTTGGTACATTTATTTAAAATGAAATCATAAAATGAATGGCCTTCTGTATCTGGCTTCATTTACTTAGCATAATGCTTTCAAGATTCATCTATGTTGTAGTATGAATCAAGACTTCATTCTTTTATATGTCTGAATAGTATTCCATTGTATCAATATACCATATTCTGTCATACAGAGTGAAGTAAGTCAGAAAGAGAAAAACAAATACCGTATGCTAACACATATATATGGAATCTAAAAAAAAAAAATATATGGTCATGAAGAACCTAGGGGCAAGATGGGAATAAAGACGCAGACCTACTAGAGAATGGACTTGAGGATATGGGGAGGGGGAAGTGTAAGCTGGGACAAAGTGAGAGAGTGTCATGGACATATATACACTACCAAATGTAAAACAGATAGCTAGTGGGAAGCAGCCAGATAGCACAGGGAGATCAGCTCGGTGCTTTGTGACCACCTAGAGGGGTGGGATAGGGAGGGTGGGAGGGAGGGAGATGCAAGAGGGAAGAGATATGGGGATATATGTATATGTATAGCTGATTCACTTTGTTATAAAGCAGAAACTAACACACCATTGTAAAGCAATTATACTCCAGTAAAGATGTTAAAAAAAAAAACAAAACCATATTCTGTTTACCATTTGTATTACCAGATAATAAATCTGAGGTGTGGACATTTGAGTTGTTTCCACTTTTTGACCATTATGAATAATGTTGCTATGAACATACAAGTACTAGATTTTGTATAGACATTTGTTTTCATTTGTCACTGAGGAACTTCCAAAATGTTCTACAAAGTGGGTGTATCATTTACATTCTCACCAGCAATGTATGAGCATTCAATTTCTTCATAATCTTCCAATACTTGTTATTGTCTCTTTTCAAATATTTTATCCATCTTAGTGGTTGTGAAGTTTTATCTCATTGTGCTTTTGATTTGAATTTCCCTGATGACTGCTGATTATAGGCATTTTTTTTCATGGCTTATTGGCCATTTATATATCTTCTTTAGAGAAATGTCTTTCTTTTTAATCGTGTCATTTACGGCTATAAATTTCTTGCTAAGCATTACTTTAGTTGCATCTTTAAATTTTGCACGTTGTTAGTTTGTTTACATTCATCTTGAAGTGTTTTTAAATTTCCCTTGTGATTTCTTCCTTGGCTCATTGTTATATATGAGGTTGTTTAATTTATACATATTTATGAATGTACCAAATTTCCTTCTGTTATTGATTCCTACTTTCATTCCACTGTGCTTGGAAAACATACTTTTTGTGATTTCAGTCACTTAAAATTTACTGAAACTTTTTTTGTGGTCTAACATAGGGGCTATTCTTGAGAATGTTTCAGATGAACACTTAAGAAGAATACTTATTCTAATTATTGTTGGGTGGAATATTCTATAGGTGTCTTTTATGTTTAGTTGGTTTATACTGTTTTCAAATTTTCTATTTTCTTGTTGATATTCTGTCTAGTTCTATCCATTACTTAAAGTGGGATATTGAAGTTAGCAACTATTATTGTTGAATTTTCTATTACTCTCTTCAATTCTATATATTGTATTTTACTTCACATATTTTGGGGCCCTGTTTTAGGTGCTTACATTTCCTTGGTAAATTGACTCATCATTATAAAATATTATTCTTTCTCTCTAGTAGCAGTTTTTTTTTTGCCTTAAAGTTGATTTTGCCTGATATTAGTATGACCCTTCCAGCTCTCTTTTAGTCACTGTTTGTAGGGTGTTTTTCACATCCTTTTACTTTTAACCTATTTGTGTTTTTTAGTCTAAAATATATGACTTACAGACAGCATTTAGCTGGATCATGGTTCCTTTTAATCCATTTTGCTAATCTCTGCCTTTCTTTTTTTTTTTAATTATTGAAGTATAGTTGATTTACAATGTTGTGTTAATTTTGGCTGTACAGCAAGGTGACCCAGCTATACATATACATATATATTAATATATTCTTTTTCATATTCTATTCCATTGTGGTTTATCACAGTATATTGAATATAGTTCTCAGTGCTGTACAGTAGGAACTTGTCGTTTATCCATCCTATATATGCTAGTTTTCATCTGCTAATCCCAAACTCTCAATTCTTCCCTCCCCTACCTGCCTCCCCCTTGGCAACCACAAGTCTGTTCTCTATGTCTGTGAGTCTGTTTCTCTTTTGTAGATATGTTTATTTGGGTCATATTTTAGATTCCACATATAAGTGATATCATATGGTATTTGTCTTTCTCTTTCTGACTTACTTCAGTTAGTATGATAATCTCTAGGTCCATCTATGTTGCTGCAAATGGCATCATTTCATTCTTTTTTTTATGGCTGGGTAGTATTCCATTGTATATATATAGCACATCTTCTTTATCCCGTCATCTGTCAGTAAATAATCTCTGCCTTCTTAACTTGAGAATTTAATAAATTTAAATTTAATGTGATTACAGATAAGGAAGGATTTACATCTATTATTTTTGTATTATGTCATATGTCTTTCATGTACCCTAATTGCTCCATTTGGGTTAAATAGATACTTCTTCTTAACCATTTTATTCCCCTTATTGTTTCTTTTACTATAATATCAAGCTATTTCCTTAGTGATTGTCTGAGGGATTACAATTATTATATTTCAGTAGTATACAAAAATTTTGTTCTTATATAGCTTCACTCCCCTCCTTTGTGCTATTTTCCTACAATTACTTCTTTATACATTGTATGAACTTTAATATGGATTAATAATTATTGATTTATGCAGTTTTATTTTGAATAAGATAGAAAAAAAGAGTTAAAAACAAAAATGTATGTAGAGTTGACCCTTGAACAATGTGGGGTTAGGGGTGCTGACCCCTGTGCAGTTGAAAATCATATATATAACTTTACCATCTGTGGTTCAGCATGCACAGATTCAACCAACTGCACATTGGGTAGTACTGTAGTATGTGTTTATAGAAAAAAAATCCATGCAGTGGACCCATGCAGTTCAAACCCATGTTGTTCAAGGGTCAATTGTATACTCTCCTTTATATTTGTCTTGTAGTTATCTTTACCAGTGCTCTTTATTTATGTGAATTAGAGTTACTTTCTAGTATATAGCTTTACTTCACCCTGAAGTACTTCTGTAGTATAGAACAGATAAAGATGGTGATATATTCTCTTAGGTTTTGTTCATTTGGGAATGTCTAAATTTCTCCTTATTTTTGGAGAATGGTTTGGCTGGATTATAGAACTCTTGGTTGACAGTCTTTTAGCACTTTGAATATGCCAACCTACTGCTTTCTGATCTCTATGGTTTCCAATGACAAATCAGCTGTAATTCTTATTGAAGATCTTTGTACATCATCAGTTTCTTCTCTTTTTCTGATTTTAAGATTCTCTGACTTTTTATAGTTCAGATACTATGTGTCTGACTTTGTATCTCTTTGAATTTATCCTTTTTGGAGTCCATTAAAATCCTTAGATATATATTTTAGGCATCATTTCTTTAAATATGTCCAATGTCTGTGCTTCCTCAAGGACAGTCTTTGTTCTGTATATGGGCCATAGTTTCTTATAAATATCTCTATATCTCATGCTTTTTTTAAAAAATAAAAACAATGTGACAACTCTGGAAATCAGATTCTCTCCCACACCCAGGGCTTGTTGTTGTTTATTTGTTTACTTTTCTTATTTCAGTAAAGTCTCTGCTCAGTTAGATTAGTTGTCACCTAATGATTAGATAGAGGTTTCCTTAAATTCTTAGAAACTGTAAGTCTCCCAGTTGTTGTTGAGGAGCTCTGTGTGCACATTAAGACATACTTTTAATATTCTGCCAGGCAGTTAACAACCCCGACTTAGCCTTCTGCTTCTCCTGCTTCTGCATGCAGAAACTCAGAGTTAGCCAGAAGTAAGAGCTTAGGTAGGGTCTTCTCAAGTGGCTCCTGAGCACTTACATAATCATGAGCATGAGCACAGCCTTATGTGCCTGACCTTCTAGATACTGTGGAGTATGTCAGCATTTTTCAAAGCCCTCTTTAGACATCTCATTCCTTGGATTTCCTTTTATGCTTTTTGGTTAGCCTATTATTTTAGCCCACCTCTTATCTACGGCCTCAGACGTTGAGCTCCATGTTCAGTCAAATAAAGATAGCCTTGCTAGTGGCCTCTTCTAGAAAATCACCAGACAAATTCTCCGATAATGGGGTTTTGAAAGTGCTCCAGTCACATCCTGCTCCCTCGAGTGATTGCCAGGCGTTTGATTTTCAAGGCTACTGTAGTCCTGAGGAGGGCATGCATATAGGACAAGTTAAAATGCCATAATGCTCACTGTTCTTACCTAGATTCAGCTGTTGTTCTTAAATAAACATTCCTAGGATTTCTATAAGCTTTTAATTTGCAGAATTCTGAAAAAGTTGATTCTGAACATTTATACCAGTGTTCTTATTGCTTTTATGGAAAAGAGGATTTTGAAATATCCTTATTCTGACATTTTTGCTGATGTCTTTAGTCTTTCACTTTTAATGTACCTCTTCTTTGGCACCAGTGAAGTTAGGTGCACACACAATGATACTAAAACACATAACCTTCTTCACTAAGTAAGAGCAGAAATTTTAGATCCCTGTGTGCTCAATGGAATGATGAAGTCAGATTGCAAAATAGAATTCAGTGGAGAGACAGGAGATGGAGGTTTGTAAATTAAATGTTTGAAAATGAGATTATGGAGGAGTTGTGGTTATTGTTACTCATAAGGTCTAGGAAAGGGGTAGGAGAAAAATACTGAAAAAAGAAAAGTTTGGGAATTAAAAGTCCAGGGAGTTTAAAACTTCCCTATGATGACTTTAAAAAAATATTTTATTTATTTATTTATTTATTTATTTATTTATTTATTTATTTTAACATCTTTATTGGAGTATAATTGCTTTACAATGGTGTGTTAATTTCTGCTTTATAACAAAGTGAAGCAGCCATACATATACATATATCCCCATATCTCCTCCCTCTTGCATCTCCCTCCCACCCTCCCTAGCTCACCCTTCTAGGTGTCACAAAGCATCGAGCTGATCTCCCTGTGTTATGGGGCTGCTTCCCACTAGCTATCTATTTTACATTTGGTAGTATATATAAGTCCACGTCACTCTCTCACTTCGTCCCAACTTACGCTTCCCACGCCCTGTATCTCAAGTCCATTCTCTACATCTGCGTCTTTATTCCTGCCCTGCCCCTAGGTTCTTCATAACCATTTTTTTTTTTTTTAGATTCCATACATATGTGTTAGCATACAGTATTTGTTTTTCTCTTTCTGATTACTTCAATCTGTATGACAGACTCTAGGTCCATCCACCTCACTCCAAATAACTCAATTTCATTTCTCTTTATGGCTGAGTAATATTCCATTGTATATATGTGCCATTTCTTCTTTATCCATTAATCTGTCGATGGACACTTACGTTGCTTCCATGTCCTGGCTATTGTAAATAGAGCTGCAGTGAACATTGTGGTACATGACTCTTTTTGAATTATGGTTTTCTCAGGGTATATGCCTGGTAGTGGGATTGCTGGGTCATACGGTAGTTTGATTTTTAGTTTTTTAAGGAACCTCCATACTGTTCTCCATAGTGGCTGTATCAATTTACATTCCCACAAAAAGTACAAGAGGGTTCCTTTTTCTCCACACCCTCTCCAGCATTTATTGTTTGTAGATGTTTTGATGATGGCCATTCTGACCGGTATGAGGTGATACCTCCTTGTAGTTTTGATTTGAATTTCTCTAATGATTAGTGATGTTGAGCATCCTTTCATGTGTTTGTTGTCAATCTGTATATCTTCTTTGGAGAAATGTCTGTTTAGGCCTTCTGCCCATTTTTTGATTGGGTTGTTTGTTTTTTTGATATTGAGCTGCATGAGCTGCTTGTGAATTTTGGAGATTAATTGTTTGTCAGTTGCTTCATTTGCAAATATTTTCTCCCATTCTGAGGGTTGTCTTTTCATCTTGTTTGTGGTTTCCTTTGCTGTGCAAAAGGTTTTAAGTTTCATTAGATCCCATTTGTCTATTTTTGTTTTTATTTCCATTTCTCTAGGAGGTGGGTCAAAAAGGATCTCGCTGTGATTTATGTCATAGAGGGTTCTGCCTATGTTTTCCTCTAAGAGTTTGATAGTGTCTGGCCTTACATTTAGGTCTTTAATCCATTTTGAGTTTATTTTTGTGTATGGTGTTAGGGAGTGTTCTAATTTCCTTCTTTTACATGTAGCTGTCCAGTTTTCCCAGCACCACTTATTGAAGAGGCTGTCTTTTCTCCATTGTATATTCTTGCCTCCTTTATCAAAGATAAGGTGACCATATGTGTGTGGGTTTGTCTCTGGGCTCTCTATCCTGTTCCATTGATCTATATTTCTGTTTTTGTGCCAGTACCATACTGTCTTGATTACTGTAGCTTTGTAGTATAGTCTGGGAGCCTGATTCCTCCAGCTCCGTTTTTCTTTGTCAAGCTTGCTTTGGCTATTCGGGGTCTTTTGTGTTTCCATACAAATTGTGAAGTTTTTTGCTCTAGTTCTGTGAAAAATGCCAGTGGTAGTTTGATAGGGAGTGCATTAAATCTGTAGATTGCTTTGGGTACTATAGTCATTTTCACAATGTTGATTCTTCCAATCCAAGAACATGGTATATCTCTCCATCTATTTGTATCATCTTTAATCTCTTTCATCAGTGTCTTATCATTTTCTGCATACAGGTCTTTTGTCTCCCTAGGTAGGTTTATTCCTAGGTATTTTATTCTTTTTGTTGCAATGGTAAATGGGAGTGTTTTCTTAATTTCACTTTCAGATTTTTCATCATTAGTGTATAGGAATGCAAGAGATTTCTGTGTATTAATTTTGTATCCTGCTACTTTACCAAATTCGTTGATGAGCTCTAGTAGTTTTCTGGTAGCATCTCTAGGATTCTCTATGTATATTATCATGTCATCTGCAAACAGTGACAGCTTTACTTCTTCTTTTCCAATTTGGATTCCTTTTATTTCTTTTTCCTCTCTGATTCCTGTGGCTAAAACTTCCAAAACGATGTTGAATAATAGTGGTGAGAGTGGGCAACCTTCTCTTGTTCCTGATCTTAGTGGAAATGGTTTCCGTTTTTCACCATTGAGGACAATGTTGGCTGTGGGTTTGTCATATATGGCCTTTATTATGTTGAGGTACGTTCCCTCTATCCCTACTTTCTGGAGGGTTTTTATCATAAATGGGTGTTGAATTTTGTTGAAAGCTTTCTCTGCATCTATTGAGATGATCATATGGTTTTTCTCCTTCAATTTGTTATTATGGTGTATCACGTTGATTGATTTGTGTATATTGAAGAATCCTTGCATTCCTGGGGTAAACCCCACTTGATCATGGTGTATGAACCTTTTAATGTGCTGTTGGATTCTGTTTGCTAGTATTTTGTTGAGGATTTTTGCATCTATGTTCATCAGTGATATAGGCCTGTAGTTTTCTTTCTTTGTGACATCTTTGTCTGGTTTTGATATCAGGGTGATGGTGGCCCTGTAGAATGAGTTTGGGAGTATTCCTCCCTCTGCCATATTTTGGAAGAGTTTGAGAAGGATAGGTATTAGCTCTTCTCTAAATGTTTGATAGAATTAGCCTGTGAAGACATCTGGTCCTAAACTTTTGTTTATTGGAAGATTTTTAATCACAATTTCAATTTCATTTCTTGTGATTGGTCAGTTTATATTTTCTATTTATTCCTGGTTCAATCTCGGAATGTTGTGCTTTTCTAAGGATGTGTCCATTTCTTCCAGGTTGTCCATTTTATTGGCATATTGTTGCTTGTAGTAATGTCTCATGATCCTTTGTATTTCTGCAGTGTCAGCGGTTACTTCTCCTTTTTCATTTCTAATTCTATTGATTTGAGTCTTCTCCCTTTTTCTCTTGATGAGTCTGGCTAATGGTTTATCAATTCTGGTTATCTTCTCAAAGAACCAGCTTTTAGTTTCATTGATCTTTGCTATTGTTTCCTTCGTTTCTTCTTCATTTATTTCTGATCTGATCTTTATGATTTCTTTCCTTCTGCTAGCTTTGGGGTTTTTTTTGTTCTTGTTTCTCTAATACTTTAGGTGTAAGGTTAGGTTGTTTATCTGAGATGTTTCTTGTTTCTTGAGGTAGGATTGTATTGCTATAAACTTCCCTCTTAGAACCTCTTTTGCTGCATCCCATAGGTTTTGGGTTGTTGTTTTTTCATTGTCATTTGTTTCTAGGTACCTTTTGAATTCCTCAGTGATCTCTTGGTTATTTAGTACTGTATTGTTTAGCCTCCATGCGTTTGTATTTGTTACAGATATTTTCCTGTAATTGTTATCTAGTCTCATAGCATTGTGTTCGGAAAAGATACTTGATATGATTTCAATTTTCTTAAATTTACCAAGGCTTGATTTGTGACCCAAGATATGATCTATCCTGGAGAATGTTCCAAGAGCACTTGAGAAGAAAGTGTATTCTGTTGTTTTTGGATTGAATGTCCTTTAAATATCAATTAAGCCCATCTTGTGTAATGTATCATTTAAAGCTTTTGTCTCCTTATCTATTTTGTTTTTGAATGATCTCTCCATTATTGAAAGTGGGGTTTTAAAGTCCCCTACAATGATTCTGTTACTGTTGATTTCCCCTTTTATGGCTGTTAGCATTTGCCTTATGTATTGAAGTGCTCCTATGTTGGGTGCATATATATTCATAATTGTTATATCTTTTTCTTGGATTGATCCCTTGATCATTATGTAGTGTCCTTCCTTGTCTCTTGTAACATTCTTTATTTAAAGTCTATTTTATCTGATATGAGTATTGCTACTCCAGCTTTCTTTTGATTTCCATTTGCATGGAATATCTTTTTCCAGCCCCTCACTTTCAGTCTGTATGTGTCCCTAGGTCTGAAGTGGGTCTCCTGTAGACAGCATATATATGGGTCTTGTTTTTGTATCCATTCAGCCAGTCTGTGTCTTTGGTTGGAGCATTTAATCCATTCACATTTAAGGTAGTTATCGATATGTATGTTCCTATTACCGTTTTCTTAATTGTTTTGGGTTTGTTATCATAGGTCTTTTCCTTCTCTTGTGTTTCCTGCCTAGAGAAGTTCCTTTAGCGTTTGTTGTAAAGCTGGTTTGCTGGTGCTGAATTCTCTTAGCTTTTGCTTGTCTGTAAAGGTTTTAATTTCTCCATCAAATCTGAATGAGATCCTTGCTGGGTAGAGTAATCTTTGTTGTAGTTTTTTCTCCTTCATCCCTTTAAATATGTTCTGCCACTCCCTTCTAGCTTTCAGAGTTTCTGCTGAAAGATCAGCTGTTAACCTTATTGGGATTGCCTAGTATGTTATTTGTTGCTTTTCCCTTGCTGCTTTTAATATTTTTTCTTTGTATTTAATTTTTATAGTTTGATTAATATGTGTCTTGGTGTGTTTCTCCTTGGATTTATCCTGTATGGGATTCTCTGCGATTCCTGCACTTGATTGACTATTTCGTTTCCCATATTAGGGAAATTTTCAACTATCATCTCTTCAAATAGTCCCTTTCTTTTTCTCTTCTTCTTCTGGGACCCCTATAATTCGAATGTCGGGGTGTTTAATGTTGTCCCAGAGGTCTCTGAGACTGTCCTCAATTCTTTTCATTCTTTTTTCTGTATTCTGCTCTGCAGTAGTTATTTCCACTATTTTATCTTCCAGGTCACTTATCCGTTCTTCTGCCTCAGTTATTCTGCTATTGATTCCTTCTAGAGAATTTTTGAATTTCATTTATTGTGTTGTTCTTCATTGTTTGTTTGCTCTTTAGTTCTTCTAGGTTCTTGTTCAACATTTCTTCTATTCTCTCCATTCTGTTTCCAAGATTTCGGATCATTTTTACTACATTACTCTGAATTCTTTTTCAGGTAAACTGCCTATTTCCCCTCATTTGTTTGGTCTGGTGGGTTTTTACCTTGCTCTTTCATCTGCTGTGTGTTTCTCTGTCTTCTCATTTTACTTAACTTATTCTGTTTCGGGTCTCTTTTTCACCGGCTGCATGTTCGTAGTTCCTTTTGTGTTTGGTGTCTGTCACCAGTGGCTAAGGTTGTTTCAGTGGGTTGTGTAGGCTTCCTGGTGGAGGGGACTAGTGCCTGTGTTCTGGTGGATGAGCCTTGCTCTTGTTTTTGTGGTGGACAGGACCACACCCTGTGTTTTGCAGTGTCTGTGACCTTATTATGATTTTAGGCAGCCTCTCTGCTAATGGGTGGGGTTGTGTTCCTGTCTTGCTAGTTGTTTGGCATAGGGTGTTCAGCACTGTAGCTTGCTGGTCATTGAGTGGAGCTGGGTCTCAGCATTGAGATGGAGATCTCTTGGAGAGCTTTCGCCGTTTGATATTATGTGGAGCCGTGAGGTGTCTGGCGGACCAGTGTCCTGAACTCGGCTCTCCCATCTCCTAGGCACAGGTCTGACACCTGGCTGGAGCACCAAGACACTGTCAGCCACATGGCCCAAGTCTACAGTTGCTCCCAAAATCGTCTGTCTCAATTTTGAAGTGATTCATTGTCCATTCAGGTGTATCTGAGATGCAGGGTACATCAGTTTGATTGTGGAGATTTAGTCCACTGCTCCTGAGTCTTTTGGGAAGTCTGAGTTCTTCTGCCAGCATTCAGTAGGTGTTCTGTAGGAGTTATTCCACATGTAGATGTATTTCTGATATTTGTGGGGAGAAAGGTGATCTCCGTGTCTTACTCCTCCGCCACCTTGAAGGTCTCTCCTCCCTATGGTGACTTTTTAATTCACTAAAATCTAGGAGAAAGGTCAAATAGGGAAAGACACTGAACCAAAGTTTTTATGTATTTGAGCACAATAATGTGAGATTCAAGTGGGAGTTTTAGGGGGGAAAAAAGAAGAGCTGGAAGTTGAAATGAAAAGCAAGTAGGACACACCTCAGGCCTCTGGTAGGAGAGATGTGGGGAGAGAAGACCTGCCATGAGAAGGCTTCAGAGTAGCACTGTCCTCAGGGGAGATCCAGGTGTCTATGAGAGTAAGAAGGTGATGAACATTTCTTGAAGACCTCAAAGGTATGGGGAGTTTGTGGGAATAGCTCATAGGACACAGTGAGATGGCTGCAGGATATGGGGGAGGGGAGGAACTGGGATCAGCAACAGTGATATACATACACAGTCATGTAGGTATTAGTACCTGGAGGAAAATGGGTTCCCAAGGAGCCCTGGGTTTCTCTTGGTGACAGTCACAAGGTGATGCATATGAGGGGGTGGAGAGTGATGGGGATTTCCTAGGAGCATAAGGAGATCTACAGTTCAGGCTTTACTGTTTCTTAATGCAGGGTCGAGTTGAGGTGCCTCTAATTGAGTGAATAACTCTTGCCCTGTGATGATGGAGGCACCTAGCTTCCTTTTGCCCATAAATTCCCACTCCTGTGTCTGGGTTCAGCGTAAGACTTAATGACAAAATCTTTACTGACCATCACCCATCACCCATTTATGAGCTGTACTTTCTCTGAATCGGCCTTGCAATCAATTTCTTTTCATGTAGTTTTTGTATGTAAGACCAGATCTCTTCAACTAATTATCAAGCTTCTGAAGTACAGAAGGCAGCCTTAACTAAGCAATTTCTTACAGTTACTTACACGTCAGCATATGGCCTAAGAGGTCTCAACCCCTTTTTTCTGCTATAACATACACAACACATGCTGTTTCAATGAGTGATATTTTCCCATGGGTACACTCAGATCTTGATGAAGCCTCAAAAATTGATATAACTATATGATCATACCTTCTAAGTGCTACAGTAAGTATTAATTACACACCAGGAATCATTCCCCAAGAAAGGTTGTTGTGGCATAGATGCTGTCCATGCAGAGCGCTTCTCAACATCCTAGTTGTAACTCCATGCCTTTCCCTCCCTGTTTACAAAGCCTACCATAGTAAAAGAGTGACTTAATTGCAATGATAACCTTGTACCCACTCTAATCTTTATCATTTTCCATAGTACTTTGCTATAAGGGAAGACTATTCAAGACCTACCTTACAATTGTTTGAGGACATTAGTGTTATGACCGAACCTTGAGAACTACTGTGCTTGAAAAGTTTGGGAGATACATCTGAGTACCTATAGTTGATGTTTTGCATTTGTGACCTGTCCTGTGGTTATCAGTAATCTAAATTCCTTAGGCAGTGAATTGAGTACATTCCCTTTTTACCTTAGGAACACCCAATGAAAAATTTTTCTTCTATTGCAGTAACTATGCAGATTCATCAGGTTTGTATTCTGGTTTCACCCCTTAAGAGCTTTATGGTACTTTGGCAGGTTAATTAATTTCTTTGCCTTCAGTTTCCACATCTTTAAAATGAGCAAAATAATTTAAATGAGTACATACCTCATAGGTTTATCGTGAGGATTAAGTGAGTTAAAACATATAAAGTGCTTAGAACAGTACCTACTACTGAGTAAGTACTCAATAAAGGTAATTTACTAAGATGTATTTCATGGGCTACACTTTACATTTTAAGTTGCTTTATTTTAAAATGGAAGGATTTTCATAGAGTCTTCCACAGTGTTTCTTTGCTCTTTCTTTCCCCCCACCCCAGCTTTATTGAGATATAACATATATTGACATAGAACATCACATTATGTAAGTTTAAGGTTTACAATGTGATGATTTGATACACACTATATACACACACACACACACACACACACACACACACACATATATATATATATATATATATATATATATATATATATATATATGGAGGAGGTAATTGCAATATTCCAAGTAAAATCTGATGCTGACATGGATTAGGGTGGTGTCAGTGTAGGTGGTGAGTAGTAGTAAGAGTATGGATATATAAACTGAAGATGGAGCCAATAGGATTTCTTGAAAGATTAGATGCGGAATGGGAGAGAAATAGAGAAGTCAAAGAAAACTTCATGGTTTTGGCTTGAGCAACTGGAAGGATGGAGTTTCCATTGACAGAGATGTAGATAAGTCTAGATGGATCCGATTTGGCCAGGAATTGTGGGTTGGGGGGAAGTCCCAAGGTAAGTTTAAGATGCTTGAGATGGCTATTAGACACTCAGATGAAGACATTAAATAAGAATATTGGTATTGGGAGGGTTTCATGACAGACATAAAATTCTAAAGTCATCAGCACAAGGGAGTGAGTGTAGACAGAAAAGAGAAGTCCTAGAATAAGCTCTGTATTACTTCTACTTCACCATGAAAATTTTCTGGAGATAAAAAGAAACCAGCAAGGGCTATGTGAAGCCCTTGACAGCAAAGACAGATGGAAGGAAACAAGGAGAGTATGTATTTTTGGAAGCCAAACATAGAAAATGTTTCAAGAAAGAGTAATCAATCAGTGTAACATGCTGCAATGGACAGATCATTAAAGCAAGTGTCCAAATTGGGGGGATAAAAGCCTAACAAGAATGGGTTCAGGAGAAAATTAGAAGAAGAGGAGACAATAAGTATAAATAAGTCTTTTAAGTAAGTAGTTTTGTTATCAAGGAAAGCAGAGATATGGGGTGATAACTAGAAGGATAAATGAGGTCAACAATAGTTCCTTAAGATGAAAGAAACTGCAACAGTTGTGTATGCTGATGGGAAAGATCCAATAGAGAAAAGGAAATAAACGTCTCAGGAGGGAGTTGGGGGAGAAGTGCTGGAGCTATGTCCTTATTGGGCAAGATGGGATGGGGTCTAGTGCACCAGTGGAGGTGCTGGTCTTTTTTTTTTTAATGGCTGCATTGGGTCTTCTTTGCTGCACAGAGGCTTTCTCTAGTTGCAGCGAGCAGAGGCTACTCTTCCCTTGTTGTGGAGTACAGGCTCAGTAGTTGTGGCGCATGGGCTTAGTTGCTCTGTGGCATGTGGGATCTTCCCAGGTCAGGGCTCAAACCCATGTCCCCTGCACTGGCAGGGGGATTCTTAACCACCGTGCCACCAGGGAAGTCCAAGGTGTTGGGCTTTGATGGAAGTACAGAGGGCTAATTTCAGGGAAGGAGATCCAGACTCTGGGGACAGATTTCCTGGGGTCAACTCTTAGCCTCCACATACCATACCTTTGAGTAAGTTATTTAACCTCTCTGAACCTCTGGGGGGCTTGAAAAATACTCAGCACGGGGATCAATTAGCTATCATTGTTTTAAGGTAAAATCAAGCTTAACAGCTTTGCTAACAACAAAAGCAAAACTTTCTGCAGGTTTCCTGGATTAACCGTCTACAGTATATGCTTTTTCTAAAATTTGAGTTAATACTCCTCCCTCTGCCATATTTTCCAACGGCACACACAGATTTGTGTATTTCGCACACACTTTGCCTAGTACATGACATGGACTACTCAGGAAGGTAATTATCCCAGCAAACTAAGCTGTGTGAAAAGATAAACTGCTTAGTGGATTAAAATTGCATATTTTATATAACCCAGTGGCACAAACATCCTCATTCCGCTTGTTCCGTGTTTCACAGATCTCTCCAGGACATCAACTGCTTTGAGCTTTTCCATCATCACTGTTTTTTCTCTGGTGGTAGAATCTCTTTTCCTCTCTTTCTCTCTGCCGGCAACCTTTTTGGACCAGTGTTAATGAGAGAGCCAAGTAGCTTAGTGAGCTAAGTCAGAGCCATTTTCCACTGAAGCAGCCTTTCTAGCTTAGCTGCAAACCAAATAAGTTGCTGCCTCTACACTGGTCCAGGAAGTTTTGCAATTGAAATGGGAAAATCATTTGGGTAGCAGGGTGCTGATCAGATTGTCAGACAAAATAAGTCCATTTTGTCCTCAGTGAGGCAAGAGATACTGCCGTTAGAAAGGAGGAAAAAAGGATGTAATTAAGTCAGTCACAAAAGGTCTAAAGTCTGTCCCCAGAGATTTTTTACTAAGACAGTATGCATTCCTCACTCCTACAATGAGCAGATTTTCAACTTCCTGAATGCTGGGGATGGACAAGGGACTTGACAAAAATTACTTTCATTTTTAGGGTTTTGTATTCTACACTTTTGATAGTTATTTCCCCTCCACAAAACCCGTGACTTTTACCCCACTCTAGTAGCATCAGGAACACCTGAAGCATAGTCCTTGAGATTTCACATCTTCACCTTTTCTGTTGACTTGAGGTTGCTCTCTTTCCTTGCCTTCTTGTTTCTTATTTCACTTTGGTGACTACACGGCTAGACATACAGTAGGTACTCAATAATTACTGCCTGAATGCTGAAAGGTATTGAAACAAACCATTAATTTTGTTAAATCCAATACCTCTAAAAGCCCAAAACTCCATTATGAGTTCACATATTAGTTCCCTGCTAGACTGGAAATTTCCATGACTCTAATTTCCATGAGCACAGAGTGTCCATGCCCCCTATACTCAGAGCCTGGCACATCACTGGCCCCAAGTGAGTAATAATCGACCAACTGACTTCTCTAAATGTTCTGGAGGGATGAGAGTGTCCAAATGAGAAGGAGGAATCCAGAAGAGTCTTATCTGGTAAGAGCACGTATTCAGACTTTGTGAATGTGTTTGCATTCCAAACATGTTATCAGCTCCGTCTAAAAATCTAAACCTTTACTTTTGCAGAGCACCTCCTCATCCTTACCCTCTCACTTACATTAACTCTAAATCATACACTGAACACTGAGCTCCATAAAACAAACTTTGATAAACTCATAGGGCATGGAGAAGAAGCCATCCAAGATCGCTCCAGATTCAAAAGCTGACTGGAAGCATGATGATGTGGGGACCTGGGTTGCTGGCACTGGAAATGGTGCTCCCTGGGCTGCCAGGAAAACAGTTATCATGCAGAAAAGGGAATCGGATTATGGTGCTCTGTTCTAGAAGGAGGAGTTAAGTGGTGGAATTTACAAGGACATAAATCTACAGGCAGACATTGAAGGTTGCTGTATGATACAGTGAATTCTTCCAAGGAACTGTTCAAAAAAGGTCTAGGTAACAATATCAGAGAAAAAAATTTTTGAGTCACAGAAGTGATAATTTAAGATCTTTAAGATTCCTTTCAACTTGAAAAACCAAGTGCTGAAGAAATACACACACAAATCTATGATAATAAAGTACTTAATATGTGCCAGAAACTATGCTAGCCCTTTAAATTAATTAACACCATATTCATAACAGCCTTATGTTCTTATAACCATTTTAAAGATGTGGAAAGTAAGTTCAGGTAAATTCCCCAAAGACACCTAGTAGGTAAGTATCAGAGCTGAGATTCAAGCCAAAGCATCTGACTCTAGAGCCTGCATTGTAACCCATTACACTCACTCCCTTTTCCTATGAAAGAAAATAATGAGTTCTTACCATCAGCGAAGCTCTTCCTTTTAAGTTACAGTACTCCAAAGGCTTCTCTGAGCTTGGATGTTTTAGCTGAGACCTGGAGAGTAGAAGATAGTTTTAGAATAAGGGTAAAAGTCTTCTAAGAACAGGGAACATCACTTGACACTGAATGTTTCCAAAGAACCAGAAGGAGACAACTGTCATGGGGGCAAATTGAGGAGGAAGGAAAGGGATTCATAATAAGGTAAGAGTTCTAGGCTGTGGTCAGGTCACACAGGCTGTACTTAAGGGCTTTGGATTATAACCTAGTACAGTGGAAAGGTCTATGACAAGGGAAGGATGGATAGCATTAACCTGTTTTACAGATGAGGGAGAAATCCCAGTAAAGGGAATACATTTCCTAGGGTTCTTAGCAGGCTGATGTGAGAGTCAAAACAAGATTGAGAAGATAACCATTATTGTTGTAAGGCACTGTGATTGGGGGGGGGGGGAAATGTTTGTTACTGTGGCATAACCAAGCAAAAGCTGAGTCATACTCTACGGGTTACAGAAGGGCTGTGAGGATGGGTGAAAAAGAGTGATGTAGGCTAAAAAGGAACAGCATTTGCAAAGACTCTGAGGAGGTAAATGGTATGATATATTGTGGATCCCAAATGGCAGAAGTTTTCTAGTCAGTCAAAAGAGAGATTGGTACAAGAGGAAATTGAAGAATTAGGCTGGGTCCAGATTCCATAGGGCCTTGTAGGTATTTTAAGAATTTTACATTTAATCCTAAGGGCTTTAGGAAGCCAATATTCAACAAGATAATCAATAGATTTACTTTGTAAGCCATAAAGAACTAACAGATATATTTTACATTAAAAATAAATGAAACTTTTTTACATTGAAAGTTGCAGTCATCATAACTCTTTACTCCTAAGCTGTCTAGCATAAGTAAAAACGAAAGATCTTCTCCTAAGTAAGCACAATATTGTTACCATATTTAAGCAAATTAACAATACTGAAATAAATAATGTTTGAAAATTTTTATAATATTTTTGGGGAATAAATAAAAGGCTGAGCCTCACAGAAAAGAAAGCCCCAAATATAACAAAAGATTTTTTTGCACTAATCATTTGATAAGAAACACATTCATATAACCCAAGCATAGACCTCTGACTCTAAGGGTTCACAGAAATCACATAATTTTAAATATGTCACAAGCTATTGACTTACCATTTACAGAGACGGGCCTAGAAATGATGTTTCTGACTGCTAGCTCAGTTCAACACCAACAACATCTCTGTGGGACAGCTTGGGGAATCTCCCTTGTTTTCAAGGGTAACAAGGGAATCAACATAGGCCAAGTTCTACCAGAAATCACTACCCCTCCAGCTAATCCATTTTTAATATATCAGTCTGAAGTGTAGCACTCCATCAACATGTTTCATCTCTGTCAACTTTCTGGAGGGCTTCAGATGGCATGGTTAATTCCCAGGCATCCCTCTTACCTCTGTAACAAGTGGTTAAACCTAGACATAATTTAGGGTCCTGGACCTAGTCATGAGGCACTGTTTAAAGCCAGTATTTTATCCATGGGTCCGATGGGAATATTGCTTATAACAGTTTAATACAGTATCATAGCAGTTTATTTTCAGATTCCTGTACCAGTGCCCTCCCTCTCTTTCACTTCCCTAAATGCCACAATAAGATATGTTTCCTTGAGCCCTAAGAAAGGCCCAAGGTACAAGGTAAAGAAGACAATCAACCATTGCTATACTACCTACAAGTTTCAGTAGCTGTCAGTTTAACATCATAATAAATCAATAAATGCATATGCATTTCAAACTATACATTGGCTTAGAGCTTTCCTGTCTTTCAGTAGCCCAGAGAATATATTCAAAACAAACAATTTAATAAGGAATTTTAGACCCTCCATTATGTCTCCTTATGTTCTCTCTGTGTTCATGCATTTCTTTTGAACTCCAGACTTATATTTCTTACTCTTTATGGGCCAAAAGCTTGCACCTGTGCTGGAAGATTGTTAATTGGACATCTCCTCCATTGAAGTAGCATGAAATCCAATATGCCACTGTTTGGTTTCGAGTTCAATAATTGATGGTCCCACACCACATCAAGTTCAGGACCAGTGGAGAAAAAACACAGGAACAAGACCAGGCCCCAAATATTAGCAGATTCCTGGTAAAGTTGGATAGGAGAAGGAGCCCTGGTTCTGGTTCCAAAGTGCCATTGCTAACCCCCCCTCATACATCTCAAATTATATTTAACTACCCAGTCATATGCCAAGTAGCAAAAACATTGCAGGTGCTTCAACAGCTCTAATGTGCTTGGGTTGAAGCCTGAGCCTACCACATGTGCAGGGGGTGCACATGTGCATGTATGCACACATGCAGATCTCAAGACAACAAATCGAGGAGAGCCAAGCACTTTCCAAATTTCTTTTCCCTATCTATCATCTACCTCAATAAGATGGTGGAGTAGGAGGATCCTGAGCTTACCAACCCCCACTGCCTGCCATGAACACATCAAAACTACGACTACTTATAGAGCAACTTTCTCTGAGAACAACCTGATGGCTAGCAGAACAGCTCTTCTACAACCAAGGTTATAAAGGAAGAACCATATAGAATATGGTAGGAGGAGAGCAGAAGTGATCTAGGAGAAGTATCCCTGGTGGGAGGAGACCTAGAAGAGGAGGGAGTTATCATCACAGGCTCCATTATCCTCCCTAAAAGGTGAGAGGTTCAAGCTCCAAACTGGGCATCCCAGCCCTGGGAATGAGCCTCCTTGGGGCTTACCAAAGGGATGTAGGAAACCAAGACTCTGCTCTTAAAAGAGTGCACACACACACACACACACACACTTGTTTGCTCCCAGTCCTGGTACAAATGAAGGCAGCAGATTGAAAACTGCCTGCTTGCTCTGGTTGGTCTGACAAGACCTTCCCTGCATGCTTCACAGTCTGCACTAGGCTTGCTCCTGCTTCAACCCCTCCTGCTCTGGCACTTCTCCTGGCCAAGGTGGAGACTGCCATCACACGCACCAGGAAGAAGCATAAGTTGCTCAGAACTGTGGTTTCAGCATGTTGGGCCCCAATCCCACCCCCAATCAACACAGAGACTGACATTACCACATAGGGGAGAAGCAGAGCTGGCTCATAACTGTAGCTCCAGCCCCACCCTCAATCAAGGCTGAGACCCCCATCACACTATGGAGAAGCCCAACTCTCTCAGGGCTGCTGTTCCAGCCCCTCAGGCCCTGATCCAGTCCCCAACAAGGCAGTGGCCACCATCAAGAAACCCCAGCTTACACCAGGCTTCTGTGCTAGCCCCTCTGACCCCAGTCCTATCTGCCCCCCACCAAGGTGGCAGTCATCAACACACCCCAGGAAAAGAAATATAGCCCATGTTCACTTCAGATGCAGCTCTCTCACCAAACCACTAGGTTCACAGAGATTACATAGGGACACTCCCGTACAAGGACACACCTTCAAGATCAGGATAGGTAGCTGTTTTACCTAATATCATAGAGACAAACAGAGGAAGTCCAACAAGATGACAGAGGAATATGTTTCAAATGAAAAACAAGATAAATTGAGAGGGAAAAAAACCCTAATGAATTAGAGACAAAATAATTTACCTGATATAGAGTTCAGTATTTATAAAAATGCACATTGAACTCAGGAAATGAATAGAGGAACACAGTGAGAACTTAAAGAACTAGAAAAAATAACCAATCAGAGCAGAATAAAGTAATTACAATGAAAAATACACTAGAAGGAATTAACAGCAGATTAGGTGATATGGAAGAATGCATAAGCAACCTGGAAAACAAAATAGTTAAAATCACTCAGAAGAGAGGGGAAAAAAAGGAGAGTTTAAGGGACCTCTGGGACAACACCAAACATACTAGCATTTGTATTTATACAGTTCACAGGAGAAGAGAAAGGGGCAGAAAATGTATTTGATGAAATTATGAGTGTAAACTTCCCTAGTCTGAAGAAGGAAACAGATATCCAGGTCCAGGAAGCACAGAGAGTCCCAAACAAGGTTAACCTAAAGAGATCCACGCTAAAACATAGCATAATTTAAAAGGGCAAAAGTTAAAGAAAGAATTTTAAAGGTGGCAAGAGAAAGCAAAGAGTCACATACAAGGGAACCCACCTAAGACTATCAGCTAATTTTTCAGCAGAAAATTTGTAGGCCAGATGGGAGTGGCATGATATACTTAAAGTGGTGAAAGGAAAAAAATAAGCAACCACGATATTCTATCCAGCATGGTTTTTAATCAGAATTGAAAGAGAGAGAAAGAGTTTACCAGACAAGTAAAAGAGTTCATCACCACTAAACTGGTCTTATAGGAAATGGTAAAGGGTCTTCTTTAAGCAAAAAAGAAAAAGCCTACAACAAGCTGTAAGAAAATATATGAAGGGAAAAATCTTACTGGTAAAGGTTAATATATAGTAAAGGAAGTCAATCAACCACTTAAATAAGCTATTATAAAGGTTAAGAGACAAAAATTGTAAAATCAAATATAACTACAATAAACATTAAGTGATAGCACTAAAGATGTAAAATATGACACCAAAACATAAAACATGGTGGGGGAGGTAAAAAATATAGTGCTTTTAGAGTGTGTTTGAACTTAAATGACTATCAGTTTAAAACAAGCAGATACAGTTATAGGTTGATATATACGAACCTTTCGGTAACCACAATTCAAAAGCCTACAATAGATGCACAAAAAACAAAGAGAAAGGAATCCAAACCTAACTCTAAAGAAAATCATCAATCCATAGGGAAAAGACTAAAAGAAGATGAAAAGAACAAAGAAGAACCAAAAAAAAAATGAGAAAAGTAACAAAGTGGCAAAAGTACATGTCTATGAATAATCACTTTAAATGTCAGTGGAATAAATACTCCAATCAGAAGACATAGGGTGGCTGAATGGATAAAAAAACAACACCTAACTATATTTGTCTACAAGAGACTCACTTCACAGTTAAAGATACACAGAGACTGAAGGTGAAGGGAGGTAAAAAGATATTCCAAGCAAATGGAAACAAGAAGAAACCTGGGGTAGAAATTCATATCAGACAAAATAGACTTTAAAACAAAGCCTATAACAAAAGACAAAGAAGGGCATTATATAATGTTAAAGGAGTCAATCCAAGAAGAGGATATTATTTTTGTGAACAGATATACACCTAATATAGGAACACCTAAATATATAAGCAAGTATTAACTTACATAAAAGGAGAAATTGACTGTAACACATTAATAGTATGGGACTTTTACATCAATGGCTAGAATATCCAGACAGAAAATCAATAAGGAAACAATAGCCTTCAAAAACATATGAAACCAAATAGACTTAATAGACATCTATACAATACATCCAAAAGCAGCAGAATATACATTCTTTTCAAGTGCACATGGAATTTTCTCCATGATAGAGCACAGGCTAGCCAGAAAACAAGTCTCAATAAATTTAAGAAGGCTGAAATTATATTAAACATCTTTTTCAACCACAGTGGTATGAAAGTAGAAATCAATTACAGGAAGAAAAATGGGGGGAAAATAACTACAAACAGGTGGAGACTAAACAACATGCTACTAAAAGACCAATGAGTTCAATGAAGAAATCAAAGAAGAAATCAGATACCCTGACAAATGAAAACGAAACAAAACTTCCCCAAATCTATGGAACTCAGCAAAAGTAGATCTAAGAAGGAAGTTTATAGTGATATAGAGCTACCTCAAGAAACAAGAAAAATCTCAGATAAATAAGCTAACTTTCCATCTACAGAAATTAGAAAAAGGAGACCAAACAAAGCCCAAAGTTAGCAGAAGGAAGGAAATAATAAAGATCACAGAGGAAATAAATAATACATAACCCCCCCCCAAAAAAAAACAGTAGAAAAGGTCAATGGAAGTAACAGCTGGTCTTTGGAAAATATTAACAAAATTGTCAGACCTTTAGTTAGACTCATTAAGAAAAAAGAGAGAAGGGCACAAATAAACAAAAATAGAAATTATAGAGAAAATTTTATATCCAATATAACAAAAAAATAAATACTCATAAAAAAATACTATGAGCAGTTACATGCCAACAAGTTGGACAAACTAGAAGAAATGGATAAATTCCTAGAAACATATAATCTTCTAAGGCAGAATCAGAAAGAAATAGAAACATTTCAACAGACTGATTACTAGTATTGAAATTGAAGGAACCTCTCTAGGCAGGGGAAATGGGAAAAGCAAACTAAAAACTACAATAGATACACCACAAAAAAGAAAAAGCAACCCAAACACAATACTAAAGATGGTCATCAAACCACAAGAGAAGAGAACAAAAGAGGAAGGGAAGAAAAATGACCTACAAAAACAAACCAAAAGCAATTAAGAAAATGGCAATAGGAACATACATATTGATAATTACCTTAAATGTAAATGGATTAAATGCTCCAACCAAAAGACATAGACTGGCTGAATGGATACAAAAACAAGACCCATCTATATGCTGCCTACAAGAGACCCACTTGAGAACTAGGGACACATACAGACTGAAAGTGAGGGAATGGAAAAAGCTATTCCATGCAAAAGGAAATCAAAAGAAAGCTGGAGTAGCAATACTCATAACAGACGAAACAGACTTTAAAATAAAGACTGTTACAAGAGACAGGGAAGGACACTAGGTAATGATCAAGAGATCAGTCCAAGAAGATGTAACAATTGTAAATATACATGCATCCAACATAGGAGCACCTCAATATATAAGGCAAATGCTAACAGCCACAAAAGGAGAAATCAACAGTAACACAAAACTAATGGGGGAATTTAACACCCCAATTACACCAATGGACAGATCATCCAGACAGAAAATTAATAAGGAAACACAAGCCTTAAATGACCCATTAGACCAGGTAGACTTAATATTTATAGGACATCCCATCTGAAAGCAGCAGAATACACTTTCTTCTCAAGTGCACATGGAACACTCTTCAGGATAGGTCACATCTTGGGTAACAAACCAAGCCTTGGTAAATTTAAGATAACTAAAATCATATCAAGCATCTTTTTTGACCAAAAGGCTATGAGATTAGAAATCAATTACAGGAAATAAAAACTGTAAAAAACCCCACAAACACATGGAGGCTAAACAATCTGTTACTAAATAACCAATGGATCACTGAAGAAATCAAAGAATAAATTTAAAAAATACCTAGAGAAAAATGACAATGAAAACATGATGATCCAAAACTTATGGGATGCAGCAACAACAGTTCTCAGAGGGCAGTTTATTGCAATGCCATTTTACCTCACAAAACAAGAAAAATCTCAAATACACAACCTAACCTTATACCTAAAGGAACTAGAGAAAGAAGAACAAACCAAACCCAAAGTTAGTAGAAGGAAAGAAATCATAAAGATCAGAGCAGAAATAGAGATGAAGAAAACAATACAAAAGATCAATGAAACTAAAAGCTCATTCTTTGAGAAGATAAACAAAATTGATAAACCTTTAGCCAGACTCATCAAGAAAAAGAGGGAGCAGTTTCAAATCAGTAAAATTAGAAATGAAAAAGGAGAAGTCACAGTGGACACCATAGAAATACAAAGGATCATAAGAGACTACTACAAGCAACTATATGCCAATAAAATGGACAACTTGGAAGAAATGGACAAATTCTTAGAATCTCCCAAGACTGAACCAGGAAGAAATAGAAAATATGAACAGACCAATCACAAGTACTAAAATTGAAACTGTGATTAAAAATCTTCCAACAAACAAAAGTCCAGGACCAGGTGGCTTCACAGGTGGATTCTATCAAACACTTAGAAAAGACTTAACACCTATCCTTCTGAAACTATTCCAAAAATTGCAGAGGAAGGAACACTCTCAAACTCATGCTATGAGGCCACCATCACCCTGATACGAAAACCAAAGATACCACAAAAAAAGAAAATTACAGGCCAATATCACTGATGAACAAAGATGCAAAAATCTTCAACAAAATACTAGCAAACAGAATCCAACAGCACATTAAAAGGTTCATACACCATGAGCAAGTGGGCTTTATCCCAGGGATGCAGGGATTTTTCAATATCTGCAAATCAGTGTGATACATCACATCAAAAAACTGAAGAATAAAAACCATATGATCATCTCAATAGATGCAGAAAAAGCTTTTGAAAAATTCAACACCCAAATATGCTAAAAACTGTCCATGAAGTGGGCTTAGAGGGAACCTACATCAACATAATAAAGGCCATATATGACAAACCCACAGCAAACATCATTCTCAATGGTGAAATACCAAAAACATTTTCTCCAAGATCAGAAACAAGACAAGGATGTCCACTCTTGCCACTGTTATTCAACATAGTATTGGAAGTCCTAGCCACAGCAATCAGAGAAGAAAAAGAAATAAAAGGAATCCAAACTGGAAAAGAAGTAGTAAAACTACGTTTGCAGATGACATGATATTATACATAGAAAATCCTAAAGAAGCTACCAGATAACTACTAGATCTCATCAATGAATTCAGTAAAGTTGCAGGATACAAAATTCATACACAGAAATCTCTCACATTTCTATACACTAACAATGAAAGTTCAGAAGGAGGAATTAAGGAAACAATCCCATCTACCATCACATCAAAAAAGAATAAAATACCTAAGAATACACACCTACCTAAAGAGGCAAAAACCTGTACGCAGAAAACTATACGATACTGATGAAAGAAGTCAAAGGTGACACAAACAGAAGAGAGATATACCATGTTCTTGGATTGGAAGAATCAATATTGTGAAAATGACTATACTACCCAAAGCAATCTACAGATTCCATGCAATCCTTATCAAATTACCAATGGCATTTTTCACAGAATTAGAACAAAAAATGTTACAATTTGTATGGAAACACAAAAGACCCCAAATAGCCAAAGCAATCCTGAGAAAGAAAAACAGAGTAGGAGGATCAGACTTCCTGACTTCAGACTATAATACAAAGTTACAGTAATAAAAAAACGTATGGTACTGGCATAAAAACAGAAATATAGATCAATGGAACAGGATAGAAAGCCCAGAGGTAAACCCCCACACCTATGGTCACCTAATCTAGGAGGCAAGAATATACAATGGAGAAAAGACAGTCTCTTCAAGAAGTGATGCTGGGAAAACTGGACAGTTACATGTAAAAGAATGAAATTAGAACACTCCCTAACATCAGACACAAAAATAAACTCAAAATGAATTAAAGACCTAAATGTAAGGTTAGATATGATAAAACTCGTAGAGGAAAACATAGGCAGAACACTCTCTGACATAAATTGCAGCAAGATCTTTTTCAATCCACCTCATAGAGCAATAAAAATAAAAACAAAAACAATTGGGATCTAATGAAACTTAAAAGCTTTTGCACAGCAAAGGAAACCATGAACAAAATGAATAGACAACCTACAGCATGGGAAAAAATATTCACAAATGAAGCACCCAACGAGGGATTAATCTCCAAAATATAGAAACAGCTCATGAAGCTCAATATCAAAAAAACAAACAACCCAAAACAAACACGCCAATCTAAAAAATGGGCAGAAGATCTAAACAGACATTTTTCCAAAGAAGACATACAGATGGCCAAAAAGCACATGAAAAGATGTTCAACATCACTAATTATTAGAGAAATGCACATCAAACTAAAATGAGGTATTACCTCACACTGTTCAGAATAGCCATCATCAAAAACAATAAATGCTGGAGAGGGTGTGGAAAAAAGGGAACCCTCCTACACTGTTGGTGGGAATGTAAATTGGTACAACGATTATGGAGAACAGTATGGAGGTTCCTTAAAAAACTAAAAATAGAGCTACCATATGATCCAGCAATCCCACTCCCGGAGAAAACCATAATTTGAAAAGATACATGCACCCCAATGTTCATTGCACCTCTATTTACAATAGCCAGGACAAGGAAGCAACCTAAATGTCCATCGACAGAGGAATGGATAAAGAAGAGTGGTACATATATACAATGGAATATTACTCAGCCTTAAGAAAGAATGAAATAATGCCATTTGCAGCAACATGGATGGACCTAGAGATTATCATACTGAGTGAAGTAAGTCAGACAGAGAAAGAAAAATATCATATGACATTGCTTATATGTAGAATCTAAAAAAAAATGAATTTATCTACAAAACAGAAATAGAGTTACACATGTAGAAAACAAACTTATGGTTACCAGGGGGTAAGGGGGAGGAGGGATAAATTGGAACATTGGGATTGACATATACACACTACTATGTATAAAATAGATTACTAATAAGGACCTACTGTATAGCACAGGGAAATCTACTCAATACTCTCTAATGACCTATATGGGGAAAAAATCTGAAAAAGAGTGGATATATGTATATGTATAACTGATTTACTTTGCTGCACACCTGAAACTAACACAACATTGTAAATCAAATATACTCCAATAAAAATTAAAAAAAAAAAGAAATTGAATCAGTAATCAAAAAACTCACAACAAACAAAAGTTCAGGACCAGATGGCTTCACAATGGAATTCTATCAAACATTTAAAGAGTCAATACTTATCCTTCAAAAGCCATTCCAAAAAATTGAAGAGGAGGGAACACTTCCAAACTCATTCTATGAGGCCAGCATCACCTTAATATCAAAACCAGACAAAGACACTACAAACAAAGAAAACTATAGGCCAATATCTCTAGTGAACATAGATGCAAAACTCTTCAGCAAAATATTAGTGAACAGATTTCAACAATACATAAACGGGATCCTATATCATGATCAAGTGGGATTTATTCCAGGGCTGCAAGAATGGTTCAACATATGCAAATCAATCAATGTGATACACAACATTAACAAAAGGAAGGATAAAACTACATGATCATCTCAATATATGAAGAAAAAGCATTTGACAAAATTTAACATCAATTGATGATAAAAACTCTCACCAAAGTGGGTACAGAGGGAACATATCTCAACATAATAAAGGCCATTTATAGCAAACATGCAGCTAACATCATCCTCGATGGTGAAAAGCCTTTCCTCTAAATTCAGCAGCAAGACAAGGATGCCCATTACCACCATTTCTATTTAACGTAGTATTGTAAGTCCTATCCACAGCAATTAGGCAAAGTAAATAAATAAAAGGCATCCAAACTGGAAGGGAAGAAGTAAAACTGTCACTATTTGCAGATGACAAGATACTACATATAGAAAACCCTAAATCTCCACCAAAAAAAATATAAGAACTAATAAATATATTTAGCAAAGCTGCAGGATACAATATAGAGAAATCTGTTGCTTTTCTCTACAGTAATAATTAATTACCAGAAAGAAAACAATTCCATTTATAAACAAATCAAAAAGAATAAAATACCTAGGAATACTCTGAAAACTATAAGACACTGATTAAAAAAAATTGAAGATGACACAAAGAAATGGAAATATATCCTGTTTTCATGGATTGGAAGAATTAATGTTGTTAAAATATCCTTACTACCTAAAGCAATCTATAGATTTAATGCAACCCCTATCAAAAAACCCATGACATTTTCACAGAACTAGAACAAATAATACTAAAATTTGTATGGAACCATGAAAGACCCCAAATAGTCAAAGCAATCTTGAGAAAAAAAGATCAAAGCAGGAGGGTATACATGCCCAGACTTCACACTATACTACAAAGCTACAGTAATTAAACCAGTATGGTAGTGGTACAAAAACAAGACACATAACTCAATGGAACAGAATAAAGAACCCAGAAAGAATCCCACATTTGATCAATTAATCTACAACAAAGGGAGTATGAATATATAATAGGCAAAAGACAGTCTCTTTAATAAATGGTGTTGGGAAAACTGGTCAGCTACATGTAAAAGAGTGAAACTAGAACCTTTTCTCATTCCATATACAACACTAAACTCAAAATGAATTAAAGACCTATATGTAAGACCAGAAATTATAAAACTACTAGAAGTAAATATATGCAGTACATTCTTTGATATTTGTCTTAACAATATTTTTTTGGATATGTCTCCTCAGGCAAGGAAAACAAAAGCAAAAGTAAATAAATGGGATCTAATCAAACTTAAAAGCTTTTGCACAGCAAGGGAAATCAGCAACAAAACAAAAAGTCAACCACTGAATGTGAGGAGATGTTTGTAAACAATATAACCAATAAGGGGTTAATATCCAAAATATATAAAGAACTCATACAACTCAATATCAATTAAAAACACAATTAAAATTAGAGGACTTGAATAGTTATTTTTCCAAAGGAGATATACATATAGCCAACCAGCACGTGAAAAGATGCTCAACATCACTCATTATCAGGGAAATCCAAATCAAAACCACAATGAGATATGACCTCACACATGTCAGAATGGCTATCATCAAAAAGTCTACAAATAACAAATGTTGGAAAGGATGTAGAGAAAAGGGAACTCTCATAACACTGTTGGTGGGAATGTAAATTGGTGCAGCCACTATGGTAAACAGTATGAAATTTTCTTGAAAACTAAAAATAGAACTCCCATATGATCCAGCAATTCCACTCCTGGGTATATATCCAGCAAAAACTAAAACACTAATTCAAAAAGATACATGCATCCCAATATCCATAGCAGCATTATTTACAATATCCAAGGTATGGAAGCAACCTAAATGTCCATCAACAGATGAATGGATAAAGATGTGATGCATGTGTTATGCATGTGTATATATGTGCATACATACATGTATACATACATTCACACCCTATGAAATATTAGTCATAAAAAAGAACGAAATTTTGTCATTTGCAACAACTTGAATAGACATAGAGGGTATTTTGCTTAGTGAAATAAGTCAGACAGAGAAAGACAAATACTGTATATTTTCAGTTATACGTGGAATCTAAAAAATAAAACAAGTGAATAAATACAACAAAACAAAAACAGACTCACAGGTACTGAAAACAAACTAGGGGTTACCAGAGGGGAGAGGACTTGGGGGAGGGGCAAAATAGATGAAGGTGATTGAGAGGTACAAATTACTAGGTATAAAATATAAGTTACAAGGATGTAGTGTTCAGCACAGGCAATATAGTCAATATTTTATAATAATTTTATACGGATTACAATCTATAAGAAATGTCTATTCACTATGCTGTACACTTGAAACTAATATGGTATGTATACTTCAATAACATTATGTATAAATTGAAATTTATGAAAATTTTTTTCTATAAACACAAGGCTCTGTTATTTTTTCTTCTGAATTGAATTATAATTATAATTGTCACTATTACATAATTGTTTAAAAGAATATAAATATATTTAATATTTTGATAAAAATTATTAAACAGAAAAATAAAACAATTGCAATTTCCAAAAACAATATTTTCTTTTTGAAGGAAGAAAAAACTGAGAGGACTGAAAGAAGGAGAGGAACTTTCTCCCTAACACATCCCTAAGTTCCTAATTTAAAAGGCAGCAGGAATACAGGGAAAAAGAGAAAATGGTCCTCTCTTACAGCCCCAAACTGGCCTCAGTTCACATATTTCCTCTCTTGGTTAATATCATTGCCCTTTACCCAGACCTTTATGCTAGAATCCTGTAAGTTCAACTCTTTCCTATCTTTCAGCCCACACATCCAGTGAATTACTGGGCCTCAGAGATTTTCACCTCTGAAAATTTCTTCTCTTACAACTCCATTGCTACAAAATCACTTGCCGCCATCATCCTCTCCCATCCATTTAAGTGAAACAAGTTCTAATCATAGTAGTTCAGAGCATGAACCATGAATCAGATTATGTCATTTGGAGCCTGGCTCCATCACTTATCAGCTGGGTGACCTGACCTTAGGAAAATTGTTTAACCTCTCTGAGTCCCAGTTTCCTTAGCTTTAAGTAGAGAAAATAATAGTACCACATGATTGTAGTGAGGAGTAAAAGAAATACTGCTAATAAAATCCTTAAAATAGGACCAGGCACATATAGTAAAAATTTTTAAATGTCAGGTACTATTATCACTATTTATAATTACCAGTTTTTTTAATTTGAAAAGCAAATTTGGGGCAATGCCTATAGTATTATCCTGTTTTTATACAATAAACTGTATGTGTACATGTGCACATGTTTTTCTATGTTTTGATTGCAGATAAAAGTATAACATGATAAATACCAAACTGTTAACATTGGTTATCTAAGAGGTGCAGCTTGGGGTTAGGGGAGAATAGTGGATATTATACACTTTTCTTAACAGATCAATGTCTTGTTTGATTTTTTACAATGAGCATGTATTTTTTGCCAATTAAAGAAAGTCTCCCAAAACAATCTAGCATCCACTTATTTTGTAATTTTTGTGTTCTTATAGTTATCAGATTCTGTGAATTAGAAGTGTTAATTGCCTACTCAAAATCTTTACTTAGAGAATGAAATGCGAATACATTAGTATGTTTATACAAAACTCTTTCTAACCAAGCAACTCAATTTACTCTTCTAATCGCTTCTATTACCACTCACTACTTACTACTTTCAAATCTTCACCCGCACTGTTTTCCCCCTCACAATGCAGGACATCTCTCACCTTAAGCATTCCATCATTCTTCATGCCATAGGATATGCCATTTCCTCTGCCATAAATGCCCTTCTCTAATTCTTGGCTGTGTCATTGTGTGATTCCTCCCCCACCCTTTTTTTTTTTTTTTTTTTTTTTTTTTTTTACACTATGAGAAAATGTGATTTTCTGCCAGTAGGTTTCTTCCCACTGCCTCTATTCCCAGTTACATTACCTCTTCTAAACTACAGCCATAAATGACACTGAGTGGTTTGAGAGCTGCTTTAAAAGTTAGATTCCAAGGCCTATAAGCCTCTACTACTATTCACTTTGCTTTCCCATTTAGCCTTGTTCCTGTCTGGAGTCCTGCAGATTAAGTCAGGATCCTGCCATCAAGTCAGATTAATCACCTGGGTAAGTCTGAGCTAGTCCAGGAAATTCAAGATAGGGAAATTGTAATCCAATTATATTTCTAAATGTGAACATTCTTTTGCTTATAAAATATCACCAAACCACTTATCATCAACGACCAGTATGGTTGTTGTAGAAAATATTTTTTCTGGGCCATCAATCAGGAAGGAGAGAGGGTACAGGAATATGTATGGGGTGTGTGTGTGTTGTGATAGAAAATACACTACTGCCATCTTATTTTCAATGTCTGTTTTAAAGAGCAATTTTCTTTTTTATAAATAGAAATATAATTTTCAAAAACCTATAGCCAAATATTACTGAAGTCCAATATATTGTTTTTTATTATGATTAGTACTGTTTGGTTCCTGTTTAAGAATTCTTTGCTACCTGCCTACCTCAAGGTCATGAAGATAGTCTCCTATATAGTATTTTCTCAAAACTTGGTTGCTTCGTTTTTCATATTTAGGTCTGTGGTCTATCAAAACTTGATTTTTGTTTATGATTTAAGTCAGGGAAGAAACTATTCTTTTAAGATAATTGTACTGGCACCATTTATTGACAAGACTATCTTTTTCCCACTAGACAGGAGTGGCAACTTTTTCATAAATCCAGTGATTGTATATGTATCTATTTGTTTCAAGATTCTATATTTTGTTCCACTGGTCTATTTATCTAGCTCATATCAATGTCTTTCTGTTTTAATTTCTATTGCTAGATAATTAGTCTTGATATCTGGCAGTGAAGTCTCTCTGACTGTGTTCTTCTTTAGAATCAGATTGCCAATTTCCATCAGAAAAAAATTCCTGCTATAATTTTTATTGGGATTATATTTACAGAGAAATGATATCTATAAAGTGTTCAGTTATTTAATTTGTAAACATTACCTTTTCATATTTAGGTATTCTTTACTTTCTGTCAGTAATGTTTCATAATTTTCTGGGTAGGGGTTTTATGCATCTTTTATTAGATTTATTCCTAGATAACTAATATTTTTAGAATTCTAATGTAAATGGTTTCAAAAATTCATTTCATAATTGTTGCTAGTAAATACAACTGATTTTTACATCCACCAACTTTGTTAGGCTCATTTATTCATTCTGATATCTTATCTGAAGATTTTAAAACTTACTTATCAATTTATATATACATAAAAAAATTCTCATAAATAAATAATCCACATACATAAGCATGTTATCTTAAAATTCTGTCAGTTTTGCTTCTTTTCCAGTTCTTATACGTGTTAATTCTTTTTCTTAATTACACTGGCTAGAAATTTCAGCACATGCTGCAAAGAAGTCATATTACAGACATTTTTGTGTAGTTTTCAGACTTGGGGGGGTAGAGAAAGCTTTTCAATATGGGGCCACTACATATAATGTTTGCTGTAGGTTTTTAAAAATTATTATTATTGTGTAGATATTTTAGGCCAGATTAAGGAAGTTCACTGAATTTTAGAATTTGGAAAGAATTTTTATCTGAATGTATGTTAATTTTTTTTAATGATTTTTTTGTATCTATTAGGATGATCTCATACTTTTTCTCCTTTATCCTGCTAATGTGACAAAATACATTGACTTTGACTTTTAAAAGATAACCAAACTTGCATTCTTGGAATAAACTCATTTTGGTTATATTACCTATTTTATTTAACACTGGAATTAATTTTTAAATACTTTGTTTAAGAACATTAGGTCCATGTTCACCAGTAAGATTGGCCTATAAATTTCATTTCTTGCAATACCCTTGTCAAGTTCTAGTATGCAGACTGGATAAAACAACTTGGAAAATTTTTGCTCATTTTATATATTATGGAAGAGTTGATATAAGGTTAGCACTTTTGTTCCTTTCTTTAACTTTCTGGAATATTTTATTATAAAGTCTTATTTTAATTTTCAAAATGAAAAAAAAATCTATTCATTAAAAGACACAATTAAGAAAATGAAAATGCAAGCCACAGGATGGAAGGAGATAATTATAGCACAAATATCCCCTGAAGGACTTCGATCCAAAATTCCAACAAATGAATCAGAAAAAAATTAAAAATATAACCTATTTAGAAAATGGGCAAAATGACTTCAACAGAAAATTCACAAAGGAAAATATTCACAAGTCCAATAGATAGAGGAAAAGATGCTCGACACACTTTGAAAACAAAGCAGTGAAACTGTATTTTTTCAGAGAGGAATATGACCCTAAAATATCTGAAGGAATCTAAAAAGACACTGCTAGAACTAAAAAACTAGTTCAACAAGGTCACAAGATACAAAATCAATATATAAAAATCAACTATATTTGTATATGCTAATAAAATATGAAAGTAAGAAAACAATTCTATTCACAGTAGAATCCAAGAGAATAAAATACATAGGAATAAATTTAACAACAATAAAAAATTCAGTATACTGAAAACCACAGGGAAAGAGACAAGATGGTGGAGTAGAAGGATGTGTTTCTTCTTACAGAAACACAATCACAACTGACTGCTGAATAACCATTGACAAAACAATGCTGGAACCTATCAAAAAAGATACCTACATCCAAAGACAAAGAAGAAGCCACAACAAGACAGTAGGCGTAGCTCAACTGCGATAAAATCAAATCTCATACATGCTGGGTGGGCAAACCATAAACTGGAAAATAATTATACCACAGAAGTTCTCCCACAGGAGTGAAACTTTTGAGCCCCACAGCAGGCTCCCCAGTCTGGGGGTCTGGCAATGAGAGGAGGAGCCCCCAGAGAATCTGGCTTTGAAGGCCAGCAGAGTTTGATTGCAGGAATTCCACAGGACTGGGAGAAACAGAATCTCCACTCTTGGAGGGTGAATACAGGGCCTTGTGCACACCAGGACCCAGGGGAAAAAGCAGTGACCTCATAAGAGACTGGGTCAGACCTACCTGCTAGTATTTGAGGGTCTCCTGTGGAGGGGGGGAGGGGGAAGGCTGTGGCTCAATTCATGGACGAGGACACTGGCAGCGGTAGTTCTGGGGAGTACTCATTGGCGTGAGCCCTCTTGGGGGCTGCCATTTTCTCACCAAGACCTGGCCCCACCCCACAACCTGTAGACTCCAGTGCTGGGATGCCTCAGGCCAAACAACCAACAGGGCAGGAACACAGCCCCATCCATCAGCAGACAGGCTGCTTAAAGTCTTCCTGAACACACAGATGCCCAATAAACACACCCCCTGACATGGGCCTGTCCAACAGAGGGAAAAGACTCAGCTCCACCGACCAGTGGGCAGGTACCAGTCCTTCCCACCAGGAAACCTGCACAAGCCTCTTAGCCTCATTCACCAGGGGGCAGACAGCAGAAGCAAGAAGAACTGAAACCCTGCAGCCTGTGGAACAGAAACCACAATCACAGAAAGTGAGACAAAATGAGACAGCAGAGGAATATGTCCCAGATGAAGGAACAAGCTAAAACCCAAAAGAACAACTAAGTGAAGTGGAGATAGGCAATCTGCCTCAAAGAGAATTCAACATAATAGTAAAAATGATCCAAGATTTCAGAAAAAGAATGGAGTCACAGATCAAGAAGATACAAGAAAGACATAGAAGAACTAAAGAACAAACAGAGATAAACAATACAATAACTGAAATGAAAAATACACTAGAAGGAATCAGTAGCAGAAAAACTGAGACAGAAGAATGGATAAGTGAGCTGGAAGACAGAATGGTAGAAATCACTGCCATGGAACGAATAAAGAAAAATGAATGAAAAGAAATGAGGACAGTCTAAGAGACCTCTGGGACACATTAAATGCACAGACATTTGTATTATACGGGTCCCAGAAGGAGAAGAGAGTGAGAAAGGACCTGAGAAAATATTTGAAGAGCTAATAGCTAAAAACTTCCTTACCATGGGAAAGGAAACAGTCACCCAAGTCCAAGAAGTGCAGAGAGTCCCAGGCAGGATAAACTCAAGGAGGAACAAGCCAAGACAAATACTAATCAAATTGACAAAAATTAAAGAGAAATAAAAGAAGATATTAAAAGCAACAAATGAAAAAAGCAACATACAAGGGAATCCCATAAGATTATCAGAAACTCTGCAAGCCCTAAGGGAGTGGCATGATATATTTAAAGTGATGAAAGGGAAGAACCTACAACCAAGAATAGTCTACCCAGCAAGGCTTTCATTCAAATTTGACAGAGAAATCCAAAGCTTTACAGACAAGCAAAAGCTAACAGAATTCAACACCACAAGATCAGCTTTGCAACAACTGCTAAAGGAACTTCTCTAGGCAGAAAAGAAAAGGCCACAACTAGAAATAAGAAAATTACAAATGGAAAAATCTCACAGGTAAAGGCAAACATACAGTAAAGGTAGGAAATCATCTGCATGCAAATATGATATCAAAGCCAGCAATTATGAGAAGTGGAGAGCACAAATGCAGGATATTGAAAATGCACTTGAAATTAAAAGACCAGCAACTTAAAACAAACTTGTTAATATATAGACTGCTATATAAAAACCTCATGGTAACTGCAAACTGAGAATCTACAATAGATACACACACACAAAAAGAAAATAGAATCCAAACACACACTAAAGTTAGTCATCAAACTACAAGAGAACAAAAGAGGAAGGAAAGAAAGAACACCTACAAAAACAAATGCCAAACAAGTAACAAAACGGCAATAAGAACGTACGTATTGATAATTACCTTAAACATAAAAGGACTAAATGTTCCAACCAAAAGACAGAGACTGGCTGAATGGATACAAAAATAGGACCTATATATATGCTGTCTACAAGAGACCCACCTCAGACCTAGGGATACATACAGACTGAAAGTGAGGGGATGGAAAAATATATTCTATGCAAATGGAAATCAAAAGAAAGCTGGAGTAGCAATCCTCATCTCAGACAAAATAGACTTTAAAATAAAGAATGTTACAAGAGACAAAGAAGGACACCACATAATGATCAAGGGATCAATCCAAAAAGAATATATAACAATTATAAATATATATGCAACCAACATAGGAGCACCTCAATACATAAGGCAACTGCTAACAGCTATAAAAGAGGAAATCGACAGTAACACAATAATAGTGGGGGACTTTAACACCTCACTTACATCAATGGACAGATCATCCACACAGAAAATCAATAAGGAAACAGGCCCTGAATGACACATTAGAATAGATGGACTGAATTGATATTTATAGAGCATTCCATCCAAAATTAACAGAATACACATTCTTTTCAAGTGCACATGGAACATTCTCCAGGATTGATCACATGCTGGGCAAACCACAGTAAATTTAAGAAAATTGAAATCACATCAAGCATCTTTTCCAACCACAACCCTATGAGATTAGAAATCAACTATGAGAAAAAAAAAAAACTGTGAAAAACACAAACACTTGGAGACTAAACAATATGCTACTAAACAACCAATGGATCACTGAAGAAATCAAAGAGGAAATCAAAAAATACCTAGAGAAAAATGACAATGAAAGCATGATGATCCAAAACCTATGGGACATGGAAAAGTAGTTCTAAGAGGGAAGTATATGGCAATACAATGTTATTTCAGGGAACAAGAATAATCTCAAATAAACAACCTAACCTTATACCTAAAGGAACTAGAGAAGGAAGAACAAACAAAACCCAAAGTTAGAGCAGAAATAAATGAAATAGAGACAAAGAAAAAAATAGAAAATATCAATGAAACTAAAAGGTGGTTCTTTGAGAAGATAAACAAAATTGATAAACGTTTTGCCAGACTCATTAAGAGAAACATAGAGAGGGCTCAAATCAATAAAATTAGAAATGAAAAAGGAGAAGTTACAATGGACACTACAGAAACACAAAAGGTCATAAGAGACTACTACAAGCAACTCTATGCCAATAAAATGGACAACCTAGAAGATATGGACAGATTCTTAGAAAGGTACACTCTCCCAAGACTGAACCAGGAAATAAAAGAAAATATGAAGAGACCAATCACAAGTACTGATTGTGATTAAAAACTCCCAGCCAGATGGCTTCACAGGTGAATTCTATCAGATATTTAGAGAAGAGTTAACACCTATCCTTCTGAAACTAGTCCAAAAATTTGCAGAGGAAAGAACACTCCCAAACTCGTTCTATGAGGCCACCATCACCCTGATACCAAAACCAAAGATACCACAAAAAAAGAAAATTACAGGCCAATATCACTGATGAACATAGATGCAAAAATCCTCAACAAAATACTAGCAGACTGAATCCAACAATACATTAAAAGGATCATACACCATGATCAAGTGGGCTTTATCCCAGGGATGCAAGGATTTTTCAGTATCTGCAAATCAATCAGTGTGATACACCACATCAACAAATTGAAGAATAAAAATCATGTGATCACCTCAATGGATGCAGGAAAAGCTTTTGACAAAATTCAAGACCCATATATGCTAAAAACTCTCCAGAAAGTGGGCACAGAGGGAACACACCTCAACATAATAAAGACCATATATGACAAACAAACAGCTAACATCATACTCAATGATGAAAAGCTAAAAGCATTTCCTCTAAGATCAGGAATAAGACAAGGATGTCCACTCTCACCCCTATTATTCAATGTAGTTTGGGGAGCCCTAGCCACGGAAATCAGAGAAGAAAAAGAAATAAAAGGAATCCAAATTGGAAAAGAAGAAGTAAAACTGTCACTGTTTGCAGATGACATGATACTATACATAGAAAATTCTAAAAATGCTACCAGAAAACTACTAGAGCTCATCAACGAATTCGGTAAAGTTGCAGGATACAAAATTAATGCACAGAAATCTCTTGCATTCCTATACACTAACAATGAAAGATCGGAAAGAGAAATTAAGAAAACAATCCCCATTACCATCACATCAAAAAGAAAAAAATACCTAGGAATAAACCTACCTAAGGAGGCAAAAGACCCGTACTCTGAAAACGGTAAGATGCTGATGAAAGAAATTGAAGATGACACTAACAGATGGAAAGATATACTGCGTTCTTGGATTAGAAGAATCAATACTGTCAAAATGACTATACTACCCAAGGCAATCTACAGATTCAAAGCAATCCCTATCAAAATACTAATGGCATTTTTCATAGATCTAGAACAAAATATTTTACAATTTGTATGGAGACACAAAAGACCCTGAGTAAGCAAAGCAATCTTTTATTATTATTAATTTTTTATTGGAGTATAATTGCTTTACAATGTTGTGTTAGTTTCTGCTGTACAATGAAGTGAATCAGCTATAAGTATGCATATATCCCCTCCCTCTTGGACCTCCCTCCCACCCCCCCATCCCACCCATCTAGGTTGTCACAGAGCACAGAGCTGAGAAAAATGGAGCTGGAGGAATCAGACTCCCTGACTTCAGACTATACTACAAAGCTATAGTCATCAATACAGTATAGTACTGGCACAAAAACAGAAATGTAGATCAATGGAACAAGATAGAAAGCCCAGAAATAAACACATGCACCTACGGTCAATTAATCTACAACAAAGGAGGCAAGAATATACAATGGAAAAAAGACAGTCTCTTCAATAAATGGTGCTGGGAAAACTGGACAGCTACATGTAAAAGAATGAAATTAGAACATTCTCTAACACCATACACAAAAATAAACTGAAAATGGATTAGAGACCTAAATGTAAGGCCAGGCACTATAAAACTCTTAGAGGAAAACATAGGCAGAACACTCTTTGACATAAATCACAGCAATATCTTTTTGGATCCACCTCCTAGAGTAATGGAGATGAAAACAAAAATAAACAAATGGGACCTAATTAAAATTAAAAGCTTTTGCACAGCAAAGGAAACCATAAACAAAATGAAAAGACAACCCACAAATGGGAGAAAACATTTGCAAATGAAGTGACTGACAAGGGATAAATCTCCAAAATACAGAAACAGCTCATGAAGCTCAATATCAAAAAAAAAAAAAAAAAAAATCCAAAAATGGTCAGAAGGTCTAAATAGACATGTCTCCAAAGAAGACATACAGATGGCCAAAAAGCTCAACACGAAAAGATGCTCAGCATCACTAATTATTAGAGAAATGCAAATCAAAACTACAATGAGATATCACCTCACACTGATCAGAATGGCCATCATCAAAAAATCTACAAATGATAAATGCCAGAGAGGGTGTGGAGAAAAGGGAACCCTCCTACACTGTTGGTTGGAATGTAAATTGGTATAGCCACTTTGGAGAACAGTATGGAGGTTCCTTTAAAAACTAAAAATAGAGCTACCATATGATCCAGCAATCCCAGTCCTGGGCATATATCCAGAGAAAACCATAATTCAAAAAGATACATGCATCTGAATGTTCACTGCAGCACTATTTACCATAGCCAGGACATGGAAGCAACCTAAATGTCCATCGATGGAGGAATGGATAAAGAAGATGTGGTACGTATATACAGTGGAATATTACTCAGCCATAGAAAAGAATGAAATCATGCCATCTGCAGTGACATGGATGGACCTAGAGATTGTCATACTGAGTGAAGTAAGTCAGACACAGAAAGACAAATATCATATGATATCGCTTATATGTGAAATCTAAAATAATGGTACAAATGAACATATTTACAAAACAGAAATAGAGTCACAGGTGTAGAAAACAAACTATGGTTTACCAAAGGGGAAAGTGGGGGACAAATTGAGAGATTGGGATTGACATATACACACTACTATACATAAAATAGATAACTAATAAGAACCTACTGTATAGCCCAGGGAACTCTACTTGGTACTCTGTAATGACCTATATTGGAATAGAATCTAAAAACGAGTGGACATATGTACATGTTTAACTGATTCTCTTTGCTGTACAGCAGAACCTAATGCAACGTTTTAAATCAGCTATGCTCCAATAAAAATGAATTTTAAAAAATGGCGTAGACCTATATAGACATTTCTCCAAAGAAGACATACAGATAGCCAAGAGACACATGAAAAGATGCTCAACATCGCTAATTATTAGAGACATGCAAATCAAAACTATAATGAGATATCACCTCACACCAGTCAGGATGGCCATCATCAAAAAGTCTACAAACAATAAATGATGGAGAGGGTGTGGGGAAAAGGGAACCCTCTTGCACTGTTGGTGGGAATGTAAATTGCTCCAGCCACTATGGAGAACAGTATGGAAAAAAACACGGTTCGAAAGGATACAAGTGCTCCAATGTTCATTGCAGCACTGTTTACGGTAGCCAAGTCATCGAAGCAACCTAAATGTCTAGGGACAGAGGAATGGATAGAGAAGATGTGGTAATATATACAATGGAATGTTACTCAGCCATTAAAAAGAATGAAATAATGCCATTTGCAGCAACATGGATGGACCTAGAGATTATCATACTGAGTGAAGTAAGTCAGATAGAGAAAGACAAATATCGTATGATAGCTCTTATATGCAGAATCTAAAAAAATGATACAATTGAACTTTTTTACAAAACAGAAACAGACTAACAGACTTAGAGAACAAACTTATGGTTACTGGGGGTGGAGAGTTGGGGGAGGGGTAGATTGGGAGTTTGGGATTGACATGTACACACTGCTATATTCAAAATAGTTGACTAACAAGGACCTACTGTATAGCACAGGGAACTCTGCTCTATACTCCGTAATAACCTAAATAGGAAAATAATTTGAAAAAGAATAGATACATGTATATGTATAACTGAATCACTTTGTTATACTTTGTTAATCAACTGTATTCCAATATAAAATACAATTTTTTTTAACAAAGAAAAAACTACAAAAATTTGCCAACCATAGTTACAGAAGATCTCAGTAAATGGAGAAACATACAAAATTCATGTGTTGGAAAACTAAATATTGCCAAGATGGCTATTCTACTCAAATTGATTTAAAGGCTCACAGCAATTTCTGTTAAAATCCCAAGAGGCTTTTTATTTTTCTTTTGTATAAATTGACAAGTTGACCCTAATAGGTATACAGAAAGGCAGAGGACCTAGAATAGCCAAAAAAAATGTGAAAAAGGAGAACAAATTGAAGGGCTAACACTACCTGATTTCATAACTTACTGCAATGGACCCTTGAACAGTTCAGAAGTTAATCTAAGTATAATTTATAGTCAGCCCTCCATATCCACAGTTCCTCATCCACAGATTCAACCAACCTCTGACCAGGGAGTACTGTGGTATTCACTATAGGAAACTATCCACTTATAAGTTGATTGACACAGTTTGAATCCATGTTGTTCAAGGGTCAACTGTATTTGTTTTTCTGTCTGCAAATGATTATCTCCATTGTGATATACCTTTATGTTCAACTCTCAAGCTAGCAACTATATCTTTAAAATAGCTATTACCCTGAAAGAAAAAAACTGATGTCAATTAGTCCATTCTTCTACTTTAGGCAAATGATACTTGTGTATACTTTTCTGTCTGATTTTAGCCATCTCTTCTAACCTACTCTGCATATCTCTCCCTACCACCCCACCTTTAGGAAGTATAATAGTTCCACACCCTTTCACCAACTCATTCTGTCTCTTAAGTGGCCTTTGGAAGATCATTTGGATTCATGGTGCTCATCTCTAGAGGAAGTAATATGGGCGCCATTGCAGTCTCCTTCCTCTCTTACTCCTTTATTGAGAATGAGAAAAGGAGTTAGGAGTCACCCCTTCCTCCATTCCATCCCAACTCCGACTACTTGGGGCTTTCAGAACGGACAATAGAGACAGCGTCTTCTTTTATATATGCTTGGGTTATATGGGAAAACCATATAACCATGTGCCTTGCAACTCACCCACTAGGCTTTTACCCTTATAGTAAGGGTACAACTTTGAAAATTCTACTTTTTACTTTTGAAATTTCATGTTCATCTCTCTTCTAGGATGTCTCACTGTCCAGATTTACTCATTCAACTTTTCCAGCTCCTACCCTCATTCTGTCCCTTTTAAAGTACCAGATGGAAAAAAAATAACATATGTCCAATTTACAGAAATAACTCAAAAGTCTGAAGGCTGTGCCGATGGTCTGTGACAATAACCCTGTACAACTAAAAAGGATGAAACTGTGAGAATAAAACTGTGTGTGCTGGTGACACTTTCCCAGCTTCTGCATCTGCTTTGGCTTCATCGATTAAGGTTCTAATGAGCCTTTTCTCATATCTATCATCTGTGCTTCTCTCCTCAGCTGCCATCCTGGGAGAGGGAGTAAGAAAACATGATTGACTCATATAGCAATTCATATTATATTGGCTCATTTATAAGTTTTCCAATAATAATTGTGACTACCTTAGCCTTATGACAAATGCAACTTTCTCCCAGAAGTCATCCCTGATATTGCCACTTGGAATTATGTTTTTTATTTTCTCCTCTGAGTACTAATGGCACATCATCTGAACTTCTCTTACAAGTATTTATAACTACAATAGAGAGCAGAATGTAATTTGTGGGTATCTATTATGTCTATAAGTTCCTTGAGGACAAGATTAATGTCTAAATGAGACCTCTAGCCACATGTTGGTTTGTATGGCACTTTGTACATTATAGTTAATAAGGAAATTTGTAGATGGATGCATGTACACGTGAAAGGAGAGGAAGAAAGAGCACAAATCGGTTCACAACAAAAGATTCTACAGTAAAGGAATAAGGGATGTAGGTACTGAGGATAGAGAGTCTGGGAAAAGAAAGCTCTTTAGTACTAAAGCCAAATGGTAGGGCCAGATCTTGGGTAGAGGCTGTGATGCTGATGAATTTACTGAAAACAGGATGAAGATAATAACTTGAAGCAGAGAAGCCAGGCACTTGGCTGGCCAGCCTTAGTTCTGACTCTGCATGTTACACAGCTAATAAGGTACAGACAAAAAGAGAAATACTTACCAACTATTTGCCAGATACCAGATACTGTGATTAATGCTTGACCTTTCTCTCCCTCTCCCCCCGACCCCATTTTCTCACTCTCACCCTTATTCTCTCATTTGTTTCTGATAGAAAGGGAGTCTTGTTTCTATTCTAATAAATCAATATAGGCTATTCTTTCAGAATAGTTTTGCTCATCACCTGAACGCTTTGTAAATATGATGTAAAGAGTTACTAATGCAAGAGGTTTACTGGGGTAGTGGTATTACTACCTGTAAAGATAAAAGGAAGAAGACATAGGATTAGGCAGATCTGACAAATCTTGACCAGCCCAATGGGGAAATGTAGAACAAAGGGGTGACCCACATTGAGCAGACATAGACAGACCCTAGTAGCCTCATCATATTCAGCCATTGGCTGGGGTTGCCAGTGAGGCATGTGGCCTCAACTGGAAAAATTAGGCAGGTCCTGAAGGAACTGATGACTGGAGGTCATCAGCTATCTGCATTTTTTGTAGCTGAACATCAAGTTCTTTCTTTTAGACTGATCCAAGTGACATACCTCCATGGTGTCACACCTCCATAGTGTCATACCTTCCACGAGATCTTAATTAGTCTAGATATGTTTATGGCATTGTGCTTGGCTGATCCTAGTGTACTGCCTCATAGATTCATAACTAGAAGTGACCCTGGAAACCACCCATGAGTCATTTCTAAAACATCTTTCTGGTTGCCCTGGGTTCTTCTTAAGGGTGCCTTGTGAACCTGTGGAAATCAGAAGGGAAGAAGGAGTAGCTTTGGATCTTCTCGACCTCCTTCCAAACACAGTAGCTTCACATTCTTGTGCAAGAGATAAAGGCTTTCATGTAATATTCCATTAAAAATAGCCTCTGCTATTAAGAAATTTTAAAAGTTTAAAGTCCATTGATATTTTCCAACAGCTCATATCTCGAGTGGTAAGGGAATATCAGGGATTTATAACTTTTCAGATATGAATAGTTTTACAGAACACACTAGGAATTACACATCAACTAAAGGCATTGTTATCTATGCCATAGCCCTACGCCTGAGAATAGCCCCAGAAGAGTGACACCTAGAGACCACTGGGTTAGAGGCAGATGCAGAAAAGGGAAGGGATTTCTTCAAGGTCACATGATAACTAGGGGCAGGAATAGGATCAGTGCCTGGTCTTCTGACTCCTTAGGCTGCGTTCTTTTCACTCTGCCATGATGCTGCTATGATTGGGCTAGACCAGACAAAACACAGAAGGCACTAGTAGTTGCTACTGAGAAAGAAGAACTATCAAAGATCATTGTTAGCATCAATATCAAAACATTTTCCTTTCTTTTACAGAAAACCTTGTTCAGAGCCCCAATACAGTGAACAAATAAAAGTTGAGCTACGGTGACTATCACGGGGGCTGGGGGCTAGCTGGAGTCAGAGGCTTCCCACACTATTTGACCTTTCTCTTTCTTCTCTGACCAATGTACAGTGGTTACTGACTACCTCAGTAGGACTCTTGACCTCTAAGTGATATGATTTAAAAAGAGGGAGGGACACATATACACTATTGATGCTATGCATAAAATAGATAACTAATGAGAACCTACTGTATAGCACAGGGAACTCTACTCAGTGCTCTGTGGTGACCTAAATGGGAAGGAAATCCAAAAAAGAGGGGATATATGTATATGTATGGCTGAATCATTTTGCCATACAGTCGAAACTAACACAACAGTGTAAAGCAACTATGCTCCAATAAAAATTAATTAAAAAAAATAAAAAGAGGGATGTGCCAAAACTCAGAATGGCACAGCCACTTTCAGTGTTATAAGTGGGTTCACTGTAAAATGAGTGGTCTCATCATTCCAGCCCAGGCTACAACACTGCCTCCGAAGGAAACTTTTATTCTTAAAGACCACAAAGTGTAGAAACAGAAAACTTTAGTCTTGGAAGGTAGTCTCTCTTGTGCTATAAATCTGAGTCTGACAGCAGCTACTGACTTGAAAATATCCAGGGAGTTCAGGCCAAGCTTAGGAAATTTACTTTGACACATAAACTAATATGGAGGGAAACCTGCTATCACTCTGGAGCAGTTGATCCTGCAAATCGGTCAGCTGACAAAGCAATTTACATATGTCGACCCCCTTCCTTCTTCTTGGAGAAAATAATGGGCTCTCCACTCACTAAGCGCCAGGGTTTGGAGTGAATTAGATTACCTGCTGAAATGTATATTACATTTTGAATACCCTTACTGTGCAGAGAGGATTTAAATTCCACTCTCTCTATCTTACTAATTGGGTGGGTGGCTGACCATTCCCCCAAAATGAGTCCCTCTTCAGAGATTAGTGTCACAGAGCCCAGGAAACTAAGAGCAGTCAGTGGGCCACCAAGAGGACTTTGCTCCCTGAGTTCTTCATTGATTGCTCTCTCCTCTGCCCCACCTGACCACCCCCACCTGCTCTTGACATCAGGCTGACACCATCTCACCACTGGCCCATCAACTGCTCCAGAGAGATGCTCCGAAAAATTGTATTTGGAGCTGCTCAGTCTCACGAGTCAGAAAATCTGATTCCATTTCCATGCCTTCCAAATACAATCCTGCATGCAGTCGGCCAAGCAAATCACTGGGCACCTTTAATCAGTCATTTCACGGAGAAGTTCCTGGGGCCCTGGGGAGTGGCAACCTTCCAGAAAGGAGCCATAGGAAATGCTCACGAGAAGCAGCCAAGGCTGCGTGGGCCCAAGCTTAGATGTGTGGCTGAGAGCAAAGCAAGCACAATTTTAGAGTACTTCACAGTTTACAAGGCACATTCATGTGCATGATTTCATTTGAGGTTCTAAACAAATCAACGAGGTAAGACTAAAAGGAAATATTCTTCTAATACCCAGTTTTTTAGTTTTTCAAAATTGTGTTCACGTAGATAGTCACTCACCTGACTCCATGCAGTAATTGACAAGGCTGAGACTCGAAGCAGGGATTTTGTGACTCCAAACCCTGTGTTGTTTGCATCTCCCTGCGTGATGCTAACACCCACCACCGTCACTGAAGGCAGCAGCTAACACTTACTAAAGTACTATCTGCCAGGTGCTCTGCACAGTGCCGTTCCTGCATTATCATTACAGACACCCTGTGAGATGGGTACCGACTTGTCCCTGTTTAGCACAGTGCAGCTCAGAGAGATTGTAACCTATTCCCTGTCTTCAGGTTACTGCAATTTTAAAACATGATGCTAACCTGTCCCTACCTATTCGGCTAAAACTGCCTTACCCTCAGGAAAATTAGCTTGATCCACACATGTGGTTTTTCATTTCCATCCCTAAATGTTCTGTAACTGTGGGAGGGTCTCACATACCACAGTCTCAGCAGCCCCTAAAAGGATAGCTCTTTAAGAGGCTGGAGAGATGGCAAGGGGTAACCATGGAAATATGGTTATAATTCCACTTCAGTTAACCATAAATACATGTTAGTAAGAATACAGGATTCTTTCTACATTAAAGAAGAATGCTATTCTTATTATCTTATCCCTTCCTCCACACCGCCCCCCCGCCCCAGTCCCCACTTAGGTGACAATGCCACCAACTTTGAAAGGCAGTTATAATCTTAGGAGGAAAGAGCACAAGGATTATTGTATTCGTGTGTCCCTTTGATTTGGGTGATGCACAGTGGAATGCTATTGTGTCTACTGCTTGAGAAGTCCTTTTGTTCTCACATGCTGGAGTGTAAAGTGGGAGAAGCCAAAGTAGGAAGAGAAAGAGAAGCAATTTGGGAAGATAAAGGGACAAATAAATGTTCAGGGCTCCTGGAGCTGTCTCGGTTGGTATTTTGTGGCGGAACGGAGTGGGAGGAAGGAACATCTTACAATTGTGCTAGCGAACTGAGTAGGCCATGCAAACTGGCACCATCGGTCCAATTATGTTTCTTTTCATTCTGGAGAGTAAAGCAAGAAGGAAATTGAGGAAATGACTGTCATTATTTATAACTTTTTTTGGTAATGAGACATTTCTTTAAAGTATACATCTGTGGATGAGGCTTCCCTGCCTTTGGATGCCCTTCCTTTCCCTTCCTCATCACCATTCCAAGTGTCCTGCCTCCTTCAAGGTCCCCTAATATCAAGGAAGCCTTCCCTAATTATTCTATCTGTTCAGAAAACATCAATAGCATTTAGCATCAGAACTCAACAAACAAATAAATATTGTTTACACACGCTTCCATTATTCTCTATTTATTTAGTCTTATAATCTTACATAAACCTTATAATCCTTGAAGGCAATGATCACATTGTCATTCTCTTCCTGTTGTATCTAATGCCATCTGTAGCTTAATGGGGCCTGGACACATAGTAAGTGATAAATGAACCTTAATAAATGCCTGTTAGCTGTAATGTACGTGTAAAACTTCATCCCATAATGACACATCTCTCATATACCCAAGCACTCCGCCTCTGCACATAAGTTCAAATTTGGACTAATAACAACTGTTGATGAGGGAAGAGAATTTGCAAATTGACTGTTAATATAATGTTTAAACTTCAATTCCTAAAGCTAATGTTTTCAGAAATAATTTCTTTCTAAACTGAAGACTTCTGAATTCATATAACTTTCAGTGATATTGGTGGATCACATTTTGTTTTCTATGCTTATCAGGGAGCCTGCCAGAGCAAATATTCTATCCTAGTCCAAATAGTTCCAATTAAAGCAGAAACCCTTAGTTAAACAAAGTGGAAAACAAGCTCAAAGTACGTATCCTTGGGTGTCAAATCAACCAAAAATGATATATTGTGGGTTAATTTGCATCTACTGCTGGAGAAGGGTTATTGCTAGTTTTAACCAATATTTTAAATTTCTCAAATTCAGGGACCATTTAGGGAAATAGGATAAAACATAAAACATTGTGGCTTTTTTTTTTTTATATAGCACAAGAGAGAACATACCAAAACTAAATCTTAATGTGTTACTGTTACTTTGGAATAAAGTCTTGGTGCCATAGGCATGGATTTTCTGTAAGAAAAAGCTTGGAGGTAAGCTAATCCCATCTCCCTGTGTCACAGGTGAGAAGACTGAAGCTTGAAAGTGTTAAATGACCCAAGCAGAGTCACAAAGTGGCATGGGCAGGAGGCTTGGTTCCAGCCTCAATTTAACCTCCAAAGAGATATAAGCACTTTAGGAACATGAAGATGACAGAAATTAATATAAGGTGGAATAGTCTAGGAACATTTACATAATTCTTTACTTGTTTTCATTTCTTCAAGATAGGTGAAAGGACTGGTTTTTTTAATTTTAGAAATTCTACTGCCTAGAATATTAAAACCCTATAGTAAATGGTCTGAGTGCTGAAAAGCCATAAAAGGCCTCATCCCTATTCATCAGATGTAAATGTAATGATTTGACTATAGTCATCATTAACTGGCTAATAACTATTTATGACCTCAGAATGCAGCTTCTACCCAGTTAATGGGCTACGTAGTAAAGCTATGATTTTATCTCCATTGTTCTGGCTCTTGGTCTCAGTTGCTTGCGTTAAGGGATGAACAGGTTCTGCTGATTATCTGCATAATAAGAGATCATATTCTAAGGGCCTTCAGAAAAACTCTCATCAAACAAAATTGGAGTTGTGTCGGAGAAGGAAGTCTTGCAGAATAATATGTTGATTGCCCCAAATAACCCTCACGAATCGCACTTACAGGAAATTGACCATAGGTTTTCTCAGCTGCATTTTCAAGCAATTGTGAATCCCTAAGTACTGGGATATTGTGTCTGCTGACACTTCTCAAACAACATTTTCCCCGAGCTGCTTCCACTTAGCCTTAGAGATGGCACCCATCTCTTGCAGGAACAGATTTATGGAACATGCCGAGAGTCAGCTGTGTCTGAGCTGGGCTCAGAGTGCAGGGGCTACTTCTCAGTGGCTGGCTAGAAGGGCTCAAAGGAAGAAAAGGCTCGGCAGTGCCTACATCTGGTATCCTGACCATCCTTCAAGCCGACCTCCTCTTCCTCCTCCTTCCCTATTTTTACCCTTCAAGAAACTGTGTTCTTTTGAAGTGTATTTCTTTATTCAGCCTCTATTGAATGACCATACCCAATGTGTCAGGACTAGAGAAGATGAGAAAGAAGTTTAAAATGTGTTCCCTGTTCACTCTGACCTTGCAATTTATTTTACAAGAGGAAATACACACAGAAGCAATTCTTCGAGACTCTGACTGCTCATTACCTGCACCTTATCACTCGTGCTAAAATGACCATTACCTTTGGCCTGGATTAGTGCAATATCAGTAGCCCTAACCAATGTCCCTTTGTCTCTTTTTGTTAAAACCTCATTTATATCCCATCAATTCTTTCCTAAAAATTCTCCAGTGGCTTCATCCTCACCTCACGAAAAGCCGAAGTCCACGGTGGCCCGTAAGGCCAGCTATGACCTGGCCCCATTCTTTGTCTGCCATTATATCCTGCCTCCTGTCCTCTCCCTTCATTCTGACCTGACTCCACTGTCCCTTTGCTGCTCTTCAAGCACTTGAAGGCTTTTGCTCTTGCCATTTCCTGTGTCTGAACTTTTTTTTCCCTAGGCACGCACATGGTGTTCTCCTTCATTTCATTTAGGTTTCTTGTTGAATGTGAACTTATCAGTGAGGACATCCCTGACCGACCTATACACGCATCCCTGTCTTCCTCCCCTGCTTTATTTCTCTTCTTAGCATTTAAAACCACTCCAATCGTTGATTTATCTGTCTCCCCAAACTACATTAGCTTGATGAGAATAGGAAATTTGCTTAGTTCCCTAATATGTCCATAAAACCTAGAACTGTGCCTGACGCACAATAGATGTTAATACATTGGCTGAACTGGAAAACCTAAATGCCTTAATGATTACAGAAGACAAATGCATGAATGAATGCATGCATGCATGAATGAATGAATAGAATGCTAAGATGAGTGCACCACTGTCTAGTAAATGAAGTCCTGTCTCTTTATTCTCGGCTCCAAAGTCATTCTACTAGGGATACTTTCAGATTCAACTAACAACATACATAATCAGCAGTCGTTTAAGTAATAAAGACACTCAATTAAGTTTTACAACAAGAAGCCTGGAGGTAAGCAGTCTTGACCCAATAGGTGCTAAAAGATGTATCACAGATATAATCTCTTTCTATCTTTATCCTCACTCCTCTTACCATGATGGTTTAGAGCTGCATGCATGTGTTAATATATATTCAAGGCAGGGAAGGTGGAAGTGGTGGTAGTAGTAACATCTACCCTATTTTTCAGGAAAATAAGAGCTTTCCCAGGTATCTTTTCCTGTGAGACTTTTTATTATAAATGTGCCATTTATTCATTTCTTAATGCAGGAAAGTTTTGTGTTGTTTTTTCTTCTTCCCCAGCCTTTAGGGTGAAAGTGGGCAACAAAGAAGTGGGTTGTGAATGGGTTTTGATATAGTCAACCTGTACTGTCACCTAATGTCTTCCATGATATGACCGCTGCCGGATTTCCCACTGCTGTACTGTACAGTCCCTGTTCTGGCCCAACTCAACTGTTTACTGCTCCCCTGACAACTCTGCCCCCTACCTTTTAAAAAAATATAGACTTATTTTTTAGAACAGTTTCAGATTTACAGAAAAAATGAGAAGATAGTATTGGGAGTTCTTATATATCCCACACACAATTTCCCTATTATTAACATCTTACTTTAGTTGGTACATTTGTTATAACTAATAAACCAATATTGATAGGTTATTATCAGTTAAAGTCCATACGTTATTCAGATTTCTGAATAAAGTTTTTACGTAATGTCCCTTTTCTTTCGGGGAACTCATCCAGGAAACACATTCAGGTGTCATGTTTCCTTAGGCTCCTCTTGGCTGTGACAGTTTCTCAGACTTTCCTTGCTTGTGATGTCCTTGACAGTTTTGAGGAGTATTGGTCAGGCTTTGTAGAATGTCCCTCTATTGTAACTCGACTGGTATTTTTTTCTCATAGTTAGATTGGAGTTACAAGGTTTTTGTGAAGAAGATCGGGGTCAAGTGCCACTTGCATCAAATCATATCAAAAATGTACTATCAACATGACGTGTATGTCAGGTTTCTCTGTTGTAAAATTACACATTTTCACCCTTTACATACTGTGTTCTTTAGAAGGAAGTCATTATGCACAGCTGACATTTGAGTGAGGAGTTATGCTTCCCCTCCTTGAAGGTGGAGTATCTACATAAATTATTTGGAATTCTTGTGCACGGGGGATTTGTCTTTTCTCCCTGGCTTATTCATTCATTTATGTATATCAGCATAGATATATTGATATTTACTTTACACTGTGGGTTAAAAATCTAATACCTTATTTTTTTGGTCAGATTAATTCTGCTTTGTCCATTGGAGACTCTTTTAGTTGGCTTCTGTGTCCCTTTGACATACCCACATCAATATAGTTTTGTAGTCTTCGAGCATTTTCTTTTTGGCACTGCAAAGTGCTCCAGGCTCATCTTGCATATTTCCTGCCCTGGTCTATCTTATTGGAGAATGGTATTTGAAACCAAGATCTGGGTGGTAGCTGTGCTCACTGTTACTGGGGTGTCATTGCTTCTAGATCTTCTCAGATGACAGAGCAGGGAACTACATGTTTGTTTACTAACCTGTGAATATACATAGATCTAAAACTATTTCTATATGAAACCGTATGTGTCTTTATGAAGTTAATTATTAGTGCAGATTGATGTCTCCAACTCTAGTCCATCACCAGGTGGATCATTCTAGCTTCCTCCCCTTGCTTATCTATAAACTCCTACTCCTATAGTGAGAGACCTGGCGCCCACCATTTGCCATCTACTTAATTATTTGGTTCCAGTTTACATGTATAATGATATCATAATTCTTAACCTCTATCCCTATGAGATACAACTTTATCAACTAGAGTATAGTCATCGTTTGTAGTTCCTTTTGTCTTTAGACTTACAGACTAATTTCCTAGGTTACTTAGGTCAGCACCTTTTTGCACCACCCTCTTCAGTAAGGTTGTTTCATATATCCATCTCATACAGTCAGATTTCTTGTCAAAGTCTACAACCTTCTGGGATCACTCCACCTCCTAGATGATTTATTTTAATTTACCTACATTACACTTCATAAACTTTTATGCTATAAAGTTTTATGGCTTTGACAAATTCATTATGTCATGTATCTACAATTATGGTATCATACAGAATATTTTCACTACCCTAAAAGAAAACCCTGTGTTTCATCTATTCAACTCTGTCCCATCCAGCGGACATCCTGGCAACCACTGATTTTTCATTATCTCTATAGTTTTACCTTTTCCAGAATGTCATATAATTTGAAACATGTAGTATGTAGCCTTTTCGTGTGGTTTCTTTACTTAGCAATATGTATTTAAGGTCCTTCCTTGTCTTTTTGTGGCTTAATAGCTCATCTCTTTTTTATCACTAAATAATATTCCATTTTATGAATGTATCATGGTTTATCTATTCACTTACTGAAGGACATCTTGGTTGCTTCCATTTATTGCTCATTATTAACAAAGCTGCTTTAAACATCTAAAACCTAGGACTTTGACTATATTCAGCTTTGGGAGAAACTGACAAACTGTCTTTCCAAGTAGCTGTACCATTTTGTATTCATGCCATCAATAAATGAGAGTTCCTATGGTTCCACATCCTTGTCAGCATTTGCTATGGCCATTTCCTAAGCCACTTTAATAGATGTGTTAGTGGTATTTCATTGTTGATTTAATCTATACACATGTTTATACCCTTCCTTATGATAGGAAAACTCTTTCCACTCAAAGCCAATTTCAATGCCACTTACTTCTTAAGGAACCTCTCAAAACATCCATCTTCTCTACCAAATGAACTTCTTGCTTTCTTAAATTTATAACATCCTTTCTCACTGAAATAAATCCTTAATATTTGAAAGACACCATAATGTCTTCAAGAATACCACCATATCACTGTCCACATAAAAGTCAGACATTTGGAACTAAGATATTTTTCAACACTTTGGATGCTTAATAATAGTTGCTGTGTAGATGCCAGTGAAGAGAAAGCAACAAAGCCACACTGAGGTAGAGGTATTGGGAAAGCAGCTTAGTTCATTTACCAGTGATGTGGTTTATTCCCAAATACCAGTCTTACCCCCACAAGGAAGTCAGTCATCTCAAATTCTATCATGCCATGGGCAACTGCAATGACTTTTAAATTGTCAAAATCATGAATATTAAATCTGTGAATGCAAATCATCTACAGAACCTCTTCCAGGGCATACTCTTTTTCCAAATCACAGTAATTTTTGCTGTCTTATTTTCCTTCTAGACTACATGGACTTGAGGATAGAATATATCTCTAATTTTATATTCAGTAAATAGTTATCAAATAAACAAATACAAACTGTGCTGTACAGTTTAAAAGGAAAAGATTATTCTTTCTTACAAAAGCATTATCTGCAGTTTAATTGCTTCCTTGAGATTTCAAAGGAGCCTGAAAGCCTGAACAAAACTCTAAAATAAACCAGAAATGTAGGCACCTTGGAGAGAAGGCAGCCCCTGCATTAATATCAAAGCCCTCAGGAGGGACATGTGCTCCCTTTGTCCATGAAAGGCTGTGGCTATGGAGTGGGTGACAGTGCCTAAGTGATCAGCTTGCTTGTTGCCATGGCGATTTAGCCACCCTTGCTGCAGTTGGCAGGTCTCCCAGGACTGCCCCTGCAGACTGGAACCGCCCACCTGTTCTTTCTCTGTGTTTTCTACCTAGCATACTGCCTTTTATTGAACACAAGGGGGACTGGGAAATTCTGTCTATGCTATGGACTAATAGACATGCCAGAATGCAGGTAAGCATAAAAGGATGGTGTGGGGAGAAACGAGATTGATAATCTCAGAGGATTTGGGGAGGTTATCTCTCCCACATAGCTAGGGATCCCATCACCCCTTTCTTTGAAGGAGCAAGGCATTTGCAAGGAGGTGCTTTTCAAGAAAATTCTCCTCTGTCCCCAAAATGTGGTTCTCTCTTGTGATACCTATCCAGAAGACAAATCCAGAACACAAGTGATACCGCAGGCCTAAGACAGTGCTAAGCAGGAGCTTGGTGCTCAGGAAGGAGGGGTCTTGAGTCAATAAAGTCAGTGTTCCTGGGGGTCCCTGATGCTTTGCACATCCCGGGCTGGTCCTGGTGAAGGAAGCCAAAGTGAGCAAACCTCAGGAGGCAGTTGGGGGGTTAGTAAGTCATATACTAGCTATAAAAGAGCCAGCACTTCCTTTACTTATTTCAACAGTTCCTTTTGAGCATTTATTCCATGTCAGGCTCTGGGGACAGAACATAAATCAAGACAGATATGTCCTGTCTGTCATTAATTCAGTACATCTTTAAATTCCAATTGCTAGGTATCCCTTTGGGTTACGTAATTATACTTAGAAAGCATCTATTATAACTCACATATTTCCTAGAAATAATTAATAACACTGTCATCAACAAATCTAGTAACAAAATGTCTATATGTTTATATATGTTTATAGCACTTTATAGCTTACACAAAATTCACAATCCCCTAAAAGAACCCTGTGAAGTAGGTCAGGCTGGGGTTTTCAGCTCCATTTTGCAGTCGAGGAAACTGAAGCTCAGAAAGAATACCTAACTCATCTAAGTCAAAACATCAGTTTTCAAGGTGTGGTCTGAGGACCACTTGCATTAGAATTATTAGGAGAGGTGCTTTTGTAAATGGAATTGGGAGGGCCAACCCAAGATTTCCTGGATCACAATCTGTAGGGGTGGGTGCCAGAACTTTAATTTTTTGATAGTCCTAACTCTCCGTTAACTAACCACTGCCATATACCTTGGTTCATTCAGGATTTAAACTCAGGTATTTTGAGCCTTTTATACCTTCTACCACATCATGGTGGCAGCGTGATCTCGGAACATTGCTGCCTCTTGGTAACCTGAGGCAGGTTTGAGATTTTATGCATCGGTCAGTCCTTTCCTAGCTAAATGCTTCTGTGGAAACAGAAAGGAGGCCTTGGGAATGAAGATTCAGTTTCCTCATCAACTACCCTTTGCCCCCAAAAACTGACCCCTTAGAGCATAGAGCTCCAGTGAAGCATTTGGATCACCAGGAGGCTTTTTGCTGGTGGCAGCATTTTGTCCCTGGTGTTTTCTATTTTGACAGTTCATCAGCAGAGTCACTGGAAGGCGGCAGGAACCTCACTATTCAATTAAGGCTTAAGTGTCACCAGAGCATGCGGAGGAAGAGAGACCTGAGTGGAGACAGCTGAAATCAGTGAGCTTTAACAAGCAGGTTAGCCACCCTTCAGAAGTCAGGGCCCTCCCAAGATGTCAGGCATGGTGCCTTGTGCGGTGGGATACACTGTCTAATTCTCAAAGCCTGTTTCCTGGTTTACCTGTATTGTTCTTCATAAATTACTGTGTTCTACAAAAGTAAGGAATTATCATCAATTTACCAAACATTTATCAAGCATCCACTCTGCTGTGGATCATGGCTGAACAACCCAGATGAGGTCCCTGCCCTGGCAGCATAGCGTGCGCATTAGCAGGGACTACAGACCTAAAATAAGTAACGTGGGAATTTCATGGAGAAGGCAACAAAGGTATTCTGACATCATTTAGTAAGAGAAGTTAACATCACTCAGGGCTTCTCTAAGTGTGGTCTGAGAGCCGCCTGGTCAGAAACCGCTGGGGCTGTTTGTTTGTTAGTAAAAATGCAAAATGCCTGGATCAACCCCCAGATACTCTGGACATGGGCCTAGGGAAGCTACATTTTTATTTTTTTAACTTATTTATTTATTTATGGCTGCGTTGGGTCTTCCTTGCTGCACGCGGGCTTTCTCTAGTTGTGGCGAGCAGGGGCTACTCTTCATTGTGGTGCACAGGCTTCTCATTGCAGTGGCTTCTCTTGTTGGAGAGCATGGGCTCTAGGCACACGGGCTTCAGTAGTTGTGGCATGTAGGCTCAGTAGTTGTGGCTCGCAGGCTTTTGAGCGCAAGCTCAGTAGTTGTGGTGCATGGGCTGAGTTGCTCCGCGACATGTGGGATGTTCCCGGACCGGGGCTCGAACCCGTGTCCCCTGCATTGGCAGGCGGATTCTTAACCACTGTGCCATGAGGGAAGTCCTGAAGCTACTTTTTTTTTTTTGAACACTATTTTATTTATTTATGGCTGTGTTGGGTCTTCGTTTCTGTGCAAGGGCTTTCTCTAGTTGTGGCAAGTGGGGGCCACTCTTCATCGCGGTGCGCGGGGCCTCTCATTATCGTGGCCTCTCTTGTTGCGGAGCACAGGCTCCAGACGTGCAGGCTCAGTAATTGTGGCTCACGGGCCTAGTTGCTCCGCGGCATGTGGGGTCTTCCCAGACCAGGGCTCGAACCCGTGTCCCCTGCATTGGCAGGCAGATTCTCAACCACTGCGCCACCAGGGAAGGCCCCGAAGCTACATTTTTAACAAACTCCTTAGGTTATTCTTTTGCACACTGAAGTTGAAAATCATTGGTGTGTGTGTGTGTGTGGTGATAGTGGGCAGAGAATTCAAAGAAGGCCTTTGTGAAGAAATGCTCTGTGGGCAAGATGAGGCTTAAAGTAAGGGGGCTTGGGCAAGAGCTTCCCAGGTAGAAGTAAGGGCATACAAAGGTCCCAAGTGAGTGGAAGAAGGCAAACAATCCTCTGTGGCTGGAGAATAAGGAGAGCGATGGAGAAAGGCAGGACTTCAGAGGCAGGGGCATGTCAGCATTGTTAAGGATTTTAGACGTGATCTTAAGCCACTGAAGAACTCTAGCCTAAGGAGGAGCATAGTTAAATATTTATGTAAAATATTTAAAACAGAATGAAGGAATTTGGGTCTCTAGAGAGGATGTTGGGCAATGAGGAGGTGACTGGCAATAATTTGGTAAGAAGTAATGCCACCTTGGGTTAGATCAGTGGCAATGAGAATGGAGAGAAATCGATGGATTCCAGAGATATTGAGGAGGTCAAATCGACAGGACTTAGTGACCCTGCAGACACTAAATGCCACCATGACCCTGATTAACTCCTGCTCCAGTTTTGAGGATATGAACTGAGTTGAGGTGTTGCTGCCTTGTTGAGAACATGTTCTTTGAGGAGACCTCCTGCCACAGGTTCCTCTGTGGACAAGGACATGCTTTTGTTTGGACAAGACCAAGGTGACTGGCGTAAAAGTCTCCAATTCAAGGGGTCAGAAGACATTCGGTTGGTTCCAGACTCTGCCAGTAAATCCCTTGGGCCCAGTCAGGGCCTCAGGTTTCCCACATTTAAATCATGCCCTCTTGATATACTCGCATTGCATTCCGTACTTTTTCTCCATAGCACTTATAATGACTTAAAATTAAGTGAGAAATACCTCCAATTATTTATGAAATACCTGTCTCATCCATTAAACTGTAAGTTCTGCTGGCTGGCTCATTACTATCTACAGCTCTAAGAGAAACAGTTGCCAAGTATACATGAGACAACTGTAATTCCTGTACTCATAGGACTCACTCCTTTGAATATGGACAGATGAACGTGATACTAAAGAGGTGAAAAGTGGTAGAATCCAGTGGCTGTTCAGATGACGAGAGTGAGGATGAGAAGGAAGGAAACGTCTAGGAGGGTCCCCATGTTTCTAGCTTGGGAACCTGGGTGGATGGAGTTACCACTGACTGAGGCAGAGAAAGCTATAGGAGAATCACAGGGCTTAAATTTAAGACGAGATCAATTTGGGGCACGTAAACTATAATGCAAGACATGCAAATGGAAATGTCTGGTGGGCAGTAGACCATAGAATTTTGAGGCTTTGATAAAAGGTCCAAGTCCAAAGTTTTGCATGTACTTTGGAAAAGTAGCATAAGCTTTTTTTTTTTAATAAATAAAATGGCATAGGATTTAACAAAACCTAATTAATAACAGCTGTTATTTATAGCTAAGTGGCAGCCTCAATTTTTTGTGCTTTGACTTGTTTAATCCTCACATCAGTTCTATGTGGTAGATATCCTTGTAATTCCCATTTCAAAGATGAGGAGACGGAGATAGAAAGCTTGAGCACCTTGCCCAAGGTTACACAGGCAGTAAGGAGTGAAGATAGCCTTGCAACCACAACAGTCAGAAGCTACTGCTTTTGCTCTCAGAATGATGTTCTTCCACCTGTCACACACTTGATCTCATTGCAGCCAGGCCATCCTCCATCAGATCTCGCATCCAAATAACTGTTAACTGTCTGCCTCGCTTCAGAGCTTGTGAATATCTTAGCTAGAGATCTCTCTGTATCGGTCTTCATTATTTTACAGATGAAGAAACTGAAGTATAGAGTGATAACATAACTTCCATGTGGTCACATAGTTAGGGCCCTGGGTGGGGTATTTGAACTTAGCTTTATCTATTTCCAGGACTAATAAATTTTACTGCTACATAACCATAAAAATACATATTTTTGGATACAAACTTTTCCATTACTAGAGGGTGAAAAAGGAAGGGTGAGCATTGATCTACGAAGAGGTAAAGTAAAATCTAGTCTAGGGATTGCCATTAAATTTGTGATGTCACAGAAATGTCACCTGTCCCTTTTAATCTTGGATTGGAAGCATTTAAATTAGTTAGCCCCTCCAGCTCTAGACATAATTTTAAAATTATTGTAGAGGGAGGAAAAGAAAAGGTTGAATGTCTTTAGAAAGTACCAAAACCAACTTTAAAATACCAAATAATTATTGTTGTTCAACAGAGAATGCTTTAAATGCAATATCCTACTTGACCCTCACAGTCTATGAAGTGGCATTGTCATTTATGACAAGGCAACAGGCCCAAAATGGAGTCATTTATGCTAAACCCCACATCACCAAACTGAGATTTAACTTAATTACAGTTTCCACGCCTTCAGAAATGCAGTCTTAAACCAGTCAGTCAGCAATCACCCCCTCAGCATTAGTTAGATAATCTGCCTGATAGACCCTTGCAAACACCAAAAGGAGAGTAAGCTTGGAACAACCAATCTACTTTTTTTGCTTAGTATAACTTCCTTGCTTCTGCTCCCTTCTGCCTATAAGAGTCTTCCATTCTGTACTGCTCCTCACAGCTCCTTTCTATTATCTGCTAGATCGGATGCTGCCCAATTCATGAATTGTTGAATAGAGCCAATAACATCTTTAACATTTATTCAGTTGAATTTTTTTTTTAACACCATACTGCTTCCATTATTTTACAGAGGAGGGAACTGAACTTTAAGTAAATTAAATAAACATTTCAAGGACACACAACTAGTAAAGGATAGTGCAATTTCAAATCCAGCTATGTCTCATGCTCAAGCTGAAGAGCTTAAAACTCTGTATTATTTCTCTTTGACTTATTGTAGAAACGATTCTGCTAAAACTGAGGTTTAGTCAAGAGACAACTGGAGCAGGTAAATTTACCCTAGAAAACTGTTTGTGAAAGATCAGTAACTCAGGTATGCACCACGATGTCAGCACCTTTTTTCTTTGTCTAAGAGAGAACAGAGGTATTCACAACTCTTCAACTGCCCCATCCAAGTTTTTCAGTCTGCTTTTAAGGTTGCTGAAAAATACTAAATAAGTTCTACTATACTGACTGTGTCCAATGGAGAAATACAAATTGACCATTTCTAGTGTCATTTGGACACTGGGATGAAAACAGGTGCTAGGAAATGGGTAACCCTGACTGACTGGGATAAATAAGTTTATTCAAATACATCTCTTAATAGGGACTCACAGTAAGGTCTTTTCCCCTACTCCCTCACTAGGTTTGTTTTCAACTTTGGCGTTTTGGATTCTTACATTTTAAAATGATCTCACATCTCTCCTGGATTTTAGCACATGGCTTGTAGAAGCTTTAGTTGAACAATAAACAAAATGAACAAATGAAAAAGAAAGGCTGGCAAAGATTACAAAAGACAGGACAGGCACTACAGGTGAAATAAGGGATGGCAAAGTCTTTTATTTCCTCTTTGAAAATGCAAATGCCCCTGAAGGGTCAAGAGATGGTCATTCATAGCTTAGTATGAGTTAGTTTATGCAGTTTGTTCCCTATGTTCTGGGCAAGTTCCTGAATTAGAAGAGTCTGAAAGATCACCTAATCCAATCTCTTACAACAGGACTAAGTCATTGAGGCTAGGAGACGGGAATGATTTGATCAGGAAGCCACAGCTAGTTTTATAATCAGGTTTGGAACTCAAGTAGGAGGACTCTCAGTACAGTTCTCTTCCTTTCAATACCATGCTGCTCCAGATATTAAAATGCTGAAATGCTGCTATAGGCACAGCATAATGTATAGTTGAGTGGCATGTGGAGACAAATAGACCTGGCTCCTCCTCCACTCACTAGCTCTGGGAACCTAGGAATGTTTCTTGTCTTCTCAAAGCCTCAATTTGTTCATCTGTAAAATGGAGATAAATATTATCTATCTCATTATGATGTTATGAAAATTAAATAGAAACATGCATTTGATGTTCTTAGCAGAGTGTCTGGTGCCAGTAGCTAATTAATACATGCTAATTCTTTAAAATGTACTTGTTTAGACTTATTCAAATGGAAATGGTTTATTACAATACAGGTGGCTTAAGATCTTGGATAAAGATTTTGGTCAAAATGACTTTTTTTTTTTTCTGGGTCTAAATCAATTTTATTTTAGGTGTAGTTGGCAAATGCTACTATAAAATGCCAAGGATGTTTACAGTAAACAATACACATCTTTAGAAATTTCCCTTCCCAATATCTTCCTAAGCATGCCAGGCAGAACACATCTTGTACAACTGGTATTTCTTGAGATAGATGTTTGAGTTTATCATGGAAGGGCTGATCAATTTAATTAATCCCTATGAATTTCTAGTTTACACGAAGCAGCTTTGGTTCCACTAATTAAATCTCAAAATTCTCAGGTTTTTAAGGTCTTGAAGAAACTAGAGATCAGTGAGAATTTTTGAGATGGGAATTAATCTAAAATATCTTAAAATGTTGGAGGAACATTATGATCAGAGGAAAGGAGAACAGCAGCTGAAGAGACAATTTCTCCAGGAGATTTAGAACTCTGTTATTTGTCAAAATGCTGAACATGTGATAAGCAACAGATACAATTTTAGCAAGTTTTTTTAATACAACATTCAGTGAAGATTAAAATGAGATCAGTTGCTTTTAGAGGCCTCCAAATCAGACACATGCAAAATAAGAAAAGCTTCTAGTAGTTTCATCTGTGAAAACAGGACCCAATTGCTACAGAGAAACTTTAATCAGATATTATTAATTGTAATTAAGGGATTGATGATGTTTCACATTAAGATTACATTACTGAGGAAAAACCCTAAACATATGCTTAAGAAGTTAAAGTGAATTTCTGGCTTCCACTCAAGATGTCAAAAGCTAGAAAGTGTTGCTTTCACTTGAACATTAAGAAAAAGTGACATAATTTCTGAAAGCATAAATTTTCCTGAGCCCTTCAGAGAACTGAGGTCACAGGGCAACCAGCTAGTCTGAAATATAGGGAAAGACAGGCATCTGCAAGGAGCTGTAGGCACTGGCTTTCCTGGGGAAGAGCATAGAAAGAAGACAGAGACACCATTCAAGTGGGAGAGAATATTTTAGCCAAAATTTCTAGCTAATTGCTAATGCTAGGTGGACTATCATTAGAATTTAGAAGCCCCTAGAATGCAGACACAAAGGGAATTTGCAGACACTCACATATTGTCCTTTATGGACTTTCACAGGGTACTTAGAGCAAGATTAGAGTCTGGGGAAGAGATTGAAGAAAGCCTCCCACAGGCTGCAGGCTTCAAAGAGGGGAGTGGCCATCTCCTCTCTGATAAAACCCTGGCTGGACCCTTCTGTCCTATGGGGGAAAAAGTCTTAAACCACTGGGAGAAGGATGGCAAAATACCAAAAGACCCATTGTGGCTGAAGCAAGAGAATAAAAATAATTCTCTACCTGAGGCAGGGCAGAAAAATTATCCAGGGCCCAGGCTCCTGCAGGGATAGGGGCAAGTTCACAGACAAAGGCACTCCCTCAACACCCAGGGACTTAGTGCATGGCTAAGGACAATAGAACCCCACCTCTGAATTCTGCCACCAGACCATAAAAAAGTCAGCTCACAAGTTATAACAGTATAATTCTGGGAGAGGGGCAAAAAACCTAGAAAGAGAGATTCTCTCTGAGGTATAAATTCACTGAGAAAACCTAAAATCGAGGTAAAGCAAGAATACTTAGAAAAATCTTAAGACAACCCAACCACCAACTGAAATACAAGACAAAGCTAGAGGAATATGAAATAGATATATTTGGGAGTAACCACAGCAACAACAAAACCCAAACCCAGTTCAACTCTTAACAAGAGTGATTGAACATTAAAAGTCCAGCAAAAAAAGAAGCATATGTGTTTGGGGCATAAATACTAGTTGCCTCAGTTTATTTGGTTCTACAGATGATGTCCAAGACACAAGAAAAAGAAAGAAAAAAGCCCACTGTCAAGAGACAAAACACACAATAAAACCAGGTTTAAACAAGAACCAAATGTTGGAACTATCAGGAAATATAACTATGATTAATAGGTTAAAGGCTGTAGTGGAAAAGTTGAACAACAAATATGAACACATTAAGAATTTCAGCAGAGATGGAAACCGTAAGGAAAAAAAAATGGGGGTTCTGGCACAAGATGACAATGTAGGAAGATCCTGAACTCACTTCCTCCTACAGATATACCAAATCTACATGTGGAAAAATTTCCTTTGAGGAAAAATCCTAAAAACTAGCTGGTGACTCCTACATGTTGGATATAAAAGAAAAAAACCAGAGAGGGAGAGGTTGAGACAAAATCTTGCCATAAATACTACCCCCAGTGATGCAAACCACAATCGGGAAGGAACTCAAAACCCAGTTTTTGCTCCTCTCCCTGAGGAACAAAAATTTTGAACCCTATATTTGGCTCCCCTACTTTAAAGACCTTTACCTAAGAGTCAAGGTAAGAGACAAGGTTGCCCCCACACCCCACAAACACCTGGTTTTGAAAACCAATGAGGCTTGCATCTACAAGACCTAAAGGGCTGTAGTAAACTGAGACATGGTTCTTAAGGGGCCTGTATGCAGACTCACTTGCCTCAGGGGCCAGAAAAGAGGCAGCCAATTGAGAGGTGCCCAGACTTCATGCAAAAGAGGCTTATTTGCTTATCTTAAAGTGCTGGCCTGAGAGGCAGACATCTAATTTAACACACATCTGGGTACTGGCTGGGGTACTCTCTGGGGATGAAGGCTGGTGGGTGCCATCTTTGTGCTCTCCCTCTACTTCACTCCAGCTCCCCAGTATCTCCTAGAAAGGAGCTTGTACCCTCTTCTATCACCCTGATTTTTGTGTCTGCCTGCCCCCAGAGGACACCTCTATATTGCCTGGCTCTGGTGGCCAGTGGGGCTTATGCTTATGAATCCCACAGGACAGTAACCAATGGAGAAAGAGTTCTTAAACAGCCACTACCCCCAGGGAAAAGCAAGAGACAATAGTGCCAGTAGTACAGTCTTTCTGTGAAAGAGACCTATTAACTTATCTTCATAGCTGAAGCCTGAGGGGCAGGCTTCTAATTAAACACACATCTAGGGACTCATTATAATATTTTCTAGAGTGTGGATGTTCTTTGCACTCTCCCTCTGCTGTACTCCAGAAGGCCAGTATCTTCTGGAGGGGAGCTTTTACACATATTTGGTGCCCCAATTTTTATATCTAGTGCCCGGTTTTTGTGGTTGCCACCTAGGGGACACCTCAAAATTTACTGGCTCTGGTGGCCAATGGGCTTTCATTACTGGGTCCCAAGGGATGGTAACAATAGGAGAGACAATTCTTCACCAGTTATCATCCCCAGGGCACTGCACAGAGAACAGACTGAAACACATCCCCAGTCTTTTTGTGAAAGACACCTATTTGCCTGCCCTAGAGCTTTAGCCTGAGGGTCAGGCTTCTGGTTTGTCACACATTTAGGGGCCTACTGAGATACACTCCAGGGATAGAGGATGGTTGTTTCCATATTTTCACTCTCCCTCTGCCTCACTCCAGTAACTGGTATTTCCTGGAAAGGAGCTTGTACACTCATCTGGCCCCCTTAGTTTTGCAACTGATGCCTAAATTGCCTGGCCCTGATGGCCAGCAGGATTTACACTTATGGTCACACAGGACTGTTTATATTTGCATATTTAAAGGCCATCACCTGAGGGTATGACTTCCTAAACAAGAAGGATCTCAGATAACCAACTTAACTTTACACCTCAAATAACTAGAAAAACAAGAACAAATGAAGCCCAAAGTTAGTAGATGAAAGGGAATAACATAAATCAGAGTGCAAATAAATGAAATAGAGACTAAAAGACAATTGAAAAGATCAATGAAACTAAGAGCCGGATCTTTAAAGAGATAAACAAAATTGGCAAACCTTGAGCTAGTGTCACCACAGGGGGGGAAAAAGAGAGAACTCACATAAAATCAGAAATGAAAGAGGAGACATTACAACTAATACCACAGAAATACAAAGGATAATAAGAGACTACTATGAACAATTAGATGCCAACAAACTGGACAATCTAGCAGAAATGGAGAAATTCCTAGAAACATAAAGCCTACCAAGACTGAGTCATGAAGAAACAGAAAATCTGAACAGACTGATTACTAGTAAGGATACTGAATCAGCAACCAAAAACCTCTCAAAAACAAAAGTCCAGGACAAAACAGCTTCACTGATGAATTATATCAAACATTCAAAGAAGAATTAATACCAGTCCTTTTTAAACTCCTCCAAAAAATAGAAGAGGAAGGAACACTTTCAAACTCATTTTATGAGGCCAGCATTACCCTGATCACAAAACCAGACAAGGATGCCACAAGGGAAGAAAATTACAGGCCAGTATCCCTGATGAACATAGACACAAAAATCATCAACAAAATGTTAGCAAACTGAATTAAATAGTACATTAAAAGGATCATATACCATGATCAAGTAGGATTTATTCCAGGGATGTAAAGACGGTTTAACATCTCCAAATCAATGTGTTAATCCACCTTGATAAAAATATTATCATCTCAATAAATATAGAAAAATCATTTGATCAAATTCAACATTCATTTATGATAAAAACTCTCAAAAAAGTAGGTATAGAGGGAATGTACCTCAACATAATAAAGGTCATATATGACAAGCCTAGAGCTAACATCATTCTCAATGGTGGAAATCTGAAAGCTTTTCTTCTAAGATCAGGAAGAAGACAAGGATGCTCACTCTTGCCACTTTTATTCAACACAGTATTAGAAGTCCTAGCCACAACTGTTAAGCAAGAAAAAGAAACAAAAAACATATAAATTGGAAAGGAAGAGGTAAAACTATCACTATCTGTGGATGACATGATTTTTATGTATAGAAAAACCCAAAGACTACATCAAAAAGCATGTTAGAACTAATAAATGAATTCAGTAAATTTGCAAGGTACAAAAATCAATATACAAAAATCTGTTGCATTTTTATTCAGAAACAACAAAATATCAGAAAGAGAAATTAAGAAAACAATCCCATTTACAATTGCATCCAAAAGAATAAAATACCTAGAAATAAATTTAATCAAGGAGGTGAAAGAACTGTACACTAAAAATCATAAGATATTGATGAAAAAATTGAAAAAGACAAAAGTAAATACAAAGATATCCCATGCTCATGGATTGGAAGAATTAATGCTGTTAAAATGTTCATTATATCAAAAGCAATCTACAGATTCAATGCAATCCCTACCAAACTTCCAATGCCGTTTTTCACAGAACTAGAACAATCCTAAAATTTGTATGCAACCACAAAAAATTCTGAATAGTAGAAGCAGTCTCGAAAAATAAGAGGTAAAACTATAAAAAGTAAAAATAAGAACAAAGCTGAAGGCATCATGCACCCTGATTCCCAACTACTACAAAGCTATAGTAATTAAAGCAGCATAGTATTGGCATAAAAACAGACACATAGATTAATGGAACTGAACCAAGAGCCCAGAAACAAACCCATGCATAGATGGCCAATTAATCTACAACAAAAGAGGCAAGAATATACAATGGTAAATAACAGTCTCTCCAATAAATGGTGTTGAAAAAACTTGACAGCCATATGCAGATAAATGAAACTGGATTAAAAACTTGAATGTAAGACCAGCAACTATAAAACTCTTATGCAAAAACATAGGTGAAAACCTCCTTGATATTGGTCTTAGAGAGATTTTTTTTTTTGGATCTGACTCCAAAGGCAATGGCAACAAAAGCAAAAATAAACAAATGGGATTATACCAAACTAAAAAGCTTCTGTACAGGAAGGAAACCATCAACAAAATAAAAAGGCAGCCTACTGAATGGGAGAAGATATTTGAAAATCACATATCAGATAAAAGGATAATATCCAAACTAGATAAAGAACTCATACAACTCAATAAAAACTCAAACAATCCAATTAAAAAATGGGAAGAGGATCTAAATCTTCATGTTTCCAAAGAAGACATACAGGTGGCCAAAAGACACTTGAATAGATGCTCAACATCACTAATCATCAGGTAAATGTAAATCAAAACCACAATAAGATGTCACCTCACACCTGTTAGAATGGCTATTATCAAAAAGACAGGTGATAACAAGTGTTGGTGAGACTGTAGATAAAAGGGAAACCTTGTGCACTTTTCGTAGGAATATAAGTTTATGCAGCCACCATGGAAAACATTATGGAGGATCATAATAAATTAAATAAGAACTAACATATGATCTAGCAATTCCACTTCTGGGTATTTATCTGAAGAAAACAAAAACACTACCTCAAAATTATATATGCACCCCTTTGTTTTCTGCAGCCTTATTTACAATGGACAAAATATGGAAAGAATCTAAGTGTCCATTGATGGATAAGTGGATTAGGAAAATGTGGTCTTGGGACGTCCCTGGTGGTCCAGTGTCTAAGACTGCATGCTTCCAATGCAGGGGGCCCGGGTTCGATCCCTGGTCAGGGAACTAGATCCCAAATGCCACAACTAAGAGTTTGCATACCATGACTAAAAATCACACATGCCTCAACTAAAGATCCTGCATGCCGCAATGAAGATCTCACATGCCGCAATGAAGATCCCACATGCCGCAATGAAGATCCCGCATGCCTCAACTAAGATCCAGCACAGCCAAATAAATAAATAAATATTTTAAAAAGTGTGGTCTATATATACAATGGAATATTATTCAGCCATAAAAATAAAGAAAATTTGCAACAATATGGATGGACCTTGAGGACATCGTGCTAAGTGAAGTAAATCAGACAAAGAAAGACATATTCTGTATGATCTCATATGTGAAATCTCAGAGAGAGAGAGAAACCTCATATACAGAGAACAGATTGGTGGTTGCCAGAGGGGGTATGCAAAATGGCTGAAGGTGGTCAAAGGGTACAAAGCTCCAGATATAAAATAACTAAATAATGGGAATGTAATGTACAGCATGGTGACTATAGTTAAAAATACTGTATTGTATGTATGAAAGTTGCTAAGAGAGTAGATCTTATAAGTTGTCATCATGTGCACACACACAAAAAATCAGTTGTGATGGATTTGTAATGATGATGGATGATAACTACACATATTTTGGTGATCAATTCACAATATATACAAATATAGAATCTTTATGTTGTATACCTGATACTAATATAATGCTATATGTCAATTATACCTCAGTAAAAGAAAAAAGAATAACTGGAAATCCTAGGAATAATTAACCTAGTAACAGAGATAAAGAATGCCTCCATGCTCATCAGTTGACTCAACTTGGTTAAGAAAAGAATCAGTGACCTTCATGATAAATCAATAGATATTACTCAGACCAAAACACAATAAGAAATAAGAGTGGGGGGTAGTACAGAACATTCAATATCAGTAAAAAATATGAAATTGTCTAACTTATATGTAATTGGAATCCTAGAAGAAGAGAGTGAGAATGCGGTAGAACAAATGTGTATATATATAATGCTCAAGAATTTTCAAAAACAATGAAAGGCATCAAACCACAGATTTAAGGGTTCAGAGAACGCTAAACAGAATAAATACTGAAAGAACAACAAATAAAAGCACAAACATAAACCTGGACATCATATTCAAGTTGCTATAAACCACACATAAAGAGAAAATCTTAAAGGCAGACAGAAAAAAAAAAAAAGACATTCCATACAAAGAAACAAAAAATCAGAACATACTCCTCATGAGAAGCTACGTAAGCCAGAAGACAAGAGAGTGCTGATATAAGGTAAAGTGAAATGGAGCACCATTTAGATAACCAATCTTCACTCATTAATGAATAGTAGACTGATATTTCTTAGTTCTAGCATTATTCCCTAGTTTTCAGTGTTTTTAGGGAGACACTGTTAATATCTAGGAAGTGAAATTGCAATGAAAAGTATTAATGATAATAGCCAACGTTTTCTGAGCACCTATTATGCACTAGGTGCTGGGGTAATGTTTATACATGTATTATCTCATATGATTAAATGCTAATAACCATATGATTGTTAGAATTTAGAGGAGTAGTTCGTCACTGGTGAAGAGAGAATTTAATAAAGTTCCCTGGAGATCATGAGCATAGAATCTGGCTTTTGTTTGGGGCTCTTCACCAGAAAGTAGAGAGCAGGTATAGAACCAAGGCAAAAATAACCTGCCTCACTCGCAGCAATGCTAAATTTTTAGTAATATGTACCATGTATAGGCCCAGTAATTGGTATGGCCTCTCTCATTTCTTGTAGCCTCTGCTATTTCTTAACCCTGTCCAAATTGTTAAAAATTATGTTTCAAATCTCTTTATTTATGGGTTTTTAACCAAAGCCATGTGGTGAGACAATCACTATTTCTCATAATATTCAAGGCAATATGCCTCAGTGCACTTGAAACCTTCAACTTTCAGCTTCTAGGCTTATAGAAGAACCCTATTCCCCAGGGTGTCACTGCTTTCCTCTTGACAATGAAATCGAATTGTTATGTGGATAAAAAAATTATTCTTTCATTCTTCATTTAAACACTTACAAATATTCCAGGAACTGCACTAACAACTTTATATTTTCTCATCTAAATATCACATAATCCTAGAAAGTAGGTATTGACATTATCATTCTTATTTCAAGAATGAGCAAACTAAGCCTAAGAAGTTAAATGAATTTCTCAAAGGTATACAGAGAGTCCCTAGGATAGAGATTGTGAAAACCTGTGTCTGAAGCCCCTGCTCTTCTGTGCAACATTATATTGTCCTATCCTACACCCAATATTGAACCCTAGGCTCAATACTGAACCCTACAGCAGTGTGTAGGACAGCAGTACTAACCCTGTTTTCTTGAAATCGGGCGCTAAAACCAGAGTATGATGGTGCTCATAGGACTGTAGTCTAATTAAAACAACAATTTTATACTTGCATTAAAACTCATATTAAGAGGTATTAACCAAGTATATATTGATGATCAACTCTGTGCTTGACATTATTTAGTTTTATTGTCATAGTAATTATAAACACAACTCAAGAGTTTCTAGTCATATATGCTGGCAGGTTTTATTTCATCAGTGTTTTCAAATTGTGGCCCACGGAAGATGTGTGTCATAACTACCTGAGTGCTTAGTTAAAACTATGGATTCTGCAACCCAATCCAGACTTCCTGAATCAGACAGATTCACTAGCAAAGAGGTCCAGCAACCTACAAGAAGTTCCCTGGGGTAAACTTTGCTTGCACTAAAGCTACAGAACCACTGTAATAAACTATACTCCTAAGATGATAAGCCATTTGGGGAAAGTTTTGAGCTGTTTATTAAAAAAAAAAAAAAAAGGTGGGCAGAGAAATGGTCTAGAAGACTTGCATAAAATCTCAGTTTTTTTCACCCATCAAATGCTTCTCAGGACATCTTCTAAACTACTAAGGTTTTCATCCACATTATTATTAGGTAACTTTTTTCCTATTGAATACCATAAATTCCACATCTTGCCTCTGGTAGAACTCCTCTGTGAGTGACCTATCTTAGAAAGAAATTAGAAATATTTCTGTTTCTTTAAGAATTTCCAAGTTTCTACAGCTTGCTCCACAGGCCCATTCCACAGTGAAGTTGATCTTTCAGGTCCACGTGGCTCCACTTAAAGCAAAAGAATAAAAATGATCCCCTCCCCCAAATCAAATACATCTACCTTAATTTTTATGGCATGCTTCCTTTCCAAGTATTAACTCAGGAAGATTTACTGATCCCAACTAGCTGTAGCTGACAATTTGGTTTCCTCTGTGAATGAGGAATTGCATCTCGGCAGGCAACTGGCTTGTGTTTTGCAAAAGAAAACATAAAATAATTAAGGAGATAGGAAACCTCATGTATTCATTATTTCTGTAATTAGCCACGTTCTGTGCTCTGAATTATGAATTTTTGAGAAGGCCACATTCCTATGCTCCAGTTAATACAGGCACACTGCAGAGCCTTCCAGAAAGAGACAAAAATAACCACTGAGGTAAATGGTTCAGAGCTTGTTGACCACGCCTATCAGTTTCTTTTACCTGTCAGAATCATAAAGCACCTTGGAATCCACCCCGTGCTTTCTATTTAGAGGTGGTCACTTCACCCTATAGCAAATTATAGCCATATGTGGATTCAGTTATTGATAACTTTGTAGAAGCTCATAGTAATATTAGAATAAAAATGTTCTCTTTGTTTTAAAGACTAAAGCAGAGATGGACACAAAGAACTATATCTCACTTTATCTTCTCTACTTAGAATCATGTCTACCCTTAGGACTGGAAATGGACAAATCTCATAACACTAAGAACTGTTTATTAATTATTTTTATATCAATGGATAAAATCAGAAAACCTTGCTCCAGCTTTTGCCACCTAGAGTAAGCACTTCTTCTCTTTCACACTTACTGAAACTTGAGTTCTTTTTATCCCCAGTGTGAACAACTCTGGCTTCTTATTTCCTGTACACTTTTTTCTCACCTATATTGTAAAACATTCAGCAAATATTTATGGAGTGACAAAGACTCTCTCATGGACCAAAGTCCAGGCAAGCTCCTCTGGGCCCTCTTCTCAACTAGGCTTCAGCCTACATCTATAAGAACTGCAACCCTCAGCACAAATGATTTCACACACCCCACGCTAAGAGTCAACAAACACGACCATCATTTCTATCAGCTCAAGGCCATGTTCCTAGGATGATTACCTCAGCATCCTTCGATGCCTGCCTGAGAAAGCTCAAAAACAATTTACTGTTTGTTCCAGCCAAAACCCTGACTATAGACCCCTTTTATTAGAGCATTTACTTTAGAAATTGTAAATCGTAAGTTCTTTTCTCTGTCTTTGAGATGTGTCACATCTTCTTTAACCCAGGAATGTCTTCCTCAAGAACCTGAGAGTCATCCCCTTGAAATGTTATCATCAGTACAGGTAGGAATCCTGTCTCCCAGTCTCTGTAGGAGAGTAGGAGCCTAACTTCAATAAGCACTGGTTAGCAGACAGAGTCTTTTCAAATTGAACAGTCCTACATCTGCGTTTTGCAATTTTCTAATTTCCTTTCTCTGCTAAAGCCTTGCTCATTCTCCTTCCATGTGACTTCACTTGTTCCTTTAAAATGCTGAGTCACCTCTACAAAGATTGGAGTTGAGCTCAGTTCACCTGAAGACACTGTCTCCTACTGCAGTAGTACTGAATAAAATCTGTCTTGACATTTTCAAAAAGTGTCCCATGCAAATTTTTTCTTTAACAAGAGTACTGTAAACTGAGACAGGTACTGGTGTACTGTGTTAAATAAAATGGGTGTGGATTCTATCTTTAGGGGACTGTACTGTGAGAGTAAAATTATAAGTGTGATGATTGCTAGAAAGGAGAGATAGCTGGTACCACAACAGCATACATCATGGAGATCTGACCAAATCAGAGAAGTCACAGGTATCCTTGAGGAAGTGAAAAACTGTGCCAAAGTCTTAAGGATGGAGTAGGAGTTAGGAAGGCACAAAGGGGTAAGGAAGAGTGCTGCACACACAAGAAACAGCACAGACAAGTCTTGGGCAGGAGAGGTGCTGAGAAAGGATGTAGAAGATAAACATGGATAGGGTGGCTCAAGCATGAGTACAAGGACCCAAGGAGAAGTGGGATACACTATTGTAAGGCCAATCCACTCAAGGCTTCCTTTTCTATCTTTTTAATTCTTATGGGAAATTAAGACATATAAAAAAGTAGAGAAAATACTATAGTGAACTTCCATGTATCTATCACCTAGCTTCAACAATTATCAGCTTGAGTCCAATCTTGTTTTATCCAGTCCTCACCTACACTTGCTCCCTATCCAGCTTATTTTGAAGCAAATCTAAGATATCATTTTCTTTCCTCTAACTATTTCAGTTTTTATTTCTCAAATAATGACTCCTTTAGCATACTTAACAACAAAAAAATTTTCATACTTAAAAAATAAGCAGCATCGGGCTTCCCTGGTGGTACAGTGGTTGAGAATCTGCCTGCTAATGCAGGGGACATGGGTTCGAGCGCTGGTCTGGGAAGATCCCACATGCCGCAGAGCAACTAGGCCCGTGAGCCACAACTACTGAGCCTGCGCGTCTGGAGCCTGTACTCCGCAACAAGAGAGGCCACGATAGTGAGAGGCCCGCGCACCGCGATGAAGAGTGGCCCCCACTTGCCACAACTAGAGAAAGCCCTCGCACAGAAATGAAGACCCAACACAGCCAAAAATAAATAAATAAATAAATAAGCAGCAACTTTCTTAAAAAAAAGAAAAAAAAAAATAAGCAGCATCTTAATATCATCAAACCTGGTCAGTTTTAAAATTTCTCCAAAATATATAAATATACATAAAAAATATATATGTATAAGTATATACATTAAATATATATATTATATGTATATGCATGTGTGTGGATAAAATCTGTACTAGAATCTAAATAAGGTCCATGCATTATAATAGGTTAATAGGTCTCTTAAGTCGTCTTATCTCTGTGGTTTCCACCTATATCCTTTTTACATTCCTTAAACCTGATTTGTTGGTGAAACTATATATTTTTTCCTGAGAAATTCTTGTGACCTGAACTTCGCTGATTGAAAATCCATGGTGTTATTTAATATGTTCCTCTGTCTCCTGTATTATCTGTAAATCAGTAGTTAGATTATTAGTTAGATTATGGATTGATCTTTGTCAAGAAGTCCTCATTAGTGACATCGTGTACTTCAGGAGATTGTCTCTATCTTTGTGGTGTTAGCAACCATTGATGATCATGGCCTAGATCCACTAGTTCATCAGGAGTTACAAAATAATCGCCAAATTCAATCATTCTGTACTCACTTATTAGCTAAAATATTTCTATTAAAAAATATTCCGATGGGGTGGGTATGGTGTTGTGCTGAATTGGGCGATTGGGATTGACATGTATACACTGATGTGTATAAAATTGATGCCTAATAAGAACCTGCAGTATAAACAAACAAACAAACAAAACAACTAATACTAAACTTTCATTGGGTTATTTGTATGGAAATATGTTAATATAAATGTTTCAGACATTACATGAAATTTCTAAAAATCTTATATGTTCTGGTATAATGTTATAAGTCATAATCCTAGTTATTACCTTAAAATGTATATCTCAGAAATAACTAATTTTCTTGTCAACTGCATTATTATGAACTTTCATCAAATTTTTAACTGTGGTCATTTTTAAGTCTTTTGTCATTTACAGACAGTTCTGTGTGTACTCTGATGCTTTTGCAAATATGTTCCTATAAAAGGGTTTCATCTTTAAGAAATTCATGGAAAAGACTCTGACAAGTACAGGTTTCTGGTAACTGACTGTACTGCTGAACTGAATGAATAAGCATTTTCAGAACTCTAATGAAAAACTGATGAACTCATAAAAGTGCTAACAAAAGATCAAGATGAAAAAAAAAATTTAATAAAATGGGACTGAGTGAACTGATGAGGATGAGTATAATTTTTGTGACTTTCTGTCTGAATTAAAAAAAAAAAAATCCAACAAGGACTCAGAGGCAAAGAATATACAAATCAATTTTCACTGCAAAGTAAAGGAGCTGTTACAGTGGAGGATTACTGGACTGAATGTCAATATTATGACATAGTATGAGTATGTTTCATGTTTGGTAATTGCAATCATTGTTGCTTTTGTTGTGGTCATCCATGTACAATGCTTGGTGTCAGTCTATTTATCTCTTGTAAAAATAAAATACAGTGTGTGTGTGTGAAAAAAAAAAAAAAATTCCTCCATTAACTATTTTTGTCCCTGGGGTACAGCTTATGAAAGGAGAAAGGATACATGACTGATATTTCCCTTTAATTTATAAATAATGATACTGTCAAAATAATGATAAATGAGTGCTTTTAAAATATCATTAAAAACTCAGATATAAACATATTTGTATTTCAACCTATTGAAGTTATCAACTGATTAATACTCAAATTTTTCCATTTTTGACAAGGGAGAGGGTCTCCAAGTAGTAATCTGTGGTAACTTCCTTTCTTTCAGGTATGAGAAGGTACTCCAGGTTCAGTATGTACATTTACTGCACTAGACTTGGAATTGAACTTCACCAAGAAATCCCAGCTCCTCTACAGGAAGTAATGTTTGGAGACCACAGTACAAGTAATAATGGTACTCACTGCCTCAGGGTTTGTCACTGTTTTTAGGACTTTTCAAAGACAGAGCTTTGTTTTAAAGATGTAATATATCTTGAGCTCATGCTTTAAATTCAAATTTAAGATCTCAGGATTTTTACTTAAACAATCTTTCATCTGTATCTCCTTTCTCTCATGACAATCCTGGTTTCCATGGCACTAACATACTCTGTTCTATTAGACAACACACATCTAAGTTTCTGAATAAAAGTACCAACATGACCACCAAAAAGATAATTGCTTAAAACTGTTTAAGTCTCTTTACAGCCCATTTTGTCCATAGGGTATATCTCACTGGAAATGTGTGGTCAAATCACTTTGTTTTTAATGTAATTTGGAATACTTCCCCTCCACTATTAATGCATCCACTGTGATACACAGGTTCACTTGTTTCATCTTGCTTTAGATTTTCCATATTGCTTTTTACTTACTTTTATTTTTATGTAATTATACGTATACAAAGTCAAATCTACAAACAACTTCCTCCACTGTATTCCCTCTCTTCTCCTACAGTTAATGATTTCTGTTTATATATTTTTTAAATGGAAAATTATCAGCAAATATGCAGTTATATTTGTGTCTCCCTCTTCCCTTGGATAAGTGGTGAAGATCATGCTATGGTAGTATACAGAGACATGTCTTATCCTTCTTACAGTATTCCAAAAGACAAATGCATCACTGTTTATTCAACCAGTCCCCTACTGGTTTCCAGTCTTGCAATTGCAAAGTACTACAGTTCATAGGCTGATGCATATATCTTTTCATATTCTTGACTTGAATAACTTGAAGACAGAATGCTAGAGGTGCATTGCTGGGTAAAAATGTACATGTATAAGAAATGTTCCTATTGCCAGTAAGTTCTCCATAGGGATTGTAGCAGTTTACATTCCCACTAACAGTATATAAGAGTAACTTTCCTTTTTTCTTTTTCTGAAGAGAATGTTGTCAGACCTGTTGGATCTTTGCCAATCTGAAAGGTAAGTAATGCTATCTTGACAGATGGGAGAGAGGTAAGAGGGCAAACGTTGGACCAATAGAAAAATATAGGTAAAGTCCAGGTGATAACTGGAACAAAACAAGTCACAATATATTCAGGATGGAAAATGACAGGACTGGGTGTAGGATCAAATTCAGAGACAGAAGGAAGGGAACACCAGAATGACTTAAAAGAACTATAACAAAATAAGAGTTCTTTTTCCTATAGTTTTCCTCCCCCATTCCTGCCCAATAAAGAACATTATTTTGTATGTTTCCCTCTCTTTACATGGAGCGCTTTTAAAATTGTGAAACTCTTTTGAATGAAATTTTTAAAAAATATATTTACTAAGGCAAATTGCACTAAAGAGATTTGAATGGGTCAGGATAAACATCTGTCATTTGAAATGTGCTTAAGGTTTTGCTACATGAGGCATATTCCCATCTAGGAAGTCTTACCTTCTCTATTCCTAACTGAGCTAAACAGGAAACAAAAACATGCCCTTAAAGTCCGATAGACTGCTGGAGAGTTTCATTAACCAATACTGATTCTTTGAGTTGAATTACTTGTAATTGTTTCTAACCTCATCTCTCCCCATCTTAACACTGGCAGTCCATTCTCAGTAGTTCAGTTTGCTCATCACCAGCTCCATATGCCCTGTTTGGTGGTACCTTCCCACATTAATATAGCATTTCTCTCTACACAACACTAATCCAAACCCTAACTGTACTTCAAAGATCATATTCTTAAGATTCACCTATATTCTTAGCAACTTCTCTATATAGTCTTAGCACCCACATGGGCCTTCCTTATTCTCAGTACAAGGCATACACAAAGCAGTAGAGAGGAGCTGGTTGAGTGAGGGAGGGAGACTGGAGTCCAGGGGACAAAAAAAAAAGGGTTTAATTATAAAAAGAACACCTGGGTATTTGGGGTTTTGTTTTTTCCCTTGAATCTGAAGCTTATTTAACTTTGTGAACCTGAGACAATCATGTAACTTTTCTGAGCTTCAGTTTCCTCAGGTATAAAATATAAAAAATAATTCCTGCCCTGGTTCTTCATGGAGTAATTTTTAGAGAAAAACATATGGATAAATAGTAAAATAGTACAAGTAGCAAATAATTGAGAAGAATTTTTAAACCACATTTTTACTTGCCTATCTTAAACTTGGTTTTTTTTGGATATACAGTTACATTCATACATTCATTTAAAGTCTATACTTTAAAACATAGAATGTGTTTTCCAGTGAATACTATTTTAGAAGGTACATTCTGATAAAAACCTGTTTAATCTGAACTGTATTAGAAATACCGCATATATATATATATATATATATATATATATATATATATATACACACACACACACATAGTACATATACATACATATAAGTATAAATGTATATGTGCACGTGTATATATGTATAGTACAATATATTATCTATATGGCAAAATTGTAGAAAACATTGTTATACCAGTAGGTACTAGAAGTGAAAGTTAATAAAAATGAAATTTAATCAGAATAATTTTTTGAAAAATACTGATTACTGGTACTTGAAGAAAAGTGAATTTAATTAGAGGAAGTGCAGGAAATAGATACCTTTTGCAGAGATTCTGAAGGAGATTTCTGAACACTTAAATGCATTTTAGAACTTTACAGCACACAGTCATAATTATGCATTATTTGATTTCAGAACTTTCTTGCTAATAATCAAGAAATAATCAACACGAGTCTTTTTCACGTTGTCTGGATGAAAGGTGGAGTAACAAAATGAGAAAGGGAGGTTGTTTCCTAACATATTAGCAAAAAAGAGAAAAAAAAAAAAGGTTTAAAAGAATAACTTAACAGTTACCAGTTATTAAGAGATTAATAAGAGTCAGGTAAGTGTTTTTTTTTTTTTTTTTTTTTTAATACTAGATACTGGTATTTGTTTGCTTTTGTTTATGCTCAACTTATCAAAGGATAGTAAACATATTTTTGTAAATGCATGAATCATGAGTGTTCATCTTGATACATTTTCATAATTTGAACACACCTAGTGTGTAACTAGCACCCAGATCAAAAAACAGAAAATTACTCAGAGACGCCTCCCTTGTTTGCCCGTGCCATGGGTAAGCACTGTCCTGACTTCTAAAACCATAGGGTAATTAGACTTGCTTTTGAATATTACATAAATGCAAGCACACAGTATGTACTCTTTTGTGTCTGGCTTCGTTTCCACTTTGTGTGTGACAGTCATTCATGATTTTGTATGTAGCTGCCATATGTTCATTCTATTGCTGGACAAAGGCAGCCTCTTTGATGAAGTGTCTGCTCAAGTCTCTTTGATTATTTTTTTTAATTGGTATGTCTGTCTTTTACTTGTTGATTTATAGCATTTTTTGGGGTATAATCTGGGTATGAGTCCAGGAGATTATTTTTTTCTACTGCATGGCTTACATTTCACTTTGCTCCTGGTATATATTATCATTAAGAAAGTAGAACGCCTATTACATTTTTATTTCATGTAATACTTTATTACATTAAAAAGTAGAACCATTTACTTTTATTATGTTATTATCTATGCCTTGTGTAGTTTTTTCCCGTTTAAGAAATTTTGTCTATACCAAGGTCATAAAGATGTTTTGCTATATTTCCTTTAAAGCTTTCTTACTTCCTTCTATATTTCTTTATTTCTTCATTTACCTACCTTTTCTCATTTAGGTAGACAAATATCTGGAATTGATTTTTGTGTATGGTGTGATGTCAGGGGCTAGGGTTCATACTTCCCCATACTGGAACTTGTGTTACTTTTATATCACTGCTTTAATACATTACCACAAACTTGATGGCTTAGAGCAACACAAATTTATTATCTTATAATTATCTAGGTCAGAAGTCTGACATGAGTCTCACCCAGCTAAAATCAAGTTGTTGCAGGGCTGTATTTCCCTCTGGACACTCTAGGGGAAAATCCATTTCCTTGCCTTTTTCATCTTTAGAGGTCATTTACATTCCTTGGCTCATACCCCTGCTTCCTCCATCTTCAAATCCAGCAATAATAGATCAAATTCTTCTATACTTGCATCTTGTTCTGACTCTGACCTCCTCTTCCTCCTCCTTCTACTTTTAAGAACTGTTCCAATTACTTTGGGCCCATCCACAAAATTCAGGATAATCTCCCTATTTTAAGATCAGCTGATTAGCAAATTGATTTCATCTGCAACTTTAATTTCTCTTTGCCATGTAACATAACATATTCACAAATTCTGGAGATTAGGACATGAACATATTTGGGGAGGCATTATCCTGTCTATTACAGTATCCAATTTACAGTCTTTTTGCCACTGCAGTGAACTGCTCTCTTTGTTACAAGTTCACCACTTTTTACTGTTCTTCTGTTCTGATAGTCTCTTTGTACATTTTTGTTAATACATTGGGTCAATTGCTGTGCTTTATAATAAGTTTATTTAGTGGTTAGGTCCTCCAATTTCATTTTCCTTAAAGATTGTCTCAGCTCTTTGACTTTCCATATAAATTTTCAAATCAGTTTACTGATTTTGACAAATTGATACTGTTTCAGATTGCAGTGAAATGATAAATTCATTAAGGGAAAACTGACATTTTTGTTACCTCAATTTTTCCATTGCATGTGCATGACATTGCCCAAATTTGGGAAGGAAGGTGTTTTCTTTAATTTCCCTCAGTACTGTTTTGTATTCTCTGTGTAAAGGCCATTAACAACTTTTGTTAAATTTATTCCTAGGTATTTGATTTGTTTTAAGCAACTGTAAATTGCATCCTTTTAAAAAAAATGATATTTTTATTTACCTTGTATCTTGAAATGTTGCTATATTGTTATTAGTTCTTATATTTTATCTATAGATTCATTTGGGTTTTGTATGTACACTATGTTATGTTGTCTGAATAAATAGTTTTATTTCTTCCAGTTTGATACTTCTACTTTTTAATTTTTTATGTGCTGATCGGCCATTTTATGTATCTTTTCTAGAGAAGTGGCTTTTCAAATCCTTTGACCATTTTTTAACAAGGCTAGTTGTCTTTTTATTATTGACTTGCAAGAGTTCTTTATATATTTTAAATACAAGTCTCAGATTCATGATTTCCAAGTATTTTCTCCCATTCTGTGGATTGTACTTTTGCTTTCTTGGTAGTATCCTTTGATGCTCAAAAGTTTTTAATTTTGATGAAATTCCACATATCGATTTTATCTTTATTGCTTGTGCTTTTTGCTATTATAACTAAGAAACTGTTGCCTACTCTGCAGTAACATAGATTTATATCTATGTTTATTGCTAAGGAGTTTTTAGCTCTAGCTCTTAGATTTTTGATCCACTTTGATCTAATTTTTGTAATGGTGTGAGATAGGGGCCAAATTTCATTTTTTTTTTTTTTGCATTCTTTTGTAGTTGTCCCAGCACCATTTGTTGAAAAAACTATTCTTTCCCCATTGAATGGTCTGAGCACCCTTGTCAAAAGTCCGTTGACCATGGATGTATGGGGTTATTTCTGGATTCTCAATTCTAATCCATTGGTCTATATGTCTGTCCTTATGCTAGTACCATACTGTCTGTCTTGATTACTGTAACTTTATTGTAAGTTTTGAAATAAGAAAGTGTAAATCCTCCAACTTTGTTCTTCTTTCTCAATATTATTTTGGCTATTCAGGGCCCCTTGTATTTTCTTATGAGTTTTAATGGTGAGCTTATTTATTTCTCTAAAAAAGGCAGTTGGGAATGTGACTGGGATCACATTGAATCTGAAGATCAATTTGGGGAAAATTGCTATCTAAACAATGTCAAGTCTTCCAATCCATGATCATGAAGCAATTTTCATTTATTAGATCTGCCTCAATTTTTTTCAACAATGTATTATGGGCTTTAGTGTACAAGTATTGCACTTATTTTAAAAAGATACTTTCACGCATTTTATTCTAAATAGAATTGCTTCCTCAATTTCCTTTTCAGATTGTTCATTGTTAGTTCTTAAAAATATAACTAATTTTTGTCTATTGATCTGTATCTGCATCTTTTGAGTCATTTATTAGCACTAATAGTTTTTTTTTTTGTCGAGTCTTTGGGGTTCTCTCTATATAAAATCATGTTATTTGCAAATAGTGATTTTACTTCTTTTCCAATCTGAATCACTTTTTTTTTTTTTTTCTTGCTAACTGACCTGGTTAGAACCTCCAGTACAATGTTAAATAGAAGCAATGAGAATAAATATTTGTATCCCGTTCCTGATTTTAGAAGGAAACGTTTCAGACATTCACACTTAAGTCTGATGGTAGCCATAGTTTTTCATAGATGTCCATCATCAAGTTGAGGAAATTCCATTTTATTCCTAAATTGTTGAGTGTTTTTATCATGAAAGGGTGTTGACAAATGTTTTTCTGCATCTATTGAGATGATCATGTAAAATTATTTTTTTCCTTTATTAATGTGGCATATTATATTGATGGATTTTCATATGTTGAACCAATCTTACATTCCAGGTATAAATCCCATTGGATCATTGTGTATGATCCTTTTTATATGTTGATCTGTCCTTTTCTAATTTATGGATTTAAGACTATGATTTTCCTGTTAAGAACTCTTTCAACTGCTTCCCACAAGATTTGACAAGTACTATCTTCTTGGAAGTTTCAGTTATTCAGATGTTCTGATTAATTTCTAAACATTTAAGGATTTTAAAGTTAACTTAGTTAACTTAATATTAGTTATTTTTTTTACTAATTTTTGTCTAATTCTGCCTAGTTAAAAAAACCTACTATGTGTGATTTAAAACTTGAAATTTGTTCACAATTGATTAAATGGCTTAGCAATTGGTCAATATTGATAAATTTTCCATGTAGACTTACACATTTTGCAGTTGTTGTTTACATATATATGTCTGTGTGTGATCTGTTTCGTTAGTTGTGTTTTAAAAATCTTTGTATCATTATTGCCCTTTCTGTTCTATCAGTTACTGAGAGATACTAAAAATCTCTTGTAATGATTATTGATTTGACTATTTCTTTTCCTTATGCCAGGTTCTTTTTTTTTTTTACCTTTTGATTTTATGTTGGAGTATAGTTGATTAACAATGTTGTGTTAGTTTCAGGTGTACAACAAAGTGATTCAGTTATACATATAAATGTATCTATTCTTTTTCAAATTCTTTTCCCAATTAGGTTGGTACAGAATATTGAGCAGAGTTCCCTATGCTATATACAGTAAGTCCTTGTTGGTTATCCATTTTAAACATATGCCAGGTTCTTTCACTTGTTTTATAGTTCGGAGTTATGTTTATTTTGTGAGTGTATGTGTGTGGATTAAGTATTTTACCATAATGATATGTTTCACTTAATCTCTAGTAATTCTTTTAAATTTTACACTTTTTGATATTACTATAATCATACTAGTTATCGCTTAGGGTTTACATAGTACACTTTCTTATGTACCTTTAATTTCAATTTTTTCTGTGTTCCTATTATTTAAATTGTGTCTCTTGTAAGCAATATGACATAATTTAAGTCCAGTCTGACAAACCTAATCTTTTAAGTGGAATATGTAGTCCATTAAGATTCAGTATGAACACTTAAATAGTGAGTAAAATGATATATTTAAGTCCAAATATTTAAGTCAGCTATCTCAAGTTACTTTCCTCATGTTACTTTGTCCTTTCTTGCTATCCAAAAATTAATCTATTATTGCTTTACTCACTGATTTTTCCTTTTCATTTTGTCACTTGTTACACATTTAAAATTATTTTAATCACTCGAGATATGCTACTATGCATTATTAACTTATTAGCATTTATCATAAATTCAGGCTTTTTTCCAATTTCCAAAGTACCTTAAAACATTTAGGTATCATTTAACCCCTTCATACCTTTAGCCCCTTCATACCTTTTGTGCTGTTGCTATCATATATTTAAACTCCAGAATACATTTTCATTGTTGTTTTAACTTATCAGTGTTCATATAGTTTTGTTTAAATATTTACACTTTCTTGTGTTCTTCATCTCTTCCTGTACTTCTGAGTTTATTTTTGTTTCACCTGAAGATATCCCTTTGTCTCATTGTGAACCTAGTAACTTTTTATTGAATGCCAGACATTTCATATTGAAAATTTCAGAGATTCAGGGTGGTGATGTCTTTTTCCAGACATGAATTAGTTCTCTTATTGGCAGGAAGTTAGACTAGAGGCACAAGCACCTGAATCCAACCAGGAATGGCAATTTTTCATGGCTGAGCTTTAGTCTTGTAAGCCCTGCTCTATTTTGGTTTGCTCACTCGTATGGCTTAGTTCTTCAGGGTCTTCAACTGAAAGTGAGAATATCTACACAGCCCCTCTTTTTGGGAGGCCTGAACACATGCACCTATGGTCAATTAATCTACAACAAAGGAGGCAAGAAGATACAATGGAGAAAAGACAGATAAACAGTGCTGGGAAAACTGAACAGCTACATGTAAAAGAATGAAATTAGAACACTTCTTAACACCATACACAAAAATAAACTCAAAATGGATTAAAGACCTAAATGTAAGGCCACACACTATAAAACTCTTAGAGAAAAACATAGGCAGAAGACTCTTTGACATAAATTGCAGCAATGTCTTTTTGATCCACCTCCTAGAGTAATGAAAATAAAAACAAAAATAAACAAATGGGACCTAATTAAACTCATAAGCTTCTGCACAGCAAAGGAACCCATAAACAAAATGAAAAGACAATCCACAGAATGGGAGAAAATATTTGCAACTAAAGTGACCGACAAGGGATTAATCTCCAAAATATACAAATAGCTAATGCAGCTCAGTATTAAAAAAAAAAAAACCCAATCAAAAAATCGGCAGAAGATCTAAATAGACATTTCTCCAAAGAAGACATACAGATTGCCAAAAAGCACATGAAAAGATGCTTAACATCACTAATTATTAGAGAAATGCAAATCAAAACTACAACAAGGTATCACCTCACACCAGTCAGAAAGGCCATCATCAAAAAAATCTACAAACAATAAATGTTGGAGAAGGTATGGAGAAAATGGAACCCTCCTATGCTGTTGGTGGGAATGTAAATTGGTACAGCCACTATGGAGAACAGTATGGAGGTTTCTTATAAAACTAAATATAGAACGACCATATGATCCAGCAATCCCACTCCTGGGCATATAACTTGAAATGATACACACACCCTAACATTCATTGCAACACTGTTTATGATAGCCACAACATGGAAGCAACCTAAATGTCCATTGACAGACGAATGGATAAAGAAGATGTGGTACATATATACAATAGAATAATATTACTCAGCTGTAAAAAGAATGAAATAATGCCATTTGTAGCAACATGAATGGACCTAGAAATTATCATACCAAGTGAAGTAAGTCAGATAAAGAAAGACAAATATCATATGATATCACTTATATGCAGAATCTAATAAAAAATGATACAAATGAACTTATTTACAAAACAGAAACAGACTCACAGATCTGTTGAAATCAAACTTATGATTACCAAAGGGGAAACGTAAGGGGAAGTGATAAATTAGGAGATGGGGATTAACATACCCACACTACTAAATATAAAATAGATAACCAATAAGATCCTACTATATAGTAGAGGGAACTCCACACAATATTCCGTAATAACCTACATGATAAAAAGAATCTGAAAAAAAATGGATATATGTTTATATTTATAACTGAGTCACTTTGCTGTATACCTGAAACTAACACAACATTAAAAATCAACTGTACTTCAAGAAAAAAAAACTTTTAAAAAAGACACATTTCAAAGGAGAGCAACCAGTTGGGAGAATACATTTGCAATTTATCTAACAAATTAAGAACTTATGTTTAGAATACATCAGTAAGACCTGCAAATCAATAAAAATGGGCAAATGATCCATTAAAAAAAAATAGACAAAGGCTATGAATAACCAAATCACTAAAGACCAATGCAAACGTACACACTAAATAATTCTCAGCATGGACTTCCCAGGTGGTGTAGTGGTTAAGAATCTGCCTGTCAATGCAGGGAACACAGGTTTGAGCCCTGGTCCAGGAAGATCCCACATGCCGTGGAACAACCAATCCTGTGCGCCACAACTACTGAGCCTGCACTCTAGATCCCGCAAGCCACAACTACTGAGCCCACATGCCACAACTACTGAAGCCCACGCACCTGCAACAAGACAAGCCACCACAATGAAAAGCCTGTGCACTGCAATGAAGACCCAACACAACCAGAAATAAATAAATAAATAAATAAATAAATAAATAAATAAATAAATAAATGTGATAGAAAATAAAATAAATAAATAATTCTCAGCATCATTGGGAACTAAAGACATACAGCTGCAGAACATTTCCCCCCCAGTAAACTGACAATATGAAATACTTTGATAATATCAGTTAATTGTGATGGTCTGGAAAATGTCTATTTATGTAGGGCTCATGATGGTATAAAGTGTCCCTCTGGAGAACAAATGACACATACAATTGTGTATCTTAAAACAACTGTTTAGTATACACTTTATTATGCAAAGCAACTCAGGAATGTATAACTGGCAGAGGACCTTCAAGATGGTGGAGAAGTAAGATGTGGATATCACCTTCCTCTCCACAAATACATCAAAAATACATCTACATGTGGAACAACTCCTACAGAACACCTACTGAACGCTGGCAGAAGACCTCAGACTTCCCAAAAGGCAAGAAACTCCCCACATACCAGGGTAGGGCAAAAGAAAAAAGAAAAAACAGAGACAAAACAATAGGGATGGGACCTGCACCTCTGGGAGGGAGCTGTGAAGGAGGAAAAGTTTTCACACACTAGGAAGCCCCTTCACTGGCAGAGACAGGAGGGTGGGCGGGGGGGACGCTTTAGAGCCATGGAGGAGAGCACAGCAACAGGGGTGCGGAGGGCAAAGCGGAGAGATTCCCACACAGAGGATCGGTGCTAACCAGCACTCACCAGCCTGAGAGGCTTGTCTGCTCACCCGCCACGGTGGGTGGGGGCTGCGAGCTGAGGCTCTGGCATCGGAGGTCAGATCCCAGGGAGAGGACTGGGGTTGGCTGCATGAAAACAGCCTGAAGGGGGCTAGTGGGCCACAGCTAACCGGGAGGGAATCCGTGAAAAACTCTGGAACTGCCTAAGAGGCAAGAGACCATTGTTTCAGGGTGCACGAGGAGAGGGGATTCAGAGCACCCCCTAAATGAGCTTCAGAGATGGGCATGAGCTGCAACTGTCAGCACAGACAGCAGAGACGGGCATGAAACTCTAATGTTGCTGCTGCAGCCACCAAGAATCCTGTGTGCAAGCACAGGTAACTATCCACACCTCTCCTTCCAGGAGCCTGTGCAGCCCGCCACTGCCAGGGTCCTGTGATCCAGGGACAACTTCCCCAGGAGAACACAAGGTACGCCTCAGGCTGTTGCAACATCATGGCAGTCTCTGCTGCTGCAGGCTCACCCTGCATTCTGTACTCCTCCTTCCCCCCAGCCTGAGTGAGCCAGAGCCCCCTAAACAGCCGTTGCTTTAACTCTGTCATGTCTGGGTGAAGAACAGATGCCAGAAGGCAACCTAAGGGTAGAGGCAGAGCCAAATACAAAGCTGAACCCCAGGAGCTGTGCGAAAAAAAAAAGAAGAGAAAGAGAAATTTCTCCATGCAGCCTCAGAAGCAGTGGATTAAATGTCCACAATCAAATTGATGTATCCTGCATCTGTGGAATACCTGAATAGACAATAAAGCATCTGAAAATTGACTTTAGGAGCAACTGCAGACTTGGGGTTTGCTGTATGCAACTGACTAGTTTCTGATTTATATGTTTATCTTACATTAGTTTTTAGCACTTGTTATCATTAGTGGATTTTTTATTGGTTTCATTGCTCTCTTTTTTTCTTTATTTTTAATAATTTTAAAAAATATTTTATGTTAATAACTTTATTTTATTTTTCTCTTTTTTTTTTCTCACTTTTCTGCTGAGCTGTGTGGCTGACAGGGTCTTGGTGCTCTGGCAGGGTGTCAGGCTTGATCTGCTGAAGTTGGAGAGCTGAGATCAGGACATTGGACCAGCAGAGACCTCCTGGCCCAACGTAATATCAATTGGCGAGAGCTCTCCCAGAGACGTCTGTCTCAATACTAACACCCAGCTCCACTCAACGACCAGCAAGTTCCAGTGCTGGACACCCCATGCGGAACAACTAGCAAGACAGGAACACAACCCCACCCACTGGCAAAGAGGCTGCCTAAAATCATACTAAGTTCACAGACACCCCAAAACACACCACTGGACATGGTCCTGCCCACCAGAAAGACAAGAGCTAGCCTCATCCACCAGAACACAGGCACCAGTCCCCTCCACCAGGAAGCCTCCACAAGCCACTGGAGCAACTCTACCCACTGGGGGCAGAATAAAAACAATGGGAACTACAAACCTGCAGCCTGCAAAAAGGAAACCCCAAACACAGTAAGTTAAGCAAAATGAGAAGACAGAAGAACACACAGCAGATGAAGGAGCAAAGAAATAACCCATCAGACCAAACAAATGAAGAGGAAATAGGCAGGCTACCTGAAAAAGAATTCAGAGTAATGATAGTAAAGATGATCCAAAATCTTGGAAATAGAATGGAGAAAATACAAAAATACTTTTAACAAGGACCTAGAAGAACTGAAGAGCAAACAAACAATGATGAACAACACAGTAAATGAAATTTAAAATTCTCTAGAAGGAATCAATAGCAGAATAACTGAGGCAGAAGGATGGATAAGTGACCTGAAAGATTAAAAAAATGGAAATAACTACCACAGAGCAGAGTAAAGAAAAAAGAATGAAAAGAATTGAAGACAGTCTCAGAGACCTCTTGGGATAATATTAAACGCACCAACATTCAAGTTATAAGGGTCTCAGAAGAAGAAGAGAAAAATAAAGGGACTCAGAAAATATTTGAAGAGATTATAGTTGAAAACTTCCCTAATATGAGAAAGGAAATAGTCAATCAAGTCCAGGAAGCACAGAGAGTCCTATACAGGATAAATCCAAGGAGAAACACACCAAGACACATATTAATTAAACTATCAAAAATTAAAAAGAAAGAAAAAAATATTAAAAGCACAAGGGAAAAGCAACAAATAACATACAAGGGAATCCCCATGAGGTTACCAGCTGATATTTCAGCAGAAACTCTGCAAGCCAGAAGGGAGTAGCAGGACATATTTAAAGTGATGAAAGGGAAAAACCTACAACCAAGATTACTCTACCCAGCAGGGATCTCATTCAGATTCAATGGAGACATTAAAACCTTTACAGACAAGCAAAAGGTAAGAAAATTCAGCACCACCAAACCAGCTTTACAACAAATGGTAAAGGAACTTCTCTAGGCAGGAGACACAAGAGAAGAAAAAGACCTATGATAACAAATCCAAAATGATTAAGAAAATGGTAATATGAACAAAAATATTGATAATTACCTTAAATGTAAATGGATTAAATGCTCCAACCAAAAGACATAGACTGGCTGAATGGATACAAAAATAAAACCCGTATATATGCTGTCTACAGGAGACCCACTTTAGACCTAGAGACACATACAGACTGAAAGTGAGGGGATGGGAAAAGATACTTCATGCAAATGGAAATCAAAAGAAAACTTGAGTAGCATTTCTTATATCAGACAAAATAGACTTTAAAATAAAGACTATTACAAGAGACAAAGAAGGACACCACATAATGATCAAGGGATTAATCCAAGAAGAAGATATAACAACTGTAAATATTTATGCACCCAATATCGGAGCACCTGAATACATAAGGCAAATGCTAACAACCATAAAAGGGGAAATCGACAGTAACACAATCATAGTAAGGGACTGTAACCCCCCACTTTCACGAATGAACAGATCATCCAAACAGAAAATAAATAAGGAAGCACAAGCTTTAAATGACACATTAGAAAAGATGGGCTTAATTGGTATTTATAGGACATTCCATCCAAAACAACAGAATACACTTTCTTCTCAAGTGCTCATGGAACATTCTCCAGGATAGATCATATCTTGGGTCACAAATCAAGCACTGGTAAATTTAAGAAAATTGAAATTGTATCAAGTATGTTTTCTGACCACAATGCTATGAGACTAGATATGAATTATAGGAAAAAAACTGTAAACAATACAAACACATGGAGAGTAAACAATACAGTACTAAATAACAAGAGATCACTGAAGAAATCAAAGAGGAAATCAAAAGATACCTAGAAACAAACGACAATGAAAACACGATGACGCAAAGCCTACTGGATGCAGCAAAAGCAGTTCTAAGAGGGAAGTTTACAGCAATAAAATCCTACCTCAAGAAACAAGAAACATCTCAAATAAACAACCAAACCTTACAACTAAAGCAATTAGAGAAAGAAGAACAAAAAAACCCCAAAATTAGCAGAAGGAAAGAAATCATAAAGATCAGATCAGAAATAAATGAAAAAGAAATGAAGGAAACAGTAGTAAAGATCAATAAAACTAAAAGCTGGTTCTTTGAGAAGATAAACAAAATTGATAAACCATTAGACTCTTCAGAAAAAAAGGGAGAAGACTGAAATCAATAGAATTAGAAATGAAAAAGGAGAAGTAACAACTGACACTGCAGAAATACAAGGATCATGAGAGATTACCACAAGCAACTATATGCCAATAAAATGGATAACCTGGAAGAAATGGACAAATTCTTAGAAAAGCACAACCTTACAAGACTGAACCAGGAAGAAATAGAAAATATAAGCAGACCAATCACAAGCACTGAAATTGGGACTCTGACTAAAAATCTTCCAACAAACAAAAGCCCGGGACCAGATGGCTTCACAGGCGAATTCTATCAAACACTTAGAGAAGAGCTAACACCTATCCTTCTCAAACTCTTCCAAAATATAGCAGAGGGAGGAACACTCCCAAACTCATTCTACGAGGTCATCATCACCCTGATACCAAAACCATAGAAAGATGTCACAAAAAAGAAAACGACAGGCCAATATCACTGATGAACATAGATGCAAAATTCCTCAACAAAATACCAGCAAACAGAATTCAGCAGGACATTAAAAGGATTATACACCATGATCAATTGGGGTTTATCCCAGGAATGCAAGGATTCTTCAAAATATGCAAATCAATCAATGTGATATACCATATTAAACTGAAGGATAAAAACCATATGATAATCTCAATAGATGCAGAAAAATTCTGCATCTATTGAGATAAAGACAAAATTCAACACACATTTATAACAAAAACTGTCCAGAAGTAGGCTTAGAGCGAACTTACCTCAACATAATAAGGGCCATATATGACAAACTCACAGCCAATATCACTCTCAATGGTGAAAAACTGAAACAATTTCCATGAAGGTCAGGAACAAGACAAGGTTGCCCACTCTCATGACTATTTTTCAACATAGTTTTGGAAGTTTTAGCCACAGCAATCAGAGAAGAAAAAGAAATAAAAGAATCCAAATTGGAAAAGAAGAAGTAAAATTGTCACTGTTTGCAGATGACATGATACTATACGCAAAGAATCCTAAAGATGCAACCAGAAAACTGCTGGAGCTAATCAATGAATTTGGTAAAGTAGAAGGATACAAAATTAATGCACAGAAATCTCTTGTATTCCTATACAGTAATAATGAAAAATCTGAAAGAGAAATTAAGGAAACACTCCCATTTACCATTGCAACAAAAAGAATAAAATACCTAGAATAAACCTACCTAAGGAGACAAAAGACATGTATGCAGAAAACTATAAGACACTGATGAAAGAAATGAAAGATGATACACACAGATGGAGAGGTATACCATGTTCTTGGATTGGAAGAATCCACATTGTGAAAATGACTATACTACCCAAAGCAATATACAGATTCAATGCAATTTCTATCAAACTACCAATGGCATTTTTCACAGAACTAGAACAAAAAATTCCACAATTTGTATGGAAACACAAAATTCCCCGAATAGCCAAAGCAATCTTGAGAAAGAAAATTGGAGCTGGAGGAATCAGGCTCCTGGATTTCAGACTATACTAGAAAGCTACAGTAATCAAGACAGTATGGTACTGGCACCGAAACAGAAATATAGATCAATGGAACAGGATAGAAAGCCCACAGATAAACCCACACAGATACGGTCACCTTTTCTTTGATAAAGGAGGCAAGGATATACAATGGAGAAAAGACAGCCTCTTCAATAAGTGGTGCTGGGAAAACTGGACAGCTACACGTAAAAGAATGAAATTAGAACACTCCCTAACACCATAAACAAAAATAAACTCAAAATGGATTAAAGACCTAAAAGTAAGGTCAGACATTATAAATCTCTTAGAGGAAAACGTAGGCAGAACACTCTATGACATAAATCACAGCAAGATCCTTTTTTGACCCACCTTCTAAAGAAATGGAAATAAAAAGATAAATAAATAAATGGGACCGAATGAAACTTAAAATCTTTTGCACAGCAAAGGAAACCATAAACAAGATGAAAAGACAACCCTCAGAATGGCAGAAAATATTTGCAAATGAAGCAACTGACAAAGGATTAATCTCCAAAATTTAGAAGCAGCTCATGCAGCTCAATATCAAAAAAACAAACAGCCCAATCCAAAAATGGGCAGAAGACCTAAATAGACATTTCTCCAAAGAAGATATATAGATTGCCAACAAACACATGAAAGGATGCTCAACATCACTAGTCATTAGAGAAATGCAAACTAAAACGACAATGAGGTACAACCTCACACCAGTCAGAATGGCCATCTTCAAAAAATCTGCAAACAGTAAATGCTGGAGAGGGTGTGGATAAAAGGGAACCCACTTGCACTGTTGGTGGGATTGTAAATTGATACAGTCACTATGGAGAATAGTATGGAGGTTCCTTAGAAAACTAAAAATAGAACTACCCTACGGCCCAGCAATCCCACTACTGGGCATATACCCTGAGAAAACCATAATTCAAACAGAGTCATGTACCACAGTGTTCACTGCAGCTCTGTTTACAATAGCCCGGACATGGAAGCAATCTAAGTGTCCACTGACAAATGAATCTATAAAGAAGATGTGGCATATATATACAATGGAATATTTCTCAGCCATAAAAAGAAACGAAATTGAGTTATTTGTAGTGAGGTGGATGGACCTAGAGTCTGTCATACAGAGTGTAGTAAGTCAGAAAGAGAAAAACAAATACCATATGCTAACACGTATATATGGAATCTTTAAAAAAAAAAATGGTTCTGAAGAACATAGGGGCAGGACAGGAATAAAGATGCAGACGTAGAGAATGGACTTGAAGACACGGGGAAGGGGAAGCTGGGATGAAGTGAGAGAGTGGCATGGTCTTATATGTACTACCAAATGTAAAATAGATAGCTAGTGGGAAGCAGCTGCATAGCACAGGGAGATCAGCTCTGTGCTTTTTGAGCACCTGGAGGGGTGGGATAGGTGGTTGATGGAAAAGGGAGGGGATATGGGGATATATGTATACGTATAGCTGATGCACTATGTTATACAGCAGAAACTAACAGAACAATGTAAAGCAATCTTATTCCAATAAAGATGGGAAAAAATAAAATAAAATAAATCCTCTTGCAAGTGAAAAATAAAAAAGAAGAATGTATAAGTATCTATCATCAAGTGAAAAGGAGCCTTACCTAAATATGAAAAAAAAAAAACCCACATTATTTAAACTTCTAATATTAAGTTAGGTAAACAGAATTATTTCATTTTACTTCTCTATCTTTACCCTAAAAGAATCAAAACTTGCAGTGCATACTAATTCCGTTAACCTAGCCAGGCAGCAAATAACAGTAGGTAATACATTAAGAGATAACTGCAATGTTGAACTGGAGACAGGGAATTTGCTATAACATTTTCCAGACCTAAATGGAAGAATGGAGGGGAGCAGCAGTGTTTTGTTTTGTTTTAATGAAATTTCAATGATTTTCTTGTCGATCTAGGTGTAACTTTATTTCTCACATTTCTTTCAACCTATGCTTCTTGGGTATTTCCTGCTGACTGGTAAATTAACTTTGTTCTAAGAATTCTGTGAGGAATTTTTTTTTTTTTTTACAACATGAAATAGACTCAGACAGTTGTTTTCAATCTGCCCATTATGCAACGGTTCACCCTATATTTGTCATTTAATGACTGAATCTCTTAATAACACTGCCCAATGATTTGCAAAGTAATGAATTGTTCTTTTGTTATTATAATTTTTAAAAATATTTAAAACATTTATTGTGGAAAGATCAAATGTTTACCAGAGTAGGGAGAGTAGTATAATGAGTTTCCATGCATCATCACCCAACTTCAGTAACTCATACTTAACTCTGTTTAATCTACCCCACACTTGCCACCTCGCCAAAGCTAAAGAAGTTTTCAGACAGTATATAATTTCATATGTAAATATTTTTAATATATCTAGAAAAGATGGGACCTGTTATCTTTAAGATCGTAATGAATCTGTGGCATGCCTAAAAAATAACAGCTCTTTCTTAATAGCATCACACAAAGCCAGTGTTCAAATTCCCTCACTTGTATTATCACTTTTCCTTATCATTTGTTTCCGCATTAGGGTCTAAATAGGTCCAGATATTGTAATAGGTTGATATGAATTTTGACTCTCTTTTAAACTATGTTTTTCTCTATTCATCTCTTTTATTTCCTTGCAATTTTTTGTGAAAGTAACTAGGTCCCTGGTCCTGTAGAGTTTCCCATAGTCTGGACTTGGCTGAAATTATTTCCATGGCACTGTTTAATAGGTTTCTGTAGCTCTTATATTTTCAACATAATGGAAATAAGATATAGAGACTTATTTCGATTCTAGCTCCATTTGCTTTTGCACAACAATTCCACAGGTGGCATAGTGCATTTCAGTTAGGAGGTCCATATTTGATTGTCTTTCCTTTTCTGATGTTAACAGCCATGGCCTATATCAGTACTACTTAATTTGTATTCTGTAGACCAGTGACATCAGTACCACCTGAGAGCTCATTAGAAATGCAGGCTAATAGGTTCTCCTGCAGACACATAAATCAGGGTCTCTGGAGGTGTGGCCAAGAAGTTTTTGTTTTAACAGATTTCCCACATGATTATTAGGTACACTACATTTTGAGAATGGTTAACTTAGGTCAATTAATTTATTATAGGTTGTAAGATTGTGATGATATAACTAGCATTTCTCTTAAAATTCATAGCTATAATTCTACATTAACCCTTATGTTCTCACTTCTCTAGTTATTCTAGATGTCTGAGCCTGTTCTCCAATAGACTCTCATAAAGTGCTTACAGGAAAAATATTCCGCATATTCTGGCATATTCGTGATTTCTCTTGGTCTTTATAATGAAGCTCAGACTGGTTGAAAAGAAAACCTGAGGGTCATGTTTTCTTTCCTTGAATATTTTATATACGTTACTCCATTAATTTTTTCCTCAACATGCTATCAAGTAAAGGTTCAGATAAACAGAAAAGTTGAATTTTATAATGAACCTCAGTATAGCTGCCACCTAGATTCTACTATTAACATTTTCTACACTTCTTTTTACCACATTTACCCTTATCCTCCTCTATCAAAGCAACATATTTTTGATGCATTTCAAGTTAAATTGAAGACAGAGACACCTGTCTCAATACTTAAGCATGCATTTCATTAATGTTCATTTTTTTGTTTATATAAATTAACATACAACTAAATGAACACATTTTAAGTGTATGTTTATTGAATTTCTACAAATGCATATATGTGTGTAACCCAAACAACTGTTAAGATGTAGAATATTATTATCACCCAGAATTTTTCCTTATATCTACTTTTAGTAAATCTTCACCAATCCTCCCTAGTGTTCACTATTCTGGAACATCATTTATATAGAATTAAACTGTATATATTTTATATAATATTCACTCATGTTGTTTCATATAGTTGTATTATGCTCCTTTTCATTGCTGAATGGTATTACATTACATGAATATATCACAGTTTGTTTATCCATTCTTCTATTGATGGGCACCTGGGTTGTTTGCCCTTTTTGGTTATTATGAATGAAGGTACTATGAAAATTTATACATAAATCTTTTTGTTGACTTTAGTTTTCTTTTTTTTAATGGGTAAATATCTGGGAGTGGAATTGTGGGGTCTTAGTCTAAGTAAATCATTAGTTGTACAGGAAAGAACCAGACATTTCTCAAAGTGGTTGTACTATTTTATACTCCCATTTGCTATATCTCCTTCTTCATATTTTTTGCCCTTTTTAAAAATTAGATTGTCTTATTAATTCGTAGGAGTTATTTATGTGTTCTGGATACTAGTCTTTTGTTAGATATATGTTTTGTGAATATTTTCTCAGAACCTGTGTTGTACCTACTCATTTTTTAATAACATCTTTTGATGAAAAATATTTTAAAGATGTCCATTGTATCAATTTTTACTTTTATGATATTTTCCTCTATGTTCCATCCAAGAAACTTTAGTATTTTTAAGTAAGAAAATATTTTCCTGTTTGAAAATATTTTTCTTTTTTCCCCCTAAAAAAAACATGCTATTTGACTCTTACATTTAGGTGATTTTGTGTTTGTTTGGTGTAAGATGGGGTCAAGGTTCATCTTGTTCATCTTTTTGCTTTATGGATATCTAGTTGTATCAGGAAAGTTTGTTGAAAAGACACTTCTTTCCTCATTGGAATTCTTTGGCATCTTTGTCAAAACTCAAATGGCCATATAAGACTGAGTTGATTTGATCTTGTTCTACTAATCCATTTGTCAATACTTATTCCACAACCACATCATCTTGATTACTATAGTTTTATAGAAAGTTTTGTAGTAAGGTAGTCCTTCTTTTTCAAGAGAGCTTTGGATTACAATTAAATAGCAAAAAAATGGGCAGAGGATGTGAATAGATATTTCTAAAGACACAGAGGTGGTCAACAGGTACATGAAAAGGTGCTCAGTATCACTAATCATCAAGGAAATACAAGTCATAACCACTGCAAGATATTACCCCACACCTATTAGAATGACTATTATCAAAAAAACAAGAAATGACAAATGTCAGAGAGGATGTAGAGAAAAGGGAACCCTTGTGCACTGTTGGTGGGAATGTAAGTTGGTGCCTCCACTATGGAAAACAGTATAGAGATGCCTCAAAAAGTTAAGAACATAACTACCATATGATCCAGCAATTCTTCTTCTAGGTATCTATCTTAAGGAACAAAATCAGTAATGTTCATTGCAGCATTATTTACAATAGCCAAGATAATGGAAACAACCTAAGTGGCCATCAATGGAAGAAGGGATAAAGAAAATGTGATTTATATATATATATTAGTTACACACACACTTGCTGAAATATTATTCAGCCATTAAAAAAAGAAAGAAATCTTGCTATCTGTGACAACATGGGTGGACCTCGAGGGCATTATGCTAAGTAAAATAAGTCAGACAGTGAAAGACAAATACTGTATTATCACATTTATATGTGGAATCAAAAAAAAGAGACAGAGAGGTCACGGACATAGAGAAATGATTGGTGGTTGTCAGAGGTGGAGACTGCGGTTAGGGGGTGGGCAAAATGGGTAAAGAGGGTCAAAAGGTACAAACTTCCAATTATAAAATAAATAAGTTATAGGGCTGTAATATACAAAATGGTGACTGTAGTTAATAATACTGTATTGCATGTTTGAAAGTTGCTAAAAGAGTAGCTCTTAAAACTTCTCATCACAAGAAAAAAATTTTAGCCATGTATGGTAATGGATGTTAACTAATCTTAACGTGGGGTTGGCAGGTAAGTGCTTTGGTAGTCTAGGGGCTTTGTTTATCCATATAAATTTTTTAATGTTGTTAATTTCTACAAACATTCTGCTGGTATTATGTTTGAAATTGCACTGACCTAGAGATAAGTGATTTTCAGCTGGGGTGATTTCACTCCCCAGGGGACATTTAACAATGTCTAAGGACAGTTTTTGTTGTCCTAACTGGGGGAAGTATCTGGTAAGCAGAGGCCAGGGATATTGCTAAGTAGCGCACAATGCACAGGACACCAACCCACTCCCCTGACAACAAAAAATTATTTAGTCCAAAATGTCTAGAGTGCTGAGGTTAAGAAACCTGGCTACAAGTCATTTTGGGGAGAATTGATATTTTAATAACACTGAAATTTTCAATTCATGAATATTGTATAACTCCCCATTAATTTAGAGCTTCCTTTATTTCACTCAACAGGGTTTTACAGTTTACACTACAGTAGTCTTGCATGTGTCTTGCTAAATGTATTCCTTGGTGTTTTTTTTTTTTTTTTTTTGACAAAATTGTAAATTCAAATGCTGTCTTTTACTTTTATTGAGATATAAACTGTGAATATATGCTGACTTTGAGAATGTAATGTATACATTTTTATCACGTTAAAGAAACCGATTAACATCTTTTTAATAAGTAATTTATCAGGAATTGATGTTAGATTTTGTAAAAAGCTGTTTTTAGCATCTATGGAGATGATCATATAATTTTTTATCCTTATTTCTATTACAGTGATGGATTAAATGGGCAGGGTTTCCTAACAGCACACTATTACTGCATTCCTAAAATAAACCTTACCAGGTCATGATATATGATTTCTAATTAAATTTTGCTTAATAATATTTTTATTTAGGTTTTTTTGCATTGTTATTTTAAGCACGAGGTTTGTAGTATCTTGTGAACTTGAAAAACAACAGGCTTTACTATCACTGATAAACTTTGTTCATTTGTATTTCTTTATTATGGTCAGAAATAGTTTAGGCTTTAGTATTCTAAATGGTTATTAAAATTCTGTAAAATCCTTTGTGCTCAATGTTTTATGTTGTTTTATTTTCTATAAGGATCTCATTGTTACTTCCCCCACCCCCCGCCATGGAAAATTATCTGCTAAACCTTTCTATCTTCACAAGGACCTGTTTGGGCAAGTTTTGTTTCCTAGGAAATTAGACATTTCTTGTAGGTTTTCAAATGTGTTGTAGTCACAATTTTATACAGATCTTCCTTAACTTATGATGGGGTTATGTCCTGATAAACTCAACACAAATTGAAAATACAAATCGAAAATGCACTTAATACACCACAGAACATCATGTCTTAGCCTCATCTCCCTTAAATGTGCTCAGAACACTTATGTTAGCCTACTGTTGGGTAAAATCATCTAACAAGAATCCTATTTTACAATAAAGTTGTTGAATATCTCATGCAGTTTATTGACTACTGTACTAAAAGTGAAAAACAGAATGGTTGAGCACAGAATGGTTCCAACTGTTTCGGTTGTGATTGCATGGCTGACTGGGAGCTGTGGCTCACTGCTATTGCCCAGCATCATGAGAGAGGATAGTACCTCATACTGCTAGCCCAGGAAAAGGTCAAAATTCAGAATTCGAAGTGCAGTTTCTACTGAAAGGATATCTCTTTTGCACCATCGTAAACTCAAAAAATCTTAAGTCAAACCAGCAGAAGTCAGGGACCATCTGTAATAGTAATGTTCACTCTATGAGAGTGACAGACAACATTTTGTAATATTTTAAAATCTAGATATGTAAAAGAAAAGTAACATGCATGTATCTTGTCTTTCCTATATGAATTCTTTTATTAGTAACTAAATAGTGGATGAGGGGAAACATTCTGTTATAAAATTATTCTCCAAGTATATCACAAAACATAACATAATTAAGATATTATATTTTACAACTGCAAGTGAATTAATGTATGCTGGTATTAAGCATCAATAGATGCTAACATAAAAAAGAACAAAAACTAGATATTAGGTATCTCCCAGTAAAAGAGCTTAAAACCACAAATAATCATTCATAAGGGGTCAAACCTGAGTCTAATCAAGCTGATAATGTTCCACTGTCCTTTGTATATCCTGAAAACATATATATCTCTGGATCCACCTCCCAGTTTTCAGGTTATACAAAGGACAGTGGAACGTTATCAGCTTAAAAGAGACTGTTATATTGACAAGATATTTCAAGTAAGCCTCAAAGTAAGTACAAAACAAAAACCAATAGTTGACACACACAAAATAAAGAGAAGGGGAAGTTAGAGTATTACAGAAAATCATCTATTTACAAAGGCAGGGAGGAGGAAAGGAAGAAAGCAAAAAAGGCACTACAAAACAGCCAAAAAATGATGAACAAGATGGCAATAGTAAGTCCTTATCTATAAGTAATTACTTTAAATATAAATGGATCAAATTCTCTAATTGAAAGTCACAGAGTGGATGATTGAATTTAAAAAGAGAGAGACAAGCCTCAACTATAGGCAGACAATAAGAGACTCACTGCAGTTTCAAGAACACATATAGACTCAAAATGAAGAGAGAAAAAGATATTCCACACAAATGGAAAGCAAGAGAAAGCAGGAGTAGCTATACTTATATCAGACAAAATAGACTTTAAGTCAAAAACTGTAATAAGAGACAACAAGTTGTTATATAATGATAAAGGGATCAACTCAAGAGGATATAACAATTGTAAATATATACACACACAACACTGGACCATCTAAATATAGTAAGCAAATATTAACAGATTTAAAGGGAGTAGTAGACAACTTTCAATAAGAGTAGAAGACTTCAATACCCCATTTTCAACAATAGATATATCATCCAGACAGAAAATGAAAAAGAAAACCTTGGTCTTGAACTACACTTTAGACAATGGATCTAACAGAAATATACAGAACATTCCATCCAACAGCAGTAGAATGCAGTCTTCTCAAGTGCACATGGAACATTCTTTAGAATAGATTATATGTTAGGTCATAAGACAGTCTAAATTTTTTTTTAAATATTGAAATCAATATTTTACCAAATATTTCTGACCACAGTGGTTTAAAACTAGAAATCAATAACAGGAGGAAAACTGGAAAATTTACAAATTGTGGAAATTAAACTACATGCTTCTAAACATTCAGAGGGTCCATGATAAACCCAAAAGGGAAATGAAAATATTTTTGAAACAAACAAAAATGGAAATACAATATACCAAAAACATATGGGATACAGCAAAAGTAGTGCTAAGAGGGAAATTTACACTAATAAATGCCTATGTTAAAAAACAAAATCTCAGCTTAACTTTACACATCAAAGAACTATAAAAGTATAAAAAAAGTGAGTCCAAAGTTAGCAGAGGGAAGGAGATAACAAAGAGCAGGGCAGAAATAAATGAAATAGAGAATAGGAAAACAATATTGTTTTGTTTTGATACAACAGATCAATAAAACTAAGATATACTTTTTGAAATATTAAAGAAAACTCAAATACATGAAAATTATAAATGAAAAAGAAGACATTACAACTGACATCACACAAATACAAAGGATCATAAGGGACAGCTATGAAAAATTATATGCCAACAAATTGGACAACCTTAGAGAAATGGATAAATTCCTAGAAATATACAACCTAAGAGGTTTGAGTCATAAAGAAAAAGAAAATCTGAACAGACCAAAAAGAAGGAAATTAAAACAATAACCAAAAACCTCCCAACAAAGAAAAGCCTAGGACAATTTGATTTCACAGGTGAATTCTACCAAATATTTAATGCCAATTCTTTTAAACTGTTCTAAAAAATTGAAGAGGAGATAATGCTCCCAACCTCATTTTATAATGTCAGAATTACCCTGATATCAAGGCCAGACAAAAATACTATAAGAAAATATAACTACAGAGCAGTGTACCTTATAAATATAGATACAAAAATTCTCAAGAAAATACTAATGAACTGAATTCAATAGCACATTAAAGGATCATACACCATGATCAAGAGGGATTTATCCCTGGGATGTAAGAATGGTGCAACACATTCAATGTGATAGGAGACATAAATAGAATTAAAAACAAAAATTTTATCATTATCTCAATAGATGAAGGAAAAGCATTTGACAAAATTCAAGTTCCATTCATGATAAAAAAAAATACACACACTACTATAAATAAAATAGATAACTAATAAGGACCTAATGTATAGCACAGGGAACTCTACTCAATATTCTGTAATAACCTATATGGAGAAGAATCTAAAAAAGAATGGATATATGTATATGTATAACTGACTCACTTTGATGTACACCTGAAGCTAACACAATATTGTAAATCAACTATACTCCATTAATTTTTTTTTTAAACTCAACAAATTGGATATAAAAGTAACATACCTCAATGTAATCAAGGTCATATATGACAAATCCACAGTTAACATTATACTCAAGAATGAAAGTTTAAAAGCTTTTCCTTTAGGATCAGGAACAAAACAAGTGTGTTGACTCCCATCACTTCTATTCAACATAGTTCTGGAAATCCTAGCCAGAGTAATTAGGCAAGAAAAAGAAATAAAAGGTGTCCACATTGGAAAGGAAGAAATAAAATTGTCTCTGTATGTTGATGGCATGATCTTTTATATAGAAAACCTTAAAGACTCTAGCAAAAAATTGTTAGAACAAATTAAGTAAAGTTGCAGGGCACAAAATCAATATACAAAAATCATTTGTATTTCTATATGCTAATAATAGAATATCTGAAAAAATAAAGAAAATTCTATTTATAATAGCATCAAAAATAATAAAATACACAAGAATAAATTAAACCAAGGAAGTGAAAGATCTATACACCAATATGAAATTAAAGAGGACACAAATAAATAGAAAAATATCTCAGGTTCATGGATCAGAAGAGTTAACATTGTTAAAATGTCATACTACCCGAAGTCACCTATAGATTCAATGCAATCCCTATCATAATTCCAATGGCATTTTTCACAGACATAGAAAAAAACCAATCTTAAAATTTGTGAGGAACCATAAAAGGCCCCAAATAGCCAAAGCAATTCTGAGGAAGAAGAAGAAGACTGGAGGCATCAAACTTCCTGATTTTAAACATACTACAAACCTATAGTAATCAAAACAGTAAGGTGCTAGCATAAAAACAGACACATATACAAATGGAACAGAATCAAGATCCCAGAAATAAACTTACACATATACAGTCAACTAATATTTGAAAGTGGAGCCAAGAATATTCAATGGGGAAAGCATAGTCTCTTTAATAAATGGTGTTGGGAAAACTGGATAACCTCAAGCAGAAAAATAAAATTGGATCCCTATCTTACACCACTCACATAAATTAACTTAAAATAAATGAAAGACATATACATAAGACTTGAAACTGTAAAGCTCTTAGAAGAAAACATAGGGGAAAAGCTTTTGGACATGGGTGTTGGCAACAATTTTTTGGATGTGACACCGAAAGCATTAGCAATAAAAGCAAAAATAAATAAGTGGAATTACATCAAACTAAAAATCTTCTGCACAGCCAAAGAAATAATCAATGCAGAATGGGAGAAAATATTTGCATATCATATATCTGATAAGGGATCAATATCCAAAATATATAAGGAACTCATACAACTCAAAAGCATTAAAAAAGAAAAAAAGATGTGATTTAAAAATGGGCAAAGGACTTGAAAAGACATTTTTCCAAAGTCAGCATACAAATGTACTAACAAGTACGTTAAAAGGTGTTCAACATCGCTAATCATCAGGGAAATGCAAATCAAAACCACTGTGAGATACCACCACATACCTGTTAGAATATGGTTATTATCAAAAAGACAAGAGATACCAAGTGTTTGTGAGGATATGGAGAAAAGGGAACACTGGTGCACTGTTAGTGGGAATGTCAATTGGTATGGCCACTAAAGAAAACAGTATGGAGTTTCCTCAAAAAGTTAAAAATAGAACTCCCATATTATCCTGCAATCCTACTTCCACGTGCTGTCTGATCCCTTCTCTGAATACTCTCGCCCCTGCTTAGCTGCTTCAGTCACCCCTACCTCAATGCTGTTGCTCACATGGTCCATGTGACTTGCTCACACACCATTTTTATGTTTTGTAGAGGCATCACCTTCTCAGTTACCACTCTGTTTAAGATGGCAATTTTAAACATGCCTTCCCTGCTTTGTTTTATAATATAATCTTTATCATCTGTCCAACATATTATATATATTACTTATTTGTTTCTATATCTATACAGGCAGGCATTTTAAAATTCTGTTTTGTGTACTTCTATACTTCCAGTACCTAGAACAGAGTGGTGACTCAACAAATGTTTGGTGACAAAATGATTGATAGACAACTTAAGCCTTTGTGGTTTTTAGTGATGTTTCCTGTGTTGCTTAGTTCACGTGAAGCAAAAATGAATCATTTCAACATTAAATTTCTGGTGAGCAGCATATAGACCATTTTTACCTCATCTGCAGTGATAGGGGAGGAACCAAATATATCTGAGAGTAAGGCACACAACTACCATCCATGTAAGGCTCTTCGAGTATTGGGAACAGTCTTTAAGAGCTCTCGATCTGAGGTTTTCTCTATTCTCCACTGAGGCCAAAGGGTTTCGTTAACAGTCCTCCCACCTGAACTGAAGCAGACCACGTTAGTATGTGTTGCACACTGTAGTGTGCATTTATGGATCTGTGACAACAGTTTATTTTAATCCATTTGCTTAGAATAATAGAAATATATTAGACTGATACTTCTGATCTAGGTAATACAGTAATTTCATGCTTTGATTTGCTCACTCCACTCCAGATACACGGCAATGATATGTGAAATATAAATGAACAAATATATAACAAGAGAAGAATCAAAGCCACGAGCTGCTCTGGGCCCATCACAGACAGTGACTGTAGTTCAGCTCTTGAGTGAAAGTTAACAGGGGCTAAAATGTCTCTTTGCAAGAAGGAACACAGAAAATTAATCTTATGGGATGATCTGTAATAGACGTTAAAGTGTATACTGGTGTATATTTATGATATTCAAAATGTATATATGTTACCTTTACTTATATATTAAAATGAATCACAAACCATACAATGGAAGAAATCAAACAAGAAAAGGTAGGTATAAAAGAGAAGCAAGTGGAAATCTATGCGATGGTGAGTTGCTGATTACAATACTCCTTTGGCTCTGTGGACCAGATTCGGAATACACAAGACCAAGGCTGATGGCAAAGGTTCTCTGGGGCAGGCAGTGAAGCAGGCAGTGGGAACAGGGAGCTCAACTCCTTAATGTCAGTGGTCTAGAGAAAAGCTCATGGCTTCTAGCCAGAGCCTGAGATAAACCACCTCTAATCCTGGAGGGTAATCCCCCACCAATATTTCAATAAAGGCTGTCAGTTTTTAACTGGGAAAGCTATGGGCCCAGGGAAGCAGGGAATAAAGATGTAGACTCACTTCCAGGAGCTGGGACAAGCTGTGCACTAGCTTTGCTTGGATCTGACATAGCCCTGACATCATGGAACAGGCAATAATTCTGAACTACACTGGTGATCTCTTGCAAGATGGAAGCTAAGAGGGTCTCCAAGTCACTGCTTGGAAGGGAGATGCCTGACATGATTTTGCATGAAAAGAAATTTTTTAAAAATGTTTGTTTTGTTATGCCCCTGAAATTTTAGGATTTATTTTCTTTTTTGTCAAGTTATATTAATAACCTAATTAATATAACTATTTTTATTTGTTTAATAAAATAAAAATAACAAGGTGAAAGGGTTAGTTAAAATATGCCAAAAGTCCTTTCTTGGTTTGGAAAAGGATAGAAATCTTGAATAGCTATAGAATTTTTATATAATTAACTATTAACTTTTCTGTCAATGCAACAAAAGTCAGAGGAGAGAACAAGAAAGAAACACAGAAAAAAAAAGGTAACCATATGATAGAAATAAGTCCAAACACATCAATAATTATAATAAATATAATGAAATTGAACTCACTGTCTAAGAGACAAATATTATTATGTTACATAAAAATAGCAATATGTAGCTATGACCTATATAGAAGAAACACATCTAAAACACTCCTGAAATGAAGTTGAAATAAAAATGAGCTAAATAGCAATATTAAAAATGGAAATAACATATTACAAGGCAAATCTCATTAACAGGAATAAAGAGGAACACTACATAGTAATATAAAGGATAATTCACTGAGAAGATATAAAACCTGTTAACTTTGGATGTTCACATCATCCTGGCATTAAAGAACGTGAAGTAAAAACTGACAGCGTAAAAAGGAATTGACAAATCCACAATCATATTGGGATATTTTAAAACACCTCTGTGAGAAAGTGATAGATGAAGTAGACAAGAAAAAATTAGCAAGACTGTAAGAATCTTAAATCAGTAAAAATAGGCACATATGTCTGTGAATCTACACATTTATCTCTGTATCTGATAAAGTAATACTCTAAATTATTCTCTTAAGATTAGAAGAATTCAACTTTTAAAAGGAATTCATTGTAATGCACTATTCCTACTGAGATGAATTTAAATTTTGAGTATCTTCTGAGCTGCAAAAAATGGGAGCTACCAATTATCTTTGCATTTGCTTTCCTGGTTTTTTAGTTAGCGGCAGTGATAATATAATGCATCATTTGCATTGCTTTCATTGTCTTTAGTAGATTTTATCAGTTTAAACTTTTTTGGATTAAAGTTCAATGACATAAACCATGAGTAGCATATGTATGCTTGGCTAGCAAAGTTCTAAGTGAGCAGTATTTAAAAGTTAAAAGAATGCTAAATGGAGTACTATGGAAGATAGACATTATGGAGTAATTTATTTGAAGACACTGTTATACAGCTTTTTGATAATTACATTTAACTCTTTAAGGATTGTGTTTGTTGAGATAGTATTAATGGTGGTTGTTTTGGGGAGGAGTGCCTCAGGGATGTTTTAAATTTCTTTTCATCAAAATAAATAGTAAGTACATACCTGTATTACAAAGACTGGAATTAAATATTTTATAAGGTAAGAAATGACTTTAAAGACTATACACTCATTCAGGCATGCATGAACTGTGGGGCAAAGACACAAAGTTGGTTTCAGATTTCAAAGAAGTGCTATCATGTAATCTTCTTTGACCTTCATGCATTAGTTAGGAATCATTCATGAAAAGGAAGCCCTCTGTCTCAAAAAGCAAAGGAATACATTTTAGACACCTGAAGTAAAACACTATATACATTACTAAATCTGCAGGATTGAGATAATGAGAATGCCAAATGAAAATTTGTGTCATGCAGCTAAAAAGTACTTACAAATCTATACCTTTAAATTTGTTACTAAACAAATGGAAAATAAATGCCTTTGAATCTCTAGAAGTTTTTTTTAAAAAAAAAGTAAAGACAACCCGAAGAACATAGAATAAAGATTACAGTAAAGACCGTTGAAATTTATAGGAGAGAAAAACAAAAGAGGGAATTGACAAAACTGGAAATTCATTCTTTTAAGATAGTCTGATAGAATATAAAAACCTCTAAAATGACTGATTTACAAATTGGTGGGGAGGGGGCAGAGAAAAGGCACAAGTAAATAAAATCAGAAAGGAAAAAAGGAAAAGTATAACTCACTGGTATGCAGGAGCTAGAAGATACTAGAGAGCTGATTATGGGTCAATTCCATGTTCACTGATGCCATGTTGATAGCTTGAAATCTACCATGCCAAAGTATTTATACCATGGAAATTGACAAATACTACAAATCAATGTTATTTTGGGGGATACAATTTACCATCATACTATTCCCTAGCTATAGGAGAATCTTTAAACACTATTAATGAATAACTTTATGTCAATAATTTTGAAAACAAAACAGGATTATTTTCTAGAAAACTATAAATGACCAAAACCAATATGAACCAATAAGCATTGAAAAATTGAATACATGTAAAAGTGCCCCTTCACAGGAGATTCAAAATCCATACAGTTATTCTGTCAAATTTTAAAAACATTTCAGAAAGTAGAAAAAGTAGGTAAGCTACTCAACTCATTGTATGAGGCACATATAATCTTAATTCCAAACAAGAAAAGGACAATATAGAAAAGAATCACAAATCAATATCTTCTAGGAACACACATCAAAAAGACTAAAGAAAATAAATGAAGACAATTTATCAGCATATTAAAATAAATAAATACACAAATATATAGATAGAGGTATATAGAATAAGTAGGGTTTCTCATGATTGTAAGATTATTTAAAATGAGAAAGTCTATAAAAATATACCACTTTAACAGATATAGAGAGCAAACTGTGATCATTTCAATAGAGGCAGAATAAGCATTCAATAGAGTCCAACATTTTTTGTGAAGAAAATTATTATCATTTAAAAATAAAAGGTGATTTTCTTAACCTGACACAGGATATCGATGAGAAGACTAGAGCAAATATATATAGTGACTACATTTTAGAAGCAATCTGGAAAATTAATAAAAAGATAAGGGTAGTCTCTATCTCTACTTCTTAACATGTACCAGAGGATTCAGCCACATGAAAAAAACAAACAAACAAAAAAACAGAAGTGATACAGGCATTGCATAGGAAGAGATCTTTGAACTTCAATTAATAAATAAACTTCATACAGTAGCCTACAAGGCACTATGTGACCTGACCTATGTACCTCTTCAAGTTCCTTTCATTACACTCTCCCCTCCTGCTTTGTCCTCTGGCTACATTTGCCTATTATTAGATTTTTATTTAGGGTCTTTATCTGTTTTCCCCCTTTTTCTAGAATGTTTTTTCCCAGGCTCTATTCATGACAGGCTCCCTGGAATTTAGTCCCAGCATTGATGTACTTAGTATATGCCCGTTTATTTCCTTCTTTGCACTTGTCACAGTCTGTAATCTATGACTTAGTTGTACATTCATTATTGATTACTTTCCCTTTTGTCTGCTTGGTAAAGGTATAAAAATGTCTTTTTTGTTTATTGTCATGTCTTGAGAGCTCAGCACAGTGCATGGCACAATATATACTGCTCTGTCAGTATTTGTCAAAGGACTGATGAGTAAATCAATAAATATCTTAGCACACATACTAGAAACCCCTCATGGGATACAGCATCTTCTTTCCTGCATATTTCTGAGAGATGTTATCAAACTTTACTTCTCTGCTCTCCACTTTTACAGAAATACGGATTAATCTTGCTTGGGACAGCTCATTTATTTTTCAGACAGTATGGTGTCCTTATTTGGACATAATTTCTCTTCATTAAAATCATAAATACCATTATATCTCATTGAAAGTCTGAAGTTAAACCTAGGCCACCAGGGCTGGATCTGGGCTACTCAGAGAATTCAGAAGTATCTTTAGTGGGTGGCTTTCTGCTAGCTCCATGTGCTTACAACATCTTGGTCAGAAGAGTAGAAAGGAAACATAAGTACCATATCTATGGATATGTATGTATACACACACATAAAATGATCTAAACCTACTTCCTGTATATTATATTATTTTATTTAAACTAGGATAACATCTTTCCACTTATCTACTACATACATAATACGTAGTATAGTATCTAGAAAAAGAATATATAATATATAATATGTAATATAATTAATAAATAGGTATATTACCTACATTACCTATATATTGAATATATCAACCTCATTTCAAGCAAAAGAGTTTCCCTTGAAAAGCTATTATTAAAATGATGGTACCCTAGAATCAAGAAAATAAGGTAACCAAGCTGGAGTTAAATGCTCATTAAATAAACTGGCCACTGAGATCTGGAGAACTTAGATATCCTCCATGCGATGCCCTTCTCCAGTGACCCTGTGATAAAAGTGTCAAATCATGAATACTTGTAAATCAATCGTGCCACTTAGCACTAATGAATTAAGAACCACTTCGTAAAGACTGTCCAATTCCTGACTAATGAAGTGACAGCTGACTTGACCAGGCCTGCTGAGCAGGATGGCCTCTTCAAACAGAAACTGACTCTTCAGATTTTTCTCCTGACATCTTTAATAAGACCCACCATCAATGAATTTGGGGCATACATAAGGGAAATCTACATGACGACGTGCTTTGTTCCATTATGTTTACTTTGTCCACCACTTTCTGTGGAATTATAATTAGAAAAAGGTCAAGGGCTTTCTTCTGTGTTCTCTGCTTTGAAAAAGCACAGCTATTGGGGGGCCACAGGGAATAAGCCGACTGGAAAGCTAAGAGATCAGATGCAATACGTTTGACATATCCAGACATGCACAGAGGTCGCTTGGCTACACATTTGGCTACTGAGGCCATAAGAAAAAGTGGTTATCAGTGGACTTTCCCTTCATCTTGCACACACTTAGGAGTGGATGTGGAAAATGTTGGGTCACTACTATATGTTTGAGAAATCTGGTCAGAGAGACAAATATGAGGAGAACAGGGAACAGAGGTGAGCTCTGTTTTCAAGTTAGACCCTAATTATGCATGCCATATTCCATTCATTTTGCTGTTATCACAGAAAAACCTACAGATTTGCCTCTTTAAGAAAGCCATAGTAAGACTGAAGAAATCATTTTAAATTATCGGCTATGGTCAGTTCATGGCTTAGCAAAATTACACTGAATATCTGGAAATATACTGAATATCTGGTCGTGAGTGTATGTTCCTTTATTCCTACATGCAATCTGAGTTTTCCCTATGCTTTGGCTATTGTGGCCTGATTGATAGTCTTATTGCATTGTACATCTCACACACATTCATGTACCTAGTCCCTTGTTTGGTTTAACAGTAATCAGTGGAATAACCTGAGCAAAGAGATAGCTGGTAGCAGGTACTAGAATAGGGCCATACCCTGGCCCTCTACTCTGTGCAAAAGCCACTGTAAAACCAGATACCCCTGATTTCCAAACTGGATTTTATTCACTCAGCAGCACAGAGATCCGACAGTAACATACCCTGTTCCCTCTGGGCAGACAATCCCCTTGTCTATGAGATGTCTGGGTCAAGTTGTGCCATGTACTACTTTTAACTTCCATAACTATGTGTTCTGAATCAGAGCAAAGCATCAGATTGAGATGGGGGTTTGTACTAAATAAGTGATAACATTTCTTGCAACCATGAGATTCTAGGATTCTATAAAATCTCCCGGAGCTTGTCATGTGGAGACAAGCTCCCTGGCCAGTGTGGTTATTATGGACCCCTCAACAAGTCACATGAATGATCAGGATCAATCTGCGCCTTAATCTTTAAAAAATACTTAAGTGGAAAAAAGTTATCTTTTTCTGAACTCAGCAAAAAGGGGGGGGGGAACCTTAAGTTTGAGAACCAGTAGGAAGAAATAAAACACACTGATGCAGAATGACCCTGAACACGATAGAATATGGTGATTTGAATGTTTGGGTTCTGGATTCAGAACAGAACCACTTGGGATTAAGATCTCTGCTGCTGAGTCAGCTCTTGCAAGCCACTTTAATAAGTCTTAATTCTTGTTTTCCCTTTTGTAAATGGGGATAACAGACCTAGTTCATAGGATCATTGTAAAATTATATAAGATAAAACATATAATCAGTATAGTGCCTCACATTTAGCAAGGACTCACTCAAGGTTACATTTATTATCATATAATCTATTCACTTCCAATTATTTACCTCTCCCATCTTTGTTTTTACTCAGGTTCTCTGGGTTTAGTAACCCAATATTGTTCAGGCTCTTCATCTCACATGAGCTAACAAAACAAGCTCTGATTCACTTCCCTTCCATGGAACACTGAGCCTTCACATCTTCCTACATTAAAGTAGCAAACGGGAAAACAATTCCTAATTCTATGCATTACATGTGTAGAAAACCAGAGTGAGGGAAAATACTCTATCAGATAATCTTTATATTGAACATTCTGGGTTCCTGGATTTGGGTGTTTAATTCAGTTAGCAACTGACATTCCTGAAGCATATCCAAACAAATCCAAGGTATGACAGTATTTGCGTTTCCCCCATGTTATATTCATTCACTCAACAACTATTTGATTATATAGTAGACTCAGAGAATTTTGACACTAGAAAGGAGTTTAGAAATGATCTATTATAATACCTCTTTTTCAAGAAATAGGTCCAAGGAGGTTAAGTGCCCTGTTTGTAATTCCAGAGTGAGTAGAAAATAAACAAAGCAGAACAAAACATCTTGCAAGGCAGTGTGGGCAAGAAAATGACGATTAGGAGCCTCCATTTAGTCTCCAGGATCTTAAAGGCTAATGAGGAAATGAGACAGGTACATAGATACCTGTAATGCAAGATAGAAAGCTAACAACTGCTATGGGGATTTTAATAGGATAAGATGTTATTTCCAGCTAGAAGAAATGGTTGAAGTAGAATCTCACGTGTGTGCCATCTCAGCATCCATTCCCCTTTCTTCTGTTAGTAGAATTAATATTTTCCTTTCAGAACTCATCCTCCATCACCCTCCATTTCTACAGTATAGGTGGAACTAACCTCACCCCCAAGACCAGGGTCAGCATATGACCTTGTCAATAAGAGTACCACATTCCCCAGTCACGGCAGTTACCTTAGAGATGGGCACATGATTCAATGACAGCCGTGAGAAGCCTACCCAGAACTTTTGTTGAACATAGTAACAAATAGATTTTCTCACTTTTGTAGGGTTGGTATGGTAGTAGAACATATTCTTAAAGCTATTGGAAGCCATTTTTGCACCTCAAAAGGAGATCTTGATGAAAAATCTATTCAATACAAAAGAAATCAGAGCCAAGAGATAGAAACATACAGATTTCCTGATGATATCATTTTATCAGCTAGATCCAGGTTACCTTAAGTGAATGCAATGTCTGGTCTTTTCAATTTTATAGTGATATAAATTAACCCAGTTTAATGTGGGATTTTAATTTACAAATGAGAGCAGTAATATATTAACTTCGCCTTGATGGATTGGAAAATATTAGATATGTGTGCACGAAAAAGAGTTAGAATGTGGAGCTGTAAATAGAAGGTAGAGATATGAAAAATATAGATTAATCTGGGAAATACAAAGCATACTGTTGGTTGAAACTATAATGAGTGAAGAGACACAGTGAGAGAATGAGTTTGGAAATGTGGGATAGGATTAGATTTTGGAAAGTCTTCAATCCTACACCAAAGGGTTGAGCTTGGAGAGGAAATAGGAGACACCAAAGACTTTAAAGAAGTTTTTGGCATAAGCAGAGCTGTGCTTTAGAAACAGTAAGCAGGACATTGTATCTAAGGTAGATTTATAGGGAAAGGATATTCTCTCTTGTTTAGAGAAGGCTGTGTGATAGACATGTTATTAATGTTCTTGTAAAGTCTCTCTTCTTTTTCAGAAGCAACACTATACTTCTATTTTCTTTTGACATAAATTCATGTTCTGTGAGTCTATTCGTTCCGCTGATATTTTCAATTGCTTAAATGTCACTCTTGGTTCCTGGGAAATTCTGGGGGTGCCATTTCACATTCAGACACCTACATTCACTTCCAGTGATTATTTATAACATTTAATCTCTCCTTCTTGAAACTGTCTTCAACTCAACATTCCTCAATCCCATCACCATTAACTTAGCATAATATGAGAAAAAATAATTATACCCATCACAAGCATGGCAACACTTGGGAATAAGTTTTCAATAATAATACCTTACATTCTTATGAATTCTTTTAAATTTTTTCATGCTGTCTTAACAACTATTCCCTCCTTAAGTAATCCAAATAACTTGTTAAATAACCAGGAAATTTTTGATCCTGTTTTAACCAATTAGATGACTACAGCCCAAAGATGCTAAGCTAGTTACTTACAAAGAAAAGATAATTAGGGGGCCAGGCTTTTAACACCAAATTTCAGACCCTGACCCAGAAGTCTTTCCATGACTCCAAAGTAATACTTCCAAGGCATTATGGAGTTGAAAGAGGATTGCTCCATCTAGGTGAAGAATAAATTCACTTAGGGACATTTATATGCTTTGGGATGAAATGTGATGATAAATTTTGTGACAGTAAACCTTTTGTTCTATAATTTCACCAGTGTTGCTTGAGGGTTAAGATTGACATAACCAAGAGTTTATATTAAATATAGAAAGTCAGCTCGTACTAGAGTCACTAGTTTGACAATGTCCTAGGAAAGAAGGTCTGATAACCCTTCTTGCAACAGGAAAATCTTGCCTCAGAGTACCAAAAACAGTTTTGCTCACGCTTCAGCAGATGTTGGAATTATACAGAGTGCTTATTAAAAATGCAGATTCCGTGGGGAGACCTTCAAGATGGCGGAAGAATAAGACATGGAGATCACCTTCCTCCCCGCAAATACATCAGAAATACAACTACATGTGGAACAACTCCTACAGAACACCTACTGAACGCTGGCAGAAGACCTCAGACTTCCCACAAGGCAAGAAACTCCCCACGTACCTGGGTAGAGAAAAAGAAAAAAGAAAAAACAGAGACAAAAGAATAGGGATGGCACCTGCACCTTTGGGAGGGAACTGTGAAGGAGGAAAAGTTTCCACACACTAGGAAGCCCCTTCACTGGTGGAGACAGGGGTAGTGGTGGGGAAGCTTCAGAGCCATGGAGGAGAGCGCAGCAACAGGGGTGCAGAGGGCAAAGCGGAGAGATTCCCACACAGAGGATCCGTGCCGACCGGCACTCACCAGCCCGAGAGGCTTGTCTGCTCACCCGCCAGGGTGGGCGGGGGTTGGGAGCTGAGGCTCGGGCTTCGGTCGGATTGCAGGGAGAGGACTGGGGTTGGCGGCGTGAACACAGCCTGAAGGGGTTAGTGCACCACAGCTAGCCGGGAGGGAATCCGGGAAAAGGTCTGGAACTGCCTAAGAGGCAAGAGACCATTGTTTCAGGGTGCACGAGGAGAGGGGATTCAGAGCACCACCTAAACGAGCTTCATAGAGTGGCATGAGCCGCAGCTATCAGCACACAACACAGAGACAGGCAAGAAATGCTAAGCCTGCCGCTGCAGCCACCAAGAATCCTGTGTGCAAGCACAGGTAACTATCCGCACCTCCCCTCCCAGGAGGCTGTGCATCCCGCAACTGCCAGGGTCCCGTGATCCAAGGACAACCTCCCCGGGAGAACACACGGCGCGCCTCAGGCTGTTGCAACCTCACGCTGGCCTCTGCCACCGCAGGCTCACCCTGCATTCCGTACCCCTCCCTCCCCCTACCCCGGCCTGACTGAGCCAGAGCCCCCAAATCAGCTGCTCCTTTAACCCCGTCCTGTCTGGGCGGGGAACACAGGCCCTCAGGCGACCTATACACAGAGGCCAGGCCAAATCCGAAGCTGAACACCAGGAGGTGTGCGAAAAAAGAAGAGAAAGGGAAATCTCTCCCAGCAGCCTCAGGAACAGCAGATTAAATCTCCACAAACAACTTGATGTACCCTGCATCTGTGGAATACCTGAATAGACAACGAATCAACCCAAAATTCAGGTGGTGGACTTTGGGAGCAACAGTATATATATATTTTTTCCTTTTTTGCTTTTTGTGAGTGTGTATCTGTATGATTCTTTGTGTGATGTTGCCTGTATAGCTTTGCTTTTACCATTAGTCCTAGGGTTCTGTCTGTCCCTTTTGATTTTTGTTTTTTCTATAGTTTTTAGCACTTGTTATCATTAATGGGTTTGGTTTCTTGGTTTGGTTGCTCTCTTCTTTCCTTCTGTTTTTCTTCGTTCTTTCTTTATTACTTTTGGATTTTCTTTATTTTAATAATTATTTTTTATTTAATAGCTTTATTTTATTTTAATTTTATTCATTCAATCTTTCCTTTTTTCTTCCTTTTCTTCTGAGCCGTGTGGCTGACAGGGTCTTGGAGCTCCAGCCGGGTGACAGGCCTATGCCTCTGAGGTGGGAAAGCCGAGTCCAGGACACAGGTCCACCAGAGACCTCCCGGGTCCATGTAATTCAAAATGGCAAAAGCTCTCCTAGAGATCTCCATCTCAACACTAAAACCCAGCTCCACTCAACGACCAGCAAGCTACAGTGCTAGACACCCTACTGCAAACAACTAGCAAGACAGGAACACAACTCCACCCAACAGCAGAGAGGCTGGCTAAAATCATAAGAAGGTCACAGACACCCGAAAACATGTCACTGGATACAGTACTGCCCACCAGAAAGACAAGATCCAGCCTCATCCACCAGAACACAGACACTAGTTCCCTCCATCAGGAAGCCTACACAACCCACTGAAGCTTAGCCACTGGGGGCAGACACCAAAAACAAAAGGAACTACGAACCTGCAGCCTGCTTAAACAAGGCCCCCAAAACAGTAAGTTAAGCCAAATGAGAAGACAGAGAAACACACAGCAGATGAAGGAGCAAGGTAAAAACCCACTAGCCCAAACAAATGAAGAGGAAATAAGAAGTCTACCTGAAAAAGAATTAAGAGTAATGATAGTAAAGATGATCCAAAATCTTGGAAATATAATGGAGAAAATACAAGAAACGTTTAACAAGGACCTAGAAGAACTAAAGAGCAAACAAACAATGACGAACAACATAATAAATGAAATTAAAAATTCTCTAGAAGTAATCAATACAGAATAACTAAGGCAGAAGAATGGATAAGTGACCTGGAAGATAAAGTAGTAGAAATAACTACTGCAGAGCAGAATAAAGAAAAAAGAATGAAAAGAATTGAGGACAGTCTCAGAGACCTCTGGAACAACATTAAATGCACCAACATTCGAATTATAGGTGTCCCAGAAGAAGAAGAGAAAACGAAAGGGACTCAGAAAATATTTGAGGAGATTAGAGTTGAAAACTTCCCTAATATGGGAAAGGAAATAGTCAATCAAGTCCAGGAAGCACAGAGAGTCCCATACAGAATAAATCCAAGGAGAAACACGCCAAGACACATATTAATCAAACTATCAAAAATGAAATACAAAGAAAAAATATTAAAAGCAGCAAGGAAAAAACAACAAATAACATACAAGGGAGTTCCCCATAAGGTTAAGAGCTGATCTTTCAGCAGAAACTCTGCAAGCCAGAATGGAATGGCAGGACAAATTAAAGTGATGAAAGGGAAAAACGTACAACCAAGATTACTCTATCCAGCAAGGATCTCATTCAGATTCAATGGAGATATTAAAACCTTTACAGACAAGCAAAAGCTAAGAGAATTCAGCACCACCAAACCAGCTTTACAACAAATGCTAAAGGAACTTCTCTAGGCAGGAAACACAAGAGAAGGAAAAGACCTACAATAACAAACACAAAACAATTAACAAAAGGGTAATAGGAACATACATATCAATAATTACCTTAAATGTAAATGGATTAAATGCTGCAACCAAGAGACATACACTGGCTTAACAGATACAAAAACAAGACCTGTATACATGCTGTCTACAAGAGACCCACTTCAGACCTAGGGACACATACAGACTGAAAATGAGGAGATGGAAAAAGACATTCCATGCAAATGGAAAACAAAAGAAAGCTGGAGTAACAATTCTCATATCAGTCAAAATAGACTTTAAAATAAAGACGATTACAAGAGACAAAGAAAGACACTACATAATGATCAAGGGATCAACCCAAGAAGAAGATATAACAATTGTAAGTATTTATGCACCCAACATACGAGCAGCTGAATACATAAGGCAAATGCTAACAGCCATAAAAGGGCAAACTGACAGTAGTACAATCATACTAGGGGACTTTAACACCTGACTTTCAACAATGGACAGATCATCCAAAATGAAAATAAATAAGGAAACAAAAGCTTTAAATGATACATTAAACAAAATGGACTTAATTTATATTTATAGGACATTCCATCCAAAAACAAGAGAATACACTTTCTTCTCAAGTGCTCATGGAACATTCTCCAGGATAGATCATATCTAGGGTTACAAATCAAGCTTTGGTAAATTTAAGAAAACTGAAATTGTATCAAGTATCTTTTCTGACCACAGCACTATGAGACTAGATATCAATTACAGGAAAAAAATCTGTAAAAAATAAAACACATAGATGCTAAACAATACACTACTTAATAACCAAGAGATAACTGAAGAAATCAAAGAGGAAATCAAAGAATACCTAGAAACAAATGACAATGAAAATGATGACCCAAAACCTATGGGATGCAGCAAAAGCAGTTCTAAGAGGGAAGTATATAACAATACAATCCTACGTCAAGAAACAAGGAACATCTCAAATAAACAACTTAACCTTACACCTAAAACAATTAGAGAAAGAAGAAAAAAAAAACCCCAAAATTAGCAGAAGGAAAGAAATCATAAAGACCAGATCAGAAATAAATGAAAAAGAAATGAAGGAAACAATAGTAAATATCAATAAAACTAAAAGCTGGTTCTTTGAGAAGATAAACAAAATTGATATACCATTAGCCAGACTCTTCAGGAAAAAAGGGAGAAGACTGAAATCAATAGAATTAGAAATGAAAAAGGAGAAGTAACAACTGACACTGCAGAAATGCAAAGGATCATGAGAGATTACTACAAGCAACTATATGCCAATAAAATAGACAACCTGGAAGAAATGGACAAATTCTTAGAAATGCACAACCTTCTGAGACTGAACCAGGAATACAAAATATAAACAGAAAAATCACAAGCACTGAAACTGAGACTGTGACTAAAAGTTTTCCAACAAACAAAAGCACAGGACCAGATGGCTTCACAGGTGAATTCTGTCAAACATTTAGAGAAGAGCTAACACCTATCCTTCTCAAATTCTTCCAAAATATACCAGAGGGAGGAACACTCCTATTCTAGGAGGCCACCATCACCCTGATACCAAAACCATACAAATATGTCACACACACACACAAAAAAAACGACAGGCCAATATCACTGATGAACATAGATGCAAAATTCCTCAACAAAATACTAGCAAACAGAATCCAGGAGCACATTAAAAGGATCATACACCATGATCAAGTGGGGTTTATCCCAGGAATGCAAGGATCTTCAAAATATGCAAATCATTCAATGTGATACACCATATTAACAAGCTGAAGGATAAAAACGATATGATGATCTCAATAGATGCAGAAAAAGGTTTTGACAAAATTCAACACCCATTTAGGATAAAAACCCTCCAGAAAGTAGGCATAGACTGAACTTACCTCAACATAATAAAGGCCACATATGACAAACCCACAGCCAACATCCTTCTCAATGGTGAAAAACTGAAACCATTTCCTCTAAGACCAGGAACAATACAAGGTTGCCCACTCTCACCACTATTTTTCAACATAGTTTTGGAAGTTTTAGCCCCAGCAATCAGAGAAGAAAAAGAAATAAAACAAATCCGAATTGGAAAGAAGAAGTAAAGCTTTCACTGTTTGCAGATGACATGATTCTATACATAGAGAAACCTAAAGATGCTACCAGAAAACTACTAGAGCTAATCAATGAATTTGGTAAAGTAGCAGGATACAAAATTAATGCACAGAAATCTCTTTCATTCCTATACACTAATGATGATAAATCTGAAAGTGAAATTAAGAAAACACTCCCATTTACCACTGCAACAAAAGGAAGAAAATACCTAGGAAGAAACCTACCTAAGGAGACAAAAGACCTGTATGCAGAAAACTATAAAACACTGATGAAAGAAATTAAATATGATACAAATAGATGGAGAGATATACCATGTTCTTGGATTGGAAGACTCAACATTGTGAATATGACTATACTACCCAAAGCAATCTGAAGATTCAATGCAATCCCTATCAAACAACCAATGGCATTTTCCACAGAAGTAGAACAAAAAAGTTCACAATTTGTATGGAAACACAAAGGACCCAAATAGCTGAAGCAATCTTGAAAAAGAAAAACGAAGCTGGAGGAATTAGGCTCCCTGACTTCAGACTATACTACAAAGTTACAATAATCAAGACAGTATGGTACTGGCACAAAAACAGAAATATAGATCAATGGAACAGGATAGAAAGCCCAGAGATAAACCCACGCACCTATGGTAAACTAAACTATGACAAAGGAGGCAATGATATACAATGGAGAAAAGACAGCCTCTTCTATAATTGGTGCTGGGAAAACTCGACAGCTACATGTAAAAGAATGAAATTAGAACACTCCCTAACACCATACACAAAAATAAACTCAATATGGATTAAAGACCTAAATGTAAGGCCAGACACCATCAAACTCTTAGAGGGAAATGTAGGCAGAACACTCTATGACACAAATCACAGCAAGATCCTTTTTGACCCACCTCCTAGAGAAATGGAAATAAAAACAAAAATAAACAAATGGGACCTAATGAAACTTAAAAGCTTTTGCACAGCAAAGGAAACCATAAAGAAGATGAAAAGACAACCCTCAGAGTGGGAGAAAATATTTGCAAATGAAACAACTGACAAAGGATTAATCTCCAAAATTTACAAGCAGCTCATGCAGCTCAATAACAAAAAAACAAACCACCCAATCCAAAAATGGGCAGAAGATCTAGATAAACATTTCTCCAAAGAAGATCTACAGATTGCCAACAAACACATGAAAGAATGCTCAACATCATTAATCATTAGAGAAATGCACATCAAAACTATACAATGAGGTATTGTCTCATACCAGTCAGAATGGCCATCATCAAAAAATCTACAAACAATAAATGCTGGATAGGGTGTGGAGAGAAGGGAATCCACTTGCACTGTTGGTGGGAATGTAAATTGATACAGCCACTATGGAGAACAGTATGGAGGTTCCTTAAAAAACTAAAAATAGAACTACCATACGATGCAGCAATCCCACTACTGGGCATATACCCTGAGAAAACGATAATTCAAAAGGAGTCATGTACCACAATGTTCATTGCAGACTTATTTACAATAGCCAGGATATGGAAGCAACCTAAGTGTCCATGGACAGATGGATGGATAAAGAAGATGTGGCACATATATACAATTGAATATTACTCAGCCATAAAAAGAAACGAAATGGAGTTATTTGTAGTGAGGCGGATGGACCTAGAGTCTGTCATACAGAGTGAAGTAAGTCAGAAAGAGAAAAACAAGTACAGTATGCTAACACATATATAAGGAATCTAAAAAAAAAGAAAGGTTCTGAAGAGCCTAGGCGTAGGACAGGAATAATGACACAGACATAAAGAATGGACTTGAGGACAAGGGGTGGAGGGACAGGTAAGCTGGGACGAAGTGAGAGAGTGGCATGGGCATATATACACTACCAAATGTAAAATAGATAACTAGTGGGAAGCAGCCGCATAACACAGGGAGATCAGCTCGGTGCTTTGTGACCACCTAGAGGAGTGGGATAGTGAGGGTGGGAGGGAGACCAAAGAGTGACGAGATATGGCGATATATGTATATGTATAGCTAATTCACTTTGTTATAAAGCAGAAATTAACACACCATTGTAAAGCAATTGTACTCCAATAAAGATGTTAAAAAATAAATACAGATTCCTCAGGCCTACCTTCAGAAATACTGACTCGGTGGGTGTGGGTGGAGCCCTGTAATCTGTCTATAATGCCTACATCACACCTTGAGAACACAAAGGACCCCTGACCATATTCTTCAGGCAATTCTGAAGTGATGTCACCACAGTGAGATTTGTATAGGAACAGTGTGAGTAGCTGTTCCAACCAAGATATAAATATCAATACTAATGCCTGCTCTGAGTTCAACAATGAAAACTGATTAGATTAGAGATATGGAAAGTCACCTTAAAGAGTCCTTACTGGCAACCAGATGTGATACAATAGCCAATCAATTTATTCATTTATTTATTTTGAATTTTATTTTATTTTTAATACAGTAGGTTCTTATTAGTTATCTATTTTGTACATATTAGTGTATATATGTCAATCCCAATCTCCCAATTCATCACAACCCCCCACCCCACCCCGCTTTCCCCCTTTTGGTGTCCATACATTTGTTCTCTACATCTGTGTCTCCATTTCTACCCTGCAAACTGGTTCATCTGTACCATTTTTCTAGATTCCACATATATGCATTAATATACGATATTTGTTTTTCTCTTTCTGACTTACTTCACTCTGTATGACAGTCTCTAGGTCCATCCGCATCTCTACAAATGACCCAATTTCGTTCCTTTTCATCAGCCAATCAATTTAAAGAAGTAATGTGTTAACCAGAAGAGGTCAGCTACAAAAACATAAGAAAATGGTGCCCCAGTAGCAAAGAGTAGCAGCAACCATCCAGGGAAATTAGGTCTGACTCACCCTTGGGAGCTCCCAGTTCCCAGGGCAGGTTTATTCCTAATGAGGGAATTAGCTGTGAAAGCGTCTGCTAAACTATCCATCATGCACTTGAAATCAAATAAGTAAATTCCTTTTTCTGTTTCCTGCCATCCAAGAGAAATTTTGATTGTTTTTGGTTTCTCATGTAGCTTTCTGTATAGAAAGGTGGGGATGCTACACAAGTTCTACATAGATATCCTAGCTTATGTAACACTTTATCCATTTACAATGAGAAACCCTGTAGGCATTCCGGAGTCTTTACGAGTTTCTATGATCTTGATTAATGATGACAATACTCCTGAAAGCTGGGTCTACACACTGTTACTAACAAAAATAAGGTTTCTAAACTTGCAATCCTGGACCTTCTTCTGATTGACCGACCAACCTTCCATTAGAGAACTGTTTGTCAACCTTTTCTTCATCATTACTCCTTTAAGGAGTCTTTTAAACTAATTTTGGAGGTTTTTAAAATTTTTTTAAACTAATTGCTGCCCCACGAAATTTTAATGTCACAGATATATGGTATATGTATTTATATACTATATATCTGCAATTTATGCATAAGGAGTAAAATCTTTTGCTCCTCCTTCCAAGGATCAACTTTTGCCCCCTTGGAGTCAATAATGCCCCAAATGAGAATACATGGTCTTGGGATACTCTAAACTTGCTCTGTCTTGCAATGAAACCTCAATGTTATACAGCAGACTTTTCAAAAATTCCCATATGCTTTCATTTATCTGCACAATTATTTTGAGGGGTACTCTTAGATTACTGTGAGAACAATTATGAAATTATATTCATTTCCTTTGTGCAGAATGAACTATTTTCCATATTTACAAATGTGAACTTGAACTTGAATATACTGGCTTATTGTTTAGACAAATAATCTGATCTAAGCTTGTCTCTTGCTGAAAGTCATTGCCAAAATGAGAAGCACCTGTTATGTCCTGTTGCTAGTTCTCACAGTTACTGGAACTACACAGAAGTCTTTCTGGACTTTCTGACTTTACTTTGGCATCACTTATATTTATTAAACCTCTCCTTGTTCATTTTTCTGGGACAAGTGTCAATTGATTTCTTCTGTGTCCCCAGATACAATATGGCTATTCCATTCTCTCTATTTTTACATCTGCTCCTCTTCTTGCCTGGAATGTTATCCTCCTTTCTATCCATCCAAATTCAAGGCACATTTCTTTCAGTAAGTGTTTCCATCCCACAGTGACATCTTTCTTCTCTCTTCCAGCAGCGTTTCCTATCTCTAGTACTCATTTGGTATGTATTTATCCACTCCTGATAGGCCTGGATTAGGACCCACAAACACATTGCACCAAACTGAGGATGGAGGCCCTCTCCACTACTTTACCCATGACAGACATCAGTAGTCAGTCACCTCAATCCTACTGAACAATGAAGAAGCTCAAGAGACAGACTGTGCTCAGGTATAACTACTTCTTTGGTAAACGAATAGATGAATGCATCTACCTAATGTGGATGCCTCCATGAATGCCACAGCCCATATCCCAGAGCCCAGTGGAAACTTAAATTGAAAAGTCAGAAAAAAATGTAGACCTAGGTGGGAGAGAAGTCTTAGTCACGCCTGGCTCACATCTGAGTTCTGAACAGCTGTGGATTTCAATTTTTTCCTTTAAATTGTTAATGTTGAGTATTTTATTCTAGGACTAAAGCCTCAAGTTTTCCTATATCTGAGTTCTTAGAATAATTGTTTCTTATAGGTCCCTTGGACATGGAAACATTTGCCAAGAGAACAGAAGACTCAGGTAGACCCCAGTTGCTGCTTTCGTATATGTGAAAAGATGATGGGCTTTCACCTCCATGTAAAGTAAAGAAGACATTTCTTACAGTAAATGCTTATCAAGGTCAGAGCACACTTCCTTTGGAGATGTGTCCCATGTCACTAAAGGTGTTGAAGAATTCACTTGAAAGCTTGGAAAGGAATCATTAGAAAGTATTCAAACTTCAAAAGGCGGCGGTGGGGAGACCAGATCGCCATTAAGTTCTTCTCTGGTCCCATGAAACTATAATTCAGATGGTTCATCCCAGGGCTGCCTGGATAATTCACTGAAGAGTATCTTACTCAAAAGTATAGGCTATTCTCTGAAGTGCCTGATTTCTTTACCTTGATGAGGACACAAGCTATACTCTCAAACCTTGCCACTTCCTGTGCTCAGTGACAATCAAACAAAGGAGTCATCACATGGGAGAAAAATAGAAAACAAAACAAAAAGTGTTTTAACATTACTATTATTACTGCTGCTGCAAAGAAAAGCATTTGATTTCTACCCTTGTCTTACTCCAAAAAATTATTAAGATGCTTTTCCCAGGTGTGGGGTAGCTGTTTTGATTACAAGCTGTTTGAATATTACATTTCTTCCCAGACAGCTACTTTCTGCTGTAGGCAAATTGAGCTGTTTTCATATAAATACAGCCAATGCTTCGACAATGTTTTAATTACCAACTTTAATGGGTACTTGACTGGGTTTGGTTTTTTTTTCCCCCACATCAAAATCCTCTGAATGACCTCCCTAATTCAGATAGATCCAGAGGAAGATCAAAAGTTGAAAACCCAAAGTTGAGATGTTTCCTAAAATCTCCCTATTACAATACTTATCATCATATACATTTCACATTAACATCTTCTGCAAGTAACCTCATGTCTTTTCTTAGTGGAGAAAGTTTCATAAAAATAACTAATACCTGCTGAGCATGTACTGTGTGCTAGTTACACAGTGCTTTCTATTCATTATATACTTTTATCCTCACAGCTGGTGAAATGGGGATTATTATCTCCATAATCTCATTAAATGAGAAGAGATCGAGGCTCTGAAAGATCAGATGATGGCCCAAGAAGGTATAGTTTATAGGTTGTCTAGCTAGGGTTCAAACCTATGCTCATCTGGTTCTGAAGCCTGAACTCTTCACAACAATATTATGCTTTAAGCCAATGATCCTCCACACTAAGAAAAATTGTCCTTTTCCCCCGAAACTCTTGAATATCCTGACAGATTCTTAGGAAGTAAAAAACCAGTTTCTAATTCACTTGAGCCTAGAACCTAACTCCATTTTACCTATGAAAAAAAATCGTATTTTTTAGCATGGTTTTTAGAAATGAATTTTCTAGGAATGTAACTATAAAGTCAGTCAAGTCAAGGGAAGACTATATTTTATTTTGTTCAGAACTTTACCAGGAATCATTCATCACTTTGGTAAGCCATGCAATTAACAGCATTGCTCTTCCTAGTATTTGGGTTGCTGCTACGACACACTTGGATCAGTTTGCATTTGTAGCTGTGACAGTCATTATGATTCTAAATGTGTGTGTCTGTGTGTGTGTAAGTCCCAATTTCAAAACAGTAGCTGTAAGAAAAGTGTTGATTATACTCATTTAGATATTGTCTTGCTTCCCTCAAATCCAAACACATTCATTACAAGTAGATATGCGTTCTAGTATAATTGTATCCAGGCACTGAATAATATTGATTTATTATAAACTGGTTTTCTCTCATTTCCCTTTCATATTTTATTTACAGCATTACTTTTATAAAAGTATCCATCAAAGTTTGTTATATTATCTATAAACTTCATATGGGGATACGAAAGGAGAACATTACAAATATTTTTTTAAAAAGGGGGCTCTAGGTCTAGTAAGGTTGAAAATATGGATCAACAAAAGGTAATGTTTTAATGTTCGTGTACTTTTTCCTCTGTCAGTCTTCATTTGATTATCAACAGGCCAGTGATCTGTTATATTCACCTTTGCAGCCCTGATGCCTAGGACAGAACATCTCAGCTCTAGTGGACCATCCACTCCCTCCACAAACATGTTCTAAGGGCTGCTCTGGGTCAGACACAACTGGGACTATGACCATGGACAAGACAAGCAACAAACAAGCAACCAACAGAATAAGATACACACAGATGACAGTGAAGCACCAAGAGGAAAATGCAGGTGCCAGAAGATGAACCACAGTAGGGGTAATTTAGATAGCTCGCTAAACGGAGACTTCTCTGAGAAGTTAACTTTTTATTCTAAGGCTGAAATATGAGAAGGAGTCAGCCATGCAAGAGCCAGCAAGAGCATTCTAGGCAGAGGAAACTGCAAATACAAAGACCTGAGGCTTGGTAGGGCTTAGTGTTACCTCAGGACAGAACACCTGACATGTGGCTGGATGTTGGTGAAAGGAAGCAGAATTTGTCACCCCAAAATATACCTTTTTGGCATAAGAGGATTTTAGGTTGATTATTTTTAACGAACAGCAGACATAGGAGAAGCTCTGACAATCAAGCAGAAGTTACCCTTTTGTAAGAGAAATTTACATTTATAAGGAAAATCTCCATTTGTAAGGATGTCTCCCTCTATGTACCAGGAAGAAGGAAAAGACTAAACTCTAGAAACTCTTATCTCTTATCAACAGAGAAGACAGAGACTTAAATCTGCATCGCACCACACCCTTGTTCACTGTGCTTTGCCTGAAAGCCTCCCACAACTGCCTCCCCTTCTCCCAACATTTATTGTCTTTAGCTGGACATGGTATTTAAGGTGATGGCTTGGGCCACTTCAGTTTTTCTAGGTATCTCCCATGTATACATGAGGTATACAGGTTATAAAACTTGTTTTTCTCTTGTTAATGTCCTCTATAAGAAGTGGGGTCTCAGCCAAGAACCTAAAATGGGAGAGAGGGAATTATTTTTCCTCCCCTACAGTGGTGATGGAGATGATGGGGGATGAGAATAGTACAAGACGAGTTGACAGAGGCAAGCAAGGACCAAATCCTACTTGGCCTCATAGGTCTTGGTAAAGCATTGGGATTATATTCTAAGAGCAATGTGAGGCTACTGGAGTGCCTTTGGGAAGAATAGAATTTTAAAAGATGATTCTGGCTGCAATAAGGAGAATGGACTACTGGCATTCAATAGATACTTGTTTAATAAGTAAGTGCCCAAATACACAGATCCACGCATGAATGAATGAATTGATGTATGAATTCAATGATGCAAAAAAAGCCAAGGGCTGCACGCATGTGCTGGGCTCACACCTCACCTCCTCCCTCTTCTCTTTTGCTGTGTGACCTCCCATTAGTCCCTTCCTGAGCCTCAAGATCCTCACAGAACACTATGCCTTGAAGATCCCCTCCATTTCTGAAATAATTCAGTAACTTCTGCCTGCCCCGCCCTACTGCCAAGGCTTTCATGCTTCAAGCAGCTGAAAAGAAAAGCTGCTGAATCCCTCTGCTCTGTTTATCATCCTCGGTTTGGCATTTTGTCTGCAGCTGGGGCTCTCTCTATAAGAACACTCAGCATCTATAAGCTGACTAATTTCCATGTTGATTGCAAAGCTGGAAATGTATACACTTGTCATTCTTATTCTTGGCCCAGATGCTTTGTGCCAACAGTAGCTCTGACGATGGGGCGCTGACACCACTTGCTAGTTATTGTCTGATGTGCAATTGACACGAGTGGGTTTAGAAGGAGGCACAATTTGATAATCTGACTCCATCTGCAAAGCAATCACGAATCACATTATGAAGAAAATGCCAGTAAAACAGGGGATGTAACTGTCTTATTTTCGACTTCCCTTACCCTAGCAAAGACTGTGTAAAGAGATATTGATGTGTGAACGAACTTTTTATTTTTTTAATATAATGAGCATCTCTTAGAGCTTTGAATTTATATAAGTACAGCAAGTGACAGGCTATAAAACAAAATGCTTTCACATATATGATCTCATTTTGCAAATGCATTGTATTAGCGTTATTAAGTAATATGTGTTTGATGATAATATTCAAACCACACAGAAGCATATAATATTGAAAGAAAATATTTCTGAAGTACAGGCCCAGCTCACACCATATGATATAGTGGCTGAGGTGAGACTCTATAAATTCAGACTACATGAATTCAGATCCTGTTTCCACCTCTTAGATAATTTTCTGTTCTAACTCCAGACATGGTATTTCAATTCTCTGTACCTCAGTTTTCTCATCTGTATAATGGAAATAATAGTAATATCTTTGTAACAGAGGTGTGATGGAGATTGCCTTATGAATGTACAATTTAGAATAGTGCCTGGTATGTATAAGAGCTCCATCAATATCATCTATTCTTTTTATCCATTTCATTACTCCTCCACTACAAAGCCAACCACACCTGGTGTGTGTCCTACAGTTCTCAATCTAAACAGTTATCTACTCATGAACATTTTATCTCTATTTTCTTTTATTAAAATAAGACTACAAGCTACAACAGATTTTTTAATTTTTTTTTAAATTAAAAAATGCATCATGGAGATTCTTATCAATATATCTGCATCATTAATAATTGCACAGTCTTTAACATGGATGGGCTAGCACATATTTAGTGATTCTTCAGTTGATGGGCATTTGAGCTGCTTCAGACTTTTTCCCATTACTAACGGTGTTGCAGTAAACTTCCTTGTCATTTTATCTTTGCACATTCCTAAGAGTTTCTCTACAGGACAGATTCTGAGAAGTACAAGATCCTCTCAGTTGTAGCTTTGCAAAAACTCTAAGGGGAAACAGGGTAAGTGGGTGCCATTATCCACAAAAGAGGTAAATTCCAGAAGTTTAGGAATTTCCCTAACTTTTCACAGATAGTACTTATAGCACATAGTGGAGATGAAGCAAATACTCAGGTCTTCTGATTCCAAACCCAGCACTCTGTCTTTTGGATGACATATAGTTGGGTAAAGATTGGGATGGTGTGTATGATAATCTCTGTAGCCTGCAGAGATTTTCATATTAAAAACCTTAATAGATTTATTAACTCCAGCTATAGATGGGCCTGATAGGCCTGACTATAAACTGACCACACAAAGCCAGCCAACTCTGCTTTTTATCCATGCCCATAGAAAGATCCCCAATCCTTAAACATGGATTAAGGATAATATTTACTGAGAAGTTAATGTAGCAAAAGCATTGCACTGAGGATTAAAAGGAAACAAAGTTGAATCAGATACTGTGGAGAGATATTGCCCTGATTCAGCTCACAGTCTAGTGGGTAAAAGCGATGTGCCTAAATAATTAAAATACAGGATAGAGTAATTACTTGGAGAAATTGACAGATAACAGCCTTTGAGGGCTTAGTAAAGGAAAGATCAGCTATCATAAAGCACAGCCTACCTACTTTTACCTTCACTCCCTTAAGATCCCTGATACCGTGTCACTAAAGTAAATTAGGTATGGCATTAATCCTATAGCCTCAGTCATCCTTTGAGACCCTAAATCCAACACAGAATAATCATTTACTCCTGAATGGACAGCAACCTTGAACTGAGCTGCAAAGTCCTAGCCTCTGTCAGCCATTTGTTAATGTAGGTTATAAGGTATAAAAACTGTTGAGATTAAGCGGGTAAATGAGATGGTCTATCTTTAAGGTTGGATTTTTTGGTCAACTTTATATCATATTCTGGGAATATTCATCCATGTGAATTGCATGAAATTTTTCTATTCAGTCATTGTTGTTTCGATATTTTCGAAAAAACAAAAGTAATTCTGGTGCCTGTCTCGCAGGTCATTGTCAAGCAGTAACAAAATCTTTTCACAGAATTTACCAGTCATTATTCTCAGGCTTTTATAACCTTGGTTTGAATCTACCACAATGAAATGAAATTCATTTTCTTTTTTGGTGTTCGTGGTCATTTAAAATCAACAAATGGACAGATGGAGTGCTCCTTACCACACTTACACCTCAGATGAACTGAATCTCTGTTTTTTCTATTGGCACAAAACTAAACAGTAAAAGCTTCAGCTATCTTTGCTATAAATCAGCGTTAGTTATTAGGGAGCTGAATGTGCTGGATATCTTACTCCTAGCAGTTTCAGATACGAACTTGATTGCTAGTGTTCTTTGAAATTCTTCTTTTCCAAAAGACTGATGTTGTTAACATTTATTCAATTTTCCAGATACAAACAATTCAGCATAGAGGGCTGCTGCTTTACAATTCCACCTTCTGCTTGATCAGTAATTAAACTATAGAAAAGAAGGAGGTGGAGGAATCATCACCAGTATCTCAGTTAATAACAGCTAACTCTAGAACAACAAAATAAAATGTTTACTGAAAACCTTGCAAGCATCTATGAGTTGGGAAAGAAAGAAAGATTAATTTGATTGGTTCAATGTAAATGAATCAGAAACATATGTCTTGGCTTTCTCAACATGGCTGGCAAAATTCATGTAAGCTGTACAGAACCTATAGCACTTGAAAAGGGATTTGACAGACTGAAAATATATCTGTGCTGTCCTATAAGCAATGCAAATAACTCTTAAATTAAACACAGATTTTTTCCCCCCCAGTGGGCCAGGAAGCCTAAGTGCATAATAATAGCTTGCATTTCCATAGCTCTGTTCTTACCCCCACCCTGTCAACAATCCTGAAATGCTATGAGCAGTGTATCCATTTTTCCCCTCAGTACTTATAGCAGGATGGTTCTGTGGGACAGAACACACACACACACACACACACACACACACACACACACACGATATATCCAGACACACAGGCACATATATATATGGAGAGAGAGAAAATACATACATAGTATTCAGTTAAGTCTAAATTTCAGATTAACAACAAACAACATTTTAGTATAACCCATGCAATATTTGGGATCACATTTATAGTAAAATAGTATTAAAAAAAATTTTTTTTAGTATAAGCATGTGCCATGCAATATTTGGCATATGCTTACATTAAAAAGTATTTGTTGTTTATCTGTAATTCAAATTTAAAGTTTAACCAGTCATAAAATACATAAGTCATAGGGATGTAATGTAAAGCATGGTGACTAATAATACTGTATTGCACAACTGAAAGCTGCTGAGAGTAGATCTTACAGATTCTCACCACGAGAAAAAACATTTATAACTATGTACGGTGACAAATATTAACTAGAATTATTGTGGTGATCATTTTGCAATGTATACAAATACTGAATCATTATGTTGTCCACCTAAAACTAATATAATGTTATATGTCAATTTTATGTCAATTTAAAAAAAATTTAACTGGATATTCTATATTTTTCGCTAAATCTGGCAAGCCTAGTTTTATTGCCTCCCCAAACTAGATAAATGAGACAAGAACTATAGTTTGTGGGTTAGAGAATTTTACCTTTCTTCAAAGGAAGAAAACATCTAGAATAAGAACCGTCTAGAGGTAGCAGAAACTTCATCAACATTGGTCTCAGAAAGGAAAGGCATACCACTACAATTATATAAGGAACACAATCGTGGCTTTTATAAACATGACTCTACTTGTGCTCTGCTAGAAGCCCCTTCCTGTTTTCAGTACTATTATGGGACAATTAAGTATACTTAGAAGGAGTGTGAAGCATATATTTTATTTGGGGGACTTAATAGGAAGGCAGAGAACATGAGGTTACTGCCCACCTGAATGCGAGAAGAAAAGGGCAGCCTGATACGTGTATGGGTACTAAAGGGAGCATAGTGTCCTAGAGAGGGTTGCAGACTAAGGATCAATAGTCTTTGCGAGCCTCATTCTATATTTTGTTTACTATTATATTCTCAATTCTAAGCATTGTGCTTGATGCTGTGGGTACTCAGTAAATATTTGTGGAAAAATGAATGAAGGGACTTTCCCATTGCTAAAATCAAAGAATGAAACCAAGTCACATAAAACTCTAATGTTTCAAACCATGCCTAAATTTCTCAAGACGTATCTCTGGGGTTATCTTAATAGAAGAAGAAGGTGTCAGAGGCAGGCACACCTCTCCTCCTTCAGCCAGAGCACTTCCTTACCTACTTCTTTCCTGCACTGAGGTTCAAATGACATTTCATTTTAAAATGATTCACTGGAAAAAATTAAATAGTTATAAAAATGCATTTAAGATTTAGAAGACATACCTCAGTCCGAAGTTCTTTGACTCCACCCACAGCCTTTCTCCAAAACAAAATGTCCACACATTTGCTCCAAGCCAGCAGGAGGTAACTGATAACACACAGTCCTAAAGGACAGGAGAGTAAAAGCAAACTTGAAAAAAAAAAGTTTCTTACTCTCAGTAACAGTAAGTCTTGCCTGGAGTGATAATTATTGTTGAATTACAATACAAAAATGAGGAAGAAAAAAAATCACGTGCAATCTCTCCAGCAGTTTGTCATATTGAAAATACGGCATAATTGATTCAACAAAGGCACCAAGGGAATACAAAACCGTGATCAGTTTTTCTGTACTGTTTATATCTATCCTGACAGAAGCCTAATTGCATAATTTATCATTATGAAATAAACTGTAGAGATTACAGATATATGTGGTAATCAGCAGGATGGTGTTACTAGCTTTTGTGTAAATCACAGTTGGCATTTTGTGTTCAATACACAAACCAGTCAGTCTCCTTTTTGACCATGTACAACTATATTCCAATTGCCATGCTAAATGTTTCAATGACCTACGTAATCCATTAAGTGTGATATTTCTGTCCCCACCTCCACCTCCAGGAAATCTCTACCTGTCTCTAGTTCATGAGCTCAAATGAGGATGTTATTGGCAGGGAGGGGGTGGGGCGTTACTTTGAAAGTGACCTTGAGCTTTGCTCTGCTCTGAGAAATAGGCTTCCATGACTTCCCATGGAAAAGAAATCCAAATTCTTCAAGGTCCTTGTCTCCAGCCACTCTCCTTTGGCCTTAACATGCACCCATTACATCACAGCTACATTTGATTACTTGCCAGTCACTGAAAACTTGATCACCTTTTTCTTCTCTGATCCTTTGTTTATTTCTCTGAATCCTCCTGTTTTACATACATATTAAAATGTCTATATGTGTAAACCATTTCACATTAGGCATGCTTCTAAGAACATACCTGTCATTAAAAGGACAGCAGACTTCTGATGGTGGGAGGACAGAATAGATACACTTTCCCCTATTTCTCCTGCTAACTACAAAGGAAACTTCTTACATTGTTTATAAAACAAACATAAGAAACTCCGAAAGGTTAAGAGGAGGTGGCAGCCTAGATAGGGAACTGTGTCCTGAACAATGAGTTACCTTGGTTTTCTTTTTGCCTCATATATCCCAGACTGGGTGCTGTAGAAGCTAGTAACTGGGAAGTGCTGATGGGCACAAAAACAACAGCAAAAGACACAACAAAGCCTACCAAAGGAAAACAAAAGGGAAGCACCTCTCCTTCCCTCTGAGGGGTATAACAGGAGGCCTAATGCAGAATCAGGTCTTCACACACCACTACTCCACCTTAGTGTTGGTGGGGGCCACAGAAAAGTAAGGAAGGATCTTATTGATACTTCCAGGGTGATCTCAGTGTAAGCCTAATGGCAAACAGTAAGTCCCAACAATGCCCAGTAATGAGGAACTCCTCACCCTAAAGTGTAAATGGAGGCCAAGGGGGAAACGTAATGAGGTAGAACCCTCCCAGACTTCCACTGCCAGATGATGTCAGAAAATGCCAGTTAAAACATAAGACATAAATAAGATCCACAATGACACAACACAACACAATATCCCAAATGTCTAGGTTTCAATTAAAAATCACTCAATATACGAAGAACCAGGAAGACCTCAAACTGAAAGAAACAGTTAATAGATGCCAACATTGAGATGAAAGAGAGGCTAGGCTTTTCTGACAAAGGTTTTATAGCAACCATCATAAAAATGCATCACCAAGTAATTAAGAATTTGTTTGAAACAAATAAAAAATAAAGTCTCAACAAAGAAATAGGTGTAAAGAAGAACCAAACAGGAAGTGTACAACTTCAAATATAGTGACCAAAAGAAAAAAGTCAATGAATAGGCTCAAAAGAAAATGTAAGGGAAAGTAGGAAGAACCAGTGAGTTGGAAAAAAAAATAGAAATTACCCAATATGAAGAGAGAACAATGTGAACAGAGAGAACATAGACAAAAAATAAAAAGAGCCTTAGGGACTTCTATGCCTATTAAAAAAAAGATTTAATATTCTTGTCATCCGAGTCTCAGGAAGAATTGAAATTACAGTGTTTTCTCTGACTACAATGGAATCAAACCGTAAATCAATAACAAAAAGATAACAGAGGCATCTCCAAACGTGGAAACTAAACAACATAATTCCAAATAATCCACAGGTCAAAGGGGAAGTCTCAAAAGAAATTAAAAATATATTGAAATGAGTGAAAATAAAAATATGACATATCAAAGAAGATACACAGATGACAAATAAGTATATGAAGAGATACTCCACACCATATGTATGTCATCAGGAAAATGCAAATTACAACAACAATTATTAGAATGGTCAAAATCCAAAACACTGAATACATCAAATGCTGGTGAGGATGTAGAACAATAGGAACTCTCATTCATTGATGGAAGGAATGCAAAATGGTACAGCCACTTTGGAAGACAGTTTTGTGGTTTCTTACACTACTAAACATACTCTTACCTTACAATCCAGTAATCACATTCCTTGGTGTTTACCCAAAGGTGTTGAAAACTTGTGTCCACACAAAAACCTATACACATATGTTTACAGCAGCTTTATAGTCATAACTGCCAGAACTTGAAAGCAGCCAAGATACCCTTCAGTACGTGAATAAATAAACTGTAGTACATGCAGACAATGGAATACTATTTAGCACCAAAAGGAAATAAATTATTACAACTTGAAAAGACATGGAAGAATCTTAAATGCATATTACTGAGTGAAGGAAACCAATCTGAAAAGGCTACATACTATAAAATAATTTCAACTATATGACGTACTGGAAAAAGGCAAACCATGGAGACAATAAAAGGATCAGTGACTGCCAGGGGGTAAGGGGGAGGGAAGGATGAATAGGTAAAGCACAGAGGATTTTTAGGGCAGCAAAAATGTTATATATGATACTATAATGGTGGATATATGTCATTATACATTTGTCAAAACCCATAGAATGTGCAACACCTAGAGTGAACTGTAATACAAACCATGGATTTTGGGTGATTATGGTATGTCAATGAAGGTTCATCAATTTGAATAAATTTACTACTCTGGTGGGGATGTTGATAATGATAAAGGCTATGCCTTTATGGCAGCAGGGAGTATGTGGGAAATCTCTACCTTCTCCTTAACTTTGCTGTGAATCTTAAACTACTTAAAAATAGTCATAAATAAATAAACAAACAAACATACAACATATCAAAATTCATGTGGCACAGCTAACACATTGCTGTGAGGAAAACTTACAGCACTAAACACATACATTAGAAAAGAATAAAACTCTCACATCAATAAATGTAAGGACTGAAATAGATAAAAATGGAAACAAAAATTGAGAAAACTCAATGAGATGAACAGGTGGCTCTTTGAAAAGATCAATAAAATTGACAAGCCTCTAGCAAGATTGACAAGCACAAAAAGGGAGAAGACATAAATTATTATTATCAGTAATGACATGTACTATTATTACAAACCCTGCAGACATAAAAGAGATAATAAAGGAATATTATGAAAATTTCTACACACATAAATTTGAAAACAGATGAAATGGACCAATTCCTGGAAGCTACCATAATATACTTAATATGAAATATTATGAATAGCCTTATAACTATTAAGGAAATGAGATTTATAATTTTAAAACTCCCAATAAAGTAATCTCCAGGCCCAGATGGTTTCACTGAAAAATTCTATCAAATTATTAAAAAGAAGTAACACCAATTCTATAAAATCTCTTCTAGAATACAGAAGAGGAGGAAACAGTTTTGATTTCCTTTATGAAGAAGTAACACCAATTCTACACAATCTCTTCTAGAATACAGAAGAGGAGGAAACAGTTTCTATTCCTTTATGAAGCTAGTATCACCCTGTCACACAAAGATAGTACAAAGACAGAAAACTATAGACCACTATCTCTTATGAATATGATCACAAAAATCCTTAACAAAATATTAGCAAAATAATTCAACAATACATAATAAATATATATATACCATGACCAAGTAGAGTTTGTTCCAGAGATGCAAGGCTGGTTCAATATTCAAAAATCTCTTGGTGGTGGTGTAGGAAGATCCCGAACTCACTTCCTCCCATAAACATAACAAATCTACAACTAAATATGGAATAATTCCCTCAGAAAGGGACCCCAAAACTGGATGAACAGAGCCTCCACAAAAACAGGTAAAAGGACAGCATCAGCACAGGTAGAAGAGAAAGAGATATGGGCTGGCCTAGGAAAAATCCACACCATAGCTGCAGCAATCCACAACTAAGAGGAATCACAAAAGTACAAATATTTGCCCTGAGAAATGAGTGATTTGTGCTCCGCTTCAATCACACTAGCCCCTAGATCCTACAAAGTAGATTCAAGACCCCAAAACACCTGGCTTTGAAAATCAACAGGGAATATGCCCAGAAAAACTATATAACTGCAGTGAATGGAAATTTCACTCTTAAAGGGCTTGTGTACAGACTCACTTGACCTGAAAACCTGTGCAAAAACACCAGACTGAAAAGTGCATGGATCATAGGTGAAGGGGACTCACATACTAATCTTGAAGCATCTGCAGGATAGGCAGGAATCAGTTGGGACACTCCCTGGGGACTGAGTCACTGGCAGGAGTCACTTAGTGATCTCAGTTTAACTTGCTAATACCAATGCTGGTGGGTGCCATTTTGGAATTCTTTATCTAAACTGTTCATGCCAGTTGGCACACACACTGAGAGCCCTATCCACTGCTGTACCTCTGCCCAGACTCACAGCTGGTTGAGCATTAACACCATCCATCACCACTGTGACAGCTGTGGCCCCACCAAAACAGGATGGCTAACACAGCCCACACAGGGGACAATCAGTGAGTGCCTAAATCTGGTGGTCAGGTGTGATTGTGCTTCTGAGCCCCATAGGACATCTCTTAAATAAGGTCACTTCTTCAAGATTGGAAGGGAAAGCTGATATACCTAATACATATAAATAAACACACAAAATGAGGCAAAATGAGGAGATAAAGGAATTTGTTCTAAATGAAAGAACAAGACAAAACCTCAGAAAAAGAATTAACAAAACAGAGATAAGCCACCTACCTGACAAAGAGTTCAAAATAATGGTCATAAAGATGCTTGCTGAAATTTGAAGAAGAATGGGTGAACATATGAGAACTTCAACCACGAGACAGAAAATATAAGAAAGTACCAAACAGAAGGTATAAGAGCACTGAAAAATACAAGAGAGGTTCAACAGAACGCTGAATGAGGCAGAAGAATGAATCAGTGAGCTATAAGACAAAACAACAGAATTCACCCAAACAGAACAGCGAAATGAAAAAATAAAGAGGGAAGATACCTTAAGGGATATTTGGGGCAACTTTAAACATACAAACATTCACATTATAGTGATCCCAGAAGGAGAAGAGAGAGAGAAATAGCCGGAAAAATTATTTGAAAAAATAGTAGCTGAAAACTTCCCTAATACGGGGAAGGAAACACACACTGAAGTCCAAGAAGCACAGAGAATTCCAAATAAGATGAACTCAAAGAGATAAACAGTAAGACACATTATAATTAAATTGGTAATAATTAAGGATAAAGAGAGAATCCTAAAAGCAGGAAAAGAAAAATAACTTGTTACATACAAGGGAAACACTGTAAGATTATGAGCAGATTTTCCCCAGAAACTTTACAGGCCAGAAGGGAGTAGTATGACATATTCAAAGTGCTGAAAGGGGAAAAAAAAAAAAAGGAAAAAAAAAACAATTTCCAATAAAGATATCTCTACACAGCAAGGTTATCATTCAGAATTGACGGAGAAATCAAGAGTTTCCTAGATAAGCAAAAGGTAAAGGAGTTCATCACCACTAAACTGGCTCTACAGGATACATTAATGAGACTTCTTTAAGCTGAAAAGAAATGTCACTAATTAATAATAAGAGAACATACAAAAGTAAAAATCTCACTGGAAAAGGTAAATAAATAATAAAGGTAGTATATCAATCACTTATAAAACAAACATGAAGGTTAAAAGACAAAAGTATTAAAAATAACAAAAATTAAATAATTAGTCAAAGAATACATAAAATAAGATGTTAAATGTACCATGCAAAGTATAAAATGTCAGGAAAGGTGGATAAATTGTAAAGCTTTGGAATGTGTTCACACTTAAGTTGCTACCAACTCAAAATAGGATGTCATATGTATGTGAAAATCATGGTAACCACAATGGAAAAACTTATAGTAAATATACAAAAGAAAATGAGAATGGAATCTAAATATTACACTACAGAAAACCACCAAAATACATGGGAAGAGAGAAAGAGAGAGAAAAAAAAAAAAAAAAAAAGGAACAGAGAGGAACTACAACAACAGCCAGAAAACAATTAACAAAGTGACAATAAGTACATACCTATCAGTAATTACTTTAAATGTAAATGGATTATAATCTCCAATTAAGAGACACAGAGTAGCTCAAAAAAACAAACAAGACCCATCTGTATGCTGCCTATAAGAGACTAACTTCAGAAGAAATTTCAAAACCACACAGACTGAAAGTGAAGGGATGGAAAAATATATGCCCTGCAAATGGAAGTGAAGAGAAATCTGGAGTAACTATATTCACATCAGACAAAATAGACTTTAAAACAAACACTGTAATAAAAGACAAAGAATGGAATTACATAATAATATGGAGGTTAATCCAGCAAAAATTACCAAATTTATAAAAGTTTATACACCCAGAGGATCACCAAGATATATAAAGCAAATATTAACGGGCATAAAGGGAGATACTGACATAACACAATAATAGCAGGGGACTTTAACACCCTGCTTATATCAGGCTAGCTCGTCCAGGCAGAAAATCAATAAGGAAACATTAGACTTCAATGATACATTATACTAGATGGACTTAATAGATATATATATAGAACATTCCATCTGAAAGTAGCAGAATACATATTCTTAAATGCACATGAAACATGCTGTAGGATAGATCACATCTTAGGTCACAAAACAAGTCTCAATAAATTTAAGAAGATTAAAATCCTATCAGGCATCTTCTCCAAGCACAATGGTAGGAAACTGAAGATCAATCACAAGGAAAAAAAAAAAGGAAAAACCACAAAAACTTGGCGATTAAACAACATATTACTGAACAACCAATGGGTCACTGAAGAAATCAAAAAAAATCTAGAGACAAACGAAAACAGAAATATAATACACTAATATAAATGGGATTCAGCAAAAGTGGTTTTAAGAAAGAAGTTCAGAGCAGTACAGGCCTACCTCAGGAAACAAGAAAAATCTTAAATAACCAATCTAACTTTGTCTCTAAAGGAACTAGAAAAAAAGTACAAAGCCCAAAATTAATAGAAGGAAATCATAAAGATCAGAACAGAAATAATGCAATAGAGACTAAAAAAATAGAAAAGATCAATGAAACAAACAACTGGTTCTTTGAAAAGATAAAATTGACAAGCCTTTCGCTAGACTAAGCAAGAAAAAAAGAGAGAGGATCCAAATAAATAAAATCAGAAACAAAAGAGGAGAAGTTACAACTGATACCACAGAAATACAACAGATCATAATAGACTACTCTGAACAATTATATGCCAACAAATTTGGACAGCCTAGAAGAAATAAATAAGTTCTTAGAAACACACAATCTTCCAAGACTCAATCATGAAAAAATAGAAAACTTGAATAGACTGATTACTATTAAGAAGACTGAAAAAGTGATCAAAAATCTCCCAACAAACAAAAGCCCAGTACCAGATGGCTTCACTAGTGAATTCTAAAAAACATTTAAAGGGAGATTTAATACCTATCCTTCTTAAGCGCTTCCAAAAAATGAAGAGGTGGGAAAACTTTCAAACACATTTTACGACTCAGCATTACGCTCATAACAAAACCAGACAAGGACACTACACTACGCACACACTCTTACAGGCTAATATCTTTCATGAACATAGGTGAAAAAATACTTAGTAGAATATTAGCAAACTGAATCCAACAGTGCATTAAAATAACTATACACCTTGATCAAGCGGGAATTATTCCAGGGATGTAAGGATGATTCAACATCCACCAATCAATCAATGTGATACATCACATTAACAAAATGAAGGATTAAAATCATATAATCATCTTAGTAGTTACAGAAAAAGATTTGAAAAAATTCAACTTCCATTTATAATAAAAACTCTCGATAAAGTGAGTACAGAGGGAAGGTACCTCAATAAAGACAATAATGACAAACCCACTGCTAACATAATATTCACTGGCAAAAAACTACATGCTTTTCCTCTAAGGTCAGAACAAGACAAGGATGCCCACTCTAGCCACTTTTATTCAACATAGTATTGAAAGTCCTAGCTACATCAATTAGGCAATAAAAAGAAATAAAAGACATTCAAAGTAGAAAGAAGGAAAACTGTCACTATTTGCTAATAATATGATACTATATGTAAAAACCCATAAAGATTCCACCAAAAAATTGTTAGAACTAATAAATTAATTCAGTAAAGTCAGAGAATACAAAATCAATATGTGGATATCTGTAGTATTTCTATACACTGATAATGAACTATCAGAAGAGAAATTAAGAAAACTATCTCATTTACAATTTTATCAAAAAGAATACCTGGAAATAAATTCAATCAAGGAGGCCAAAGACATGTACACTGAAAACTGTAAGACACAGATGAACAAAACTGAGTAAGACACAAATAAATTTTAAGATATTCTGTTTTCATAAATTGGAAAAATATTGTTAAAATATGTTCATACTACACAGAGAAATCTACAGATTTAATGCAATCCCTCTCGAAATTTCAAAGACAGATCACAGAACTAGAACAGATAATTCTAAAATTTAAATAGATTCACAAAGGATCCTAAATAGCCAAAATAATCTTGAAAAAGAAGAAAAACTATGGAGGTACTGTACTCCCTGGTTTCAAACTATGCTACAAAGCTATAGTAATCAAAATAGTATGGTAGTGGCACAAAAATAGACACACAGAACAATGAAACAAAATTCAGAGCTCAGAAATAAACCCACATATATATGGACAGTCAGTTTATGACAAAGCAGCAAGGATCATAAAATGGAGGCAGTATAGTCTCTTCAATAAACAGTGTTGGGAAAACTGCTCAGGCACATGGAAAAGAATTAAACTAGAACACTACATTATACCATACATACAAATTAACTCAAAATGTACTAAATAATTGAATGTAAGACTGAAACCATAAAACTACTAGAAGTAAACAAAGGTGGTAATCTCATTGACATTGGTCTTAGCAATGTTTTTGTAGATCTGACTCCAAAGGCAAAGGAAGCAAAAGCAAAAATAAACAAATGGAACTACATCAGTAAAAAGCCTCTGCACAAGTGAAGGAAACCATCATCAAAATGAAAAGGCAACCTATTGAATGGAAGAAGATATTTGCAAATTATGTATCCAATAAAGAGTTAATACCCAAAATATATTAAAAATCCATACAACTTAACAATAAAAAAACCAAATGACCCAATTAAAAAATGGGCAGAGGAGCTGAAGAGACATTTCCCCAAAGGAGACATACAGATGGCTGACAGGAACATGAAAAGATGTTCAATATCACTAATTATTAGGGAAATGCAAATCAAAACTACAAGGAAACCACATCTGTTAGAATGGCTTTTATCAAATAGGTAAGAAATAACCAATGTTGGAGAGGATGTGGATTAAAGCAAACCCTTGTACACAGTTGGTAAGACTCTAAATTGGTGCAGTCACCATGGAAAACAGTATGGAGATTCCTCAAAAAATTAAGAATAGAACTATCATATAACCCAGGTATTCTACTTATAGGTATTTATCCAAAAAAACACTAATTTGTAAAGACATGTGCACCCTTATATTCATTGCAGCATCATTTACAATAGCTAAGATATTGTAACAACCTAAGTATCCAGTGATGGATGAATGGATAAAGAATACATATAGTGTGTGTGTGTGTGTGTGTGTATACAATAGAATACTATTCAGCCCTAAAAAATAATTGAAGTCTTGCCATTTTCGACACCATGTATGGAGACTAAAGGTATTATTCTAAGAAAAATAAGTGAGACAGAAAAAAAACAAATTTCACTAATATGTGGCATCTAATATAAATAAATAAATAAATAAATAAATAAATAAATAAATAAATAAATAAAGACAGAAACGAACTCACAGATACAGAGAACACATTAGTGGTTACCAGAGGAGAAGGGAGGTGGGTAAAATGGGTGAAGGGGGTCAACTATATATGTTGATGAATGGCAACTAGACTTGAGTTGGTGATCACTTTGTAATATATACAGATGTTGAATTATAATGCTGTACATCTGAAACATATAATGATAAAAATCTTTCAGTATATTCCACCATATTAACAGATTAGAGAAAAAAATACATGATCATATTAACAAATACAGGAAAAGCATTTGACAAAATTCACTATCAATTCAAGATTTAAAAATAGCTCTCATAATCATAGGAATAAAGGGGAATTTCTTCAACCAGATAAAGTACATCTATAGATATATTTAAAAAAATAAAACCCTACAGCTAACAGAGTTCCTAGTGATAAAAGACTGAATGCTTTCCCCTAAGATCAGAAATAAGCAAGGGTAATTTGTTCTCCCCACTTTAATTCAACATAGTGCTGGAAGTTCTAACCACTATACCAGGTAAGAAAAGGAAACCAAGGGCATACAGATCAGAAAGGAAGAAATAAAACTATACATATTTGCAAATGACATGACTGCCTAAAAAGAAAATCCCAGAGAATCAACCCCCTAAAAATTAAAAAAAAACACATAAGTGGGTTCAGCAAGTTCAAAAGATATAAACATACTAAAATCATCAGTTCCATCTCTATATAATACCAATAAGCATGTGGACATAAAAATTAAAAATAGAATGATTTATAATGATGCAAAACAAATACTTAAATGTATATCTAACAAAATGTTTACAAGACTTGCATGCTGAAAACTAAAAACTGCTTATGAAAGAAATCAGATTATACCTGAATAGACATACTGTGTTCATGGATTAGAAAACTCAATATGGTAAAGAAATCAATTCTCCTCAAATTGACATATAGGTTTAGTACAATTACTATCAAAATTACGGCAAGACTTTTTTTTTGTAAATATAGGCAAATTTTTCTAAAATATGTATATGGAAATACAAAGGATCCTGAATAGGTACTACTACCATTTTGAAAAGAAGAATAATGTGGGAAAAATCAGTCTACTTGATTTTAAGCTTTAATATATAACCTTAGTAAGCAAGACTGAAGTACTGGCAGAGGTGTAGACATAGAGATCAATGGAACAGGATAGAGAACTCAAAAATAGATGCACACAAATGTGCCCAACTCATTTTGCATAAAGGTACAAAAGCAATTTAACGGAGGTAAGAGACCCTTTTAATAAATGGTGCTGGAACCATTGGACATCAATAGGCAAAACAAACAACAAAAACACCCTAAATCTCACACCTTGTGAAAATTAACTCAAAACAAATCATAGATTTAAACATGAAATGAAAATCTATAAACATTTTAGGAAAAATAAGATAAAATCTTTAGAATCTTATTCTAGGCAAAGAGTCTTTGGTCTTGACATCAAAAGCATAATCCATAAAAGAAAAAATTGAGAAACTGGATTTCATCAACATTAAAATTTTTACCCTATGAAAGACTGTTGAGAGATGAAAAGATAAGTTATAGAGTGGGAGAATATATTTATAAAACATATTTGACAGATGACTAGTATCTATAAAATATGACTGTCAAAATGTAACACTAAAAGTCAAACATTCAAATTAGAAAATGGGCAAAAGATATGAATAAATATTTCACAAAAGAGGATATACTGATCACAAGCACATGAAAAAATGGTTCAGTATCATCAGCCATTTGGGAAGCGCAGGTTAAAACCACAACGAAATATCACTACACTCCTAGCAGAATAGCTAAAATTAAAAAAAAAATTAAAACCATCAAAGATTTGTAAGGATACAGAAAAATTTGATCACTTGATCACATTACTGGTGGAACTGTAAAATGATATAGCCACTCAGGAAAACAGTTTGGCAGTGTCTTAAAAAATAGAAAGTATGACTACCATGCGACCCAAAAATTACAATCCTGGGCTTTGTCCCAGAGAAATGAAAATTTATGTTCATACAAAGACCTGTACACAAATGTTTATAGCAGCTTTATTTATAATTGCCCCAAACTGAAAACAACCTAGATACCCTTCAACATGTGAATTATAAAAAAAAACCCCAAAAACGGTACATTCATACCTTAGAATGCTACTCAGCAAAAAAAAAAAAAAAAAAAGTAAAAGGAACTATTGGTCCATATGACAATCTAGTTGAATCTTTAGAGATTTATCCTGAGTGAAAAAAGCCAGTCCCAATACATTATATACTGTGTAATTTCATTTATTTAACATTATCCTAATGACATAACAGAAATGGACAATAAATTAGTGGGTCCATGATTGAAGGGTGGGCTGAGGATGGGAATCAATTGCAAGGAGGGCTACAAAAGAGCAGCACAATTTTTGAGGCAGTAGAAATGTTCTGTATCTTGACTGTATCCGTGTCACCATCCAGGTTGTGACACTGTACTATAGTTCCACAGGATGTTACCATTAGGGTCAACTGAGTAAATAGTAAGTAGAATCTTTCTGTATTATTTCTTGAATCTGCTTATCAAGCTATGATTATCTCAGAATAAAAAGTTTAATTAAAAATTTAGTAGTATGGAGGAGAGAGAGTGGTATACTTTTAGAGAAAAGTAAATGAGCTCTACAACAATAGACTGTTAGTATATTTGAAGCAATCTACAACACAGCTCCTGTCTTACTAATCGTAAGATGCTAGTACGTTATCTGGCACCTCAGGCTAGCATCGGGCTGTACCATTTGAGTCTTTTACTGTATTTCTCTGATCCTTTTTGTTGCTCCTCTCTCTTTTCCATCACCTATCTTCCCTGTATCCCTTAGGCCTTCAATATTCCTTTCCTTATAGAAAGATACTGCAAAGAATTGATCTAACTAATCTAATCAACTTCAGAAACACATCAAAAATAAATGTCTATATCATTTTATGTAGAAGGAAAAATCACTAGAAACAGAAGATCTGGGGTGTAATTTCAACTTGATACTTCCTTGGAGAGTGATCATGGGTGAATGATTTGACAGGAGTAAGCCTCAGTTTCCTTTTCTTTAACATGATTAGACTTCTTGTCTTTTCTACCTCATAATGCAATGATTGTAAGAATAAAGGAATAGTGTTAAGTGATGATGGTGGTTTCCAGGCAGCTTAAATGCCCCTGCCATTCTGGGACACCATCATTCAAGCAGGGTTCCTGGACATATGAGGAAAAAGTGGTCTGACAGCATCAGTGGTACCAATTAATTACCATTCTTTGAGCTAGAATTATTATTAGTCTCAGAATAAACACTGAATGTCTAACGTAATTTTATCTGTCTTCAGCAGAATTTTAATGTTCATGCTTTATGACACTAATATTTGTACAGTAACCAGTAGATAGCTTTTAAAGTCAGTCTTTCCAATCTTTAAATGCAGTATGGGAAGAAATTAGCTTGTTTTCCCCTCCTTCCCCCTAAAATGTTTCTTTCCTCTGGGGATTGCTATATATTTTTTCACATTCCCATTAATTAACTTGCGTATTGATTTAATATTTGTTTAGATGACTATGAGAAGAGTCCATGGCAGAAACTATGGAGGAAGTGGCTCTCAGGAACCAGGCATGCTCACAGACTAAGCAATCTCTTTCCCTTTACGCTGTGGACAAGAATCAACCTCTACTTTCAGTTCCCCAAACACACGATGTTATTCCAGGTCTTCATGTGTTGGGCCTGTTATTCCCTTTGCCTAGGTTTCCTTCCTTTTTTATAGACATGGTCATCTTTAAGATTTGGTTTAAATTTCATTTTTTCTTTGAAGCCATGAATCTCTCTGGATTATTTTGATTGTAACTGACAGAAAACCCAATTCTACTGGTTTATATTTTAAAAGGACATCTCTAGTCTTATGTAACTGAACAATCCTAAGGGAAATCTGGCTTCAAGAATAGCTAATTTCAAGACAGTATCACCAAGAGCCAGGTCTCTTTCTTTCGTATTTTTGTTCTTCTTCTACATAAACTCCAGACCCTATAAACAGACCCTATGATCCGTTGGTTTCACACCTTATGGGGAAAACAAGAGTACATTCCCATAAATCTCAGGGAAAGGGTTTGTTGTTTCTCTTTGGCCTGGATTGCATCTCATGACCATTCTTGAACCCATGAGTACTTTCAGGGGAATGTAGGGCTCTGATTAGGCATGCCTAATCACATGATAGTCTCGTTGACCTGTGGGTATTTGAGTACCTCTTCATTCCTACCATGTAGTCCCGCTTTCCTTCAGCTCCAGATGTATTTATAAAACTGTATCTTCTATACACTTGGAAATTTACTGTGGCAGATGAGATGGAGAAAGCGATAAAGGCATGGTGATAAGGATGACAGAATCTGTAAAAGACTTACTTGTAAATTTGTTTATATAAATATATATATACATATATATACACACATATATATAGACATGTGTGTGTGTGTGTGTGTGTATATATATATATATATATATATATATATATATATATATATATATAGTTGGTGGCTTTCTCAGACCAAAGCATCACAAGGAACACATAAAATCATACTTTAAAAGAGGAGATATAGTCGACACCCAAGAAACTGGATGGTAGTGTTGTCAAACACAACTGTAATTAAAATATCATTAAAGCACCTTTATTATGTGGCGGATACTTTGCTGAGGACTTTACTAACATTTTGCACTTAAACTGCATGACAATATAACACTGTGCAGATAGGAGAAGAGAGACTTGAAGCTGTTTTCTCAGTCAGCAAGTATATGACTATATTAAATTATGAATCCAATATGCCAAGAGATTAGAATACAATTGCATACAAAACCCCAAAATGCATTGCCCTTATAGAGAGATACAGACTCAGTAGGATAGAAAGACATTATTCAAATAATCATTCACATAAGGATCACATTACATAGTGAATGTCTTACAGTGAAGAAGCACAGGGTGTCATGATAATCTATAGCAGGGCATCTCTGGGTCATCAAGAAAGGTTCTTCTGGAAAAGTTATGTTTGAATTAAGACTCTGGGGATGGATCTCAGGTTAAGAAGATGGAGAAAGGAGTAATATTCCATACAGAGAACACAGCATGGTCAAATGTTCTGAGGGGTAAGGAAACATTGTATATTTGAGGATCTGGAAGAAGGACAGAGTGGCTAGGATACTGAGAAACAGCCTGTTCTTTGATAGGCTGGCATGGAATCAAACTGTGGAGATAGTGGCCAAACTTATGGGGCTTTGGTAGGCTATGGCATGTATTTTGATTTTAGAGTAACCAAAACAGTTTTAGGATTTTGAGCATAGGAGTGACTTGATTAGACTGCATTGCAGAGTAAGAAAGAAGCTAGTGGGGAGACCAGCTAGGAATGCCTGGTATAGTCCAGTAGACAGTTTGCTGTGCTGTTAGCAATAGAGGTTGAGAAAATGACTTAGAGGTTGAGAAAATGACTTATTCAAGAGATTAGCAGGGGGTAAAATCAGAGGTACTTAGTCCTGATAGGTGGTTTTGGATTTGGTGTGGGAGGGTGGGGTGAGAGAGGGAAGATCAAGCCCAAGTTTGTGCAGTTATCTCAAGACAAACCAAAGGTAAATAGGAAGACAGAAAAGTAGGGAAAATGCTTCAGTAGGAGAATTGGGGGATGCAAATAGGATTGGACATGAGGCAAGTGTATAATCAAAAGGAAAGGGGTAGGCCAATGGGGGGGGGTGGTTTTGGTGAGCAGAAAGTTGGCAGGAGACACTTGGTGAGGATAAATAGTAGGAAACAAGGTAGGGAAACAGGCTGGAAACACATTAATCAGCATCTCAGGAACCAGGCTAAGGTGCTTATACATAATCCAGTAGCAAGGGGGAGCCACACAAAGCTTCAGAGAAGAGGAACTGCATGACTAAGTAAGCATGTCCGGAAGATTCTCATGGCCGCTTATAAAAGAAGTATGGAGGGGCAGAGTGAAAGAGTAGAGGAGACTGAAGGCGGGGGAGCAATAAGGAGACAATGACACATATTCAGAGAAAGACAGAGAAAGTTGGAAACAGGATAGTGGAGATAAGACGGAAAAGCAGATCCATATTCTAAAGTGATGTGAATGTGTCACCATGCTGGATACTATGAGATTCATGAAGAATTCATAGAGTGATCCTCTGCCTCAGGGTATTTATGACTTAGGTAGGAGTAAAATTTGGTTTCATTTCTATAAGCCCAAATAAGTAATATAAGATAGGAAAAGCTTCAGAATTTCATAAGACAGAGGGGTAGTTCTCTTTGAAGGGATCAAGGAAGACCTCAGAAGGAGACTGGAAGAATTTATTATAAAACACAGTTTTCTCTTTCTGACTTACTTCATTCTGTATGACAGTCTCTAGGTCCATCCACCTCACTACAAATAACTCAATTTCATTTCTTTTTATGGCTGAGTAATATTCCATTGTATATATGTGCCACATCTTCTTTATCCATTCATCTGTCGATGGACACTTAGGTTGCTTCCATGTCCTGGCTATTGTAAGAGCTGCAATGAACACTGTGGTACATGACTCTTTTTGACCTATGGTTTTCTCAGGGTATATGCCCAGGAGTGGGATTGCTGGGTCGTATGGTAGTTCTATTTTTAGTTTTTTAAGGAACCTCCATACTGTTCTCCATAGTGGCTGTATCAATTTACATTCCCACCAACAGTGCAAGAGGGTTCCCTTTTCTCCACACCCTCTCCAGCATTTACTGTTTGTAGATTTTTTGATGATGGCCATTCTGACTGGTGTGAGGTGATACCTCACTCTATGCTGACACATATATATGGAATTAAAAAAAAAAAATGGTTCTGAAGAACTTAGGGGCAGGACAGGAATAAAGATGCAGACGTAGAGAATGGACTTGAGGATGCAGGGAGGGGGAAGGGTAAGCTGGGACGAAGTGAGAGAGTGACATGGACTTATATATACTACGAAATGTAAAATAGATAGCTAGTGGGAAGCAGCCGCATAGCACAGGAAGATCAGCTCGGTGCTTTGTAACCACCTAGAGAGGTGGGATAGGGAGGGTGAGAGGGAGACGCAAGAGGGAGGAGATATGGGGATATTAGTATATGTATAGCTGATTCACTTTGTTATAAAGCAGAAACTAACACACCATTGTAAAGCAATTATATTCCAATAAAGATGTTAAAAAAACAAACAAACACAGTTTTAATTCAGTAGACAGAGTTGGGGAAAAGCATTTTCAGAGATCATGATCTCAAATGCCCACATCCCCAGAAGAATCTGATTTTGATGTGTCCCTAAAATTCCATTGTAACCTGTCTGATTTCTTGGTATGATTCTGCATCTCTTTGTTTTCAGCCTCTACCAACTAAGCACCCTTTGCAAACTACTCTAAGGAGACATGCAGCCCCTTTCTGGAGTAGTTAATAAAGATGGTAATGAGATTTGGTTGAACTCTGATCCCAGAAACTCCCCCTTGACCTCCTTGAAGCCTGTGATGCCACCCATTGTCACACTTTGTCAGTTTTGTCTTTACATTCTTTGACAATTTTCAATCCTGATGACAGTGTTCATAACGAAGCCAACTTACAATTAATCTTACAGGCAGTCTCTTATCAAACTCAATCACACAATTTCCTGAGATGTCAACATATAACACACAATGCATTTCTTTCATGTATTGTAATTATAATTCTATCAGAAAACCAGCCAAGGATTTCTAACATTTTTATCCTCATAACACTAAGTAGCATATCCACTTATATTCATAGCTATGGGGCTGATGGCTTTGTTAAGAAATGAAGTTGTAATTACCAGCAATTTTCCTGAAATAATAGGAACAAAATATATCACAGTAGGAAGGGAACTAAGAGGTCATCTGATAATAACTGTAATATTTGTTCAACAGTTTCGCAGATATAACCAATCTTCTCATTTGCCCCATGAGACACACTGGGCAGGAATTACCATAACTATTCTGTTGCTGAAGGAACTGTGTTTTAGAAAAGTAACATGACTTTCTCAAGGTGACACAGCTAGAAAGTGACACATGAGCCAGGAATGCAGGTCTTCTGATTCTTAGATCACTGCTCTTTGCACTTTAGTGTGTTGGTCTATAAAGTGTGAACACCCTCAGAGGGTTGTCAAAGTCAACATCAGGGCATTGTAAAATAAAAATATTTGAAGCACTCAGGTATTGAAAGTTGGGAATAATGGAACTATAGCTGACAGGAAGAGTGCATGCCCAGTGTAAAGGCAGTAACAAAAACGTAATAGAAAACATTGTGCCAAACATACCACATGTACAGACAGCTTGGTATTTGGATTTCCAGGTTATGATCCTTACTTGAACATCTACAAAAAAATGATTACACAGTTCCAATTCCATCAACCTCTAGATTTTTAATATTTTGTGTATCTTTGTGAGAATGTTTGACATTTTCCTTCCCATAATTTTGTCAAGTGTTCAACTCCTCAGGTTTTTATATGTGCTTTTGAGAATCACATTTACATCAGGAAATTTATTAGGCAAATGGTTATGATAATTAAGATGGTATATTATATGTATAAAATAAGAGGCACAGTCAAAATTACCATATGAATTCAGAGAAGGAAAGTTTTCATGGGGACTGATAGGATTAGCAGAGGCCTCCTGGACATGATGATACTTCAGCTAAGTTTAAAGAATGGAGAGCCCTTAGTTGATGATCATGTTCAACCAGCAGTCCCCAAATTAAGGTACCCAAGACAACCCACTGGCAAACAATGAGAATATTATATTTTTAATTAAATTTATCTCTTCCTATTTATTTAATTTTGGTTATGCTTAGCATGTACAGACCACATGTGTAGATTAATATCTGTATATAATCTATAAAAAATAAATATTTTATCTTTGAGTAATTCCTTAAAAATATTCTAAGAAAGATAAGATCAAAAGAGTTTGAAAACCATTGAATAGATAATGATGATAACAATTACTATTTTTGAATGATAATTATGAGGTAGGTACTTTGTTTTCCATTTCATTCATTTTTGCTCTTCTATTTATTATTTCCACTTTTCTGCTTGCTTTGCCTTTAATTTGCTGTTCTTCTTCTGGGTTTCTGAGGTAGGACCTTAGATTATTGATGTGAGAGTTTTCTTTGTTTCTAATGTATGTATTTGGTGCTTTAGCTGCTCCTCTCAGCCTTCCTTTAGCTACTATGTCTCACAAATTTTTATATATTGTATTTTCATTCATATCAATTTTTTTTTCTCTTGAAACTTCTTTTTTGAGTTATTTAGACATACTCTATTTGGTTTCCAAGTGTTTGAAGATGTTGCAGTTACCTTTCTGTTCATGATTTCTAGTTTGATTCTATTGTGGTTATTTCAATTCATTTAAATTTGTTGAGGTTTATTTCATGGCTCAGTATATGGTCCGTCTTGGTATATGTTCTATGGGTACTTGAAAAGAATGTATATTTTACTTTTGTTGGGTGGAGCATTCTATAGATATTGAGTAGATTCTGTTGACTGATGGTGTTGGTGGATTCTTCTGTATCCTTTCTGATTTTCTGTCTAGTTGTTTTATCAATTGTTGACAGAGGCATGTTAAAGTTGTCAGCTGTAAGTGTGGATTTTTAAAAATTTTTATTGGAGCATAGTTGATTTACAATGTTGTGTTAGTTTCAGGTGTACAGCAAAGTGAATTAGTTATACATACATCCACTCTGTTTTAGATTCTTTTCCCATATAGGCCATTACAGTGTTGAGTAGAGTTCCCTGTGCTATACAGTAGGTCCTTATTATATATAGTAGTGTGTATATGTCAATTCCAATGTCCCAATTTATCCCTCTCCCTTACCCCTTGGTAACCATATCTTCTGTAAGTGTAGATTTGTCTATTTCTCCTTTCAGTTCTATCTGGTTTAGCTTTGTGTATTTTGTAGTTTTGTTATTTAGATTGCTATGTCTTCTTGGTGAATTGACACTTTTATAATATATAATATCCCATTCTATTCTTGGTAATTTTCTCTGTGGTGAAATCTACTTTATCAGGTATTGAAATAGGCACTTCTTTCTGATTACTATTTGAATGCTAGATCTTTTACTATCAATCTGCCTATATCATACTTGAAGTGACTTTCTTATAGACAGCATATTGATGAGATGTTTTCTAATCCACTGTGTCCATCTCTGTCTTTTAATTGGTAAGTTTAGACTATTTTCATTTAATGCAATTATTGATTTAATAAGGCTTAAGTCTGCCATTGTATTTTTTAGTTTATGTTTGTTCTTCCTGTTTTTTTGTTTCTTTTTTTTTTTCTGCCTTTCTGTAGATGACTTGAATATTTTTAGAATTCCAGTTTGATTTTTATCTCCAGTGCTTTGTAGTATATTTTTTTTGTATAGCTTTTATAGTGGTTTCTCTGTATATGCATAACTTAATAGTCTACTTATGTCATCTCTTACTAGTTTAAGTGAAGGATATAAACCTTGCCTTATTTTGTGTCCTTTTCCCTTCATCCATTTGTCACTTAGCTCAGGCTGTCATAACAAGATACCATAAACTTAAGACTTAGAAAACAGAAATTTATTTCTCACAGTTCTTGACGCTGTAAGTCCAAGATCACAGTGTCAACATGATCTGGTTCTGGTAAAGACTCTATTCCTGACTTGCAAGAGGCCACCTTCACACTGTGTTCTCTCATGGTGCAGGGAGGGAGTAGGAGAGGGGGACAGGGAGACAGGAAGAGAGCGAAAGCACACACTCTGGTATCTCTTCTTATAAGGGTACTAATTTCATCATGAGGGCACCACCTACCCTACCCCATCTAAACCTAACTCTCTCCCAAAAGCCCTATCTCCAAATAACATCACATTGGGGGAAGTCTTCAACGTATGAATGGGGGAGGCACAGTTAAGCTCATAGCATTTTAAAAAATATAATTGTCTTAAATATTTTCTCAGATACATTTAGAACCACATTAAAGAGTATTATAAATTTTGCTTCTATTGTCAAACAATGAAGAAAGCTTGAGAAAGACACTTATTGTATTTATCCATATTTTTGGCTTACCTTGTTCTTCCTTTCTGATGTTCCAAGAGTCCTTCTTTGATCATGCCCTTTCTGTTTAGACAACTTTCTTTTGCCATTCTTTTAGAGGAAGTTTGCTGGCAATAAATTCTTTTATTTCATCTGAGAATAACTGGACTTTCCCTTTTTTCTTGGAGAAAGGATATTTTTGCTGGATATAGAATTTTGGGTTGACATTTCTTTCAGTACTTGAAAATGGGTGCTAATTCCTCCTGGCCTCCATAGTTTCTGGGGAGAAATCTACTATCATTTAGAGTATATCTCCTTGACAGTTAAGCTGTCCTTCCTCTTGTTTGCTTTTTTCTCATGATTTTTCCTTTGTCTCTAGTTTTCACAAGTTTGCACATAGTGTGTCTTGATGTGTATTTCTTGAAGTTTACATTATTTGGGTTTGCTAAGATCCTTGAACCTGTATGTTTAATCTTTTGCCAAATTTTAGAAAATTTAATTACTTTATTAGCCATGCCCTTTTTATCCTCTCCTTCCAAGACTTCAGTGATAAGAATATTAGATCTTTTATTCCCACATGTCCCTGAGGCTCTCTTCATTTTTTTTTCTAGTCTACTTTCTCTGTGTTTCAGACTGTATCATTTCTACTGTTCTAGTATCAAGTTTACTGATTCTTTCCTCTGTCTCCTGTATTTGCTATTGATTCATCCATTAGGTTTGGGTTTGCTTACTATATTTTTAAGGTTAAAAATTTCCGTTTGGTTCTACTTTATATTTTCTATTTTTTGCTGAGATTTTCTTTTTATTTATTCCAAGGATGTTCATAATTGTTTGTTTTTTCATTTTTCCAGATGGCTTCTTTAAAATCTTTGTCAGATGATTCTAACATTTCTTTCACCTTGGTGGTGACATTCATTGTTATCTTTCATCATTCAGTTTTAGATCATCCCAGTTCTTGGTATAATGACTGATTTTCAATTGAAACTTGAATATTTTGAGTATCATATTATGAGACTACAGATTTGGGGTGACTGTTATGCCAGAAAAACCATCAGCATATAATAATAGGACAGAAACTGTGTTGCGGTCTCCTTCACATGTGTCAACAGCCCATCATTTGATGCGAAACTCAGTGATTTCTCTCTGGGAATGGACTTCTTACCGTACTCCATAATACCGATTGTTTTTTAAATTTAATTTCTTATTATGTCCATATTCCCTGTTTTTATTGCATTTTGGCATTCACTGAAATTCTTCAACAGATTATAAAATTAAAACATGTCTGGGACAGATAAGAATATGAAATTATTAGAGGAAACTATTCTTCAAGAAAATGCACGGCAGAATCCATGACTGGCAACCATAGGTAGCCCAAATGTCATATTTCTCTGTTTTTTATTTTATTTTGACAAGTCTATCAGATATGGCTGTTATTAAACCTGCAATGACAGTAGGCAGTTGCCACCTCAGGAGAGTTGGTGTGATAGTCTACTTTCAAGAACTCCTAGTGGTCTCTGCTTGCTTAACTGACATAGTGTGCTGATTTCATACAAGCAGCTCATCTCATTGAATCCAGGGCCCATCACACAAGCAGGGGAAAGGACAAATATTTTACACAGAGAACTAGAACTTATCTTCATAGTTGTGTACTCCCTAGAGTTAACTATGTGAATTCCCTTGCACCCTCAGACTCTGTCTCACTAGCCTTGAATTATATTATTTTCAGTTTAATACACTGAAGTTTGAAAGGCTGTGAAATCCTTAAAGAATTAGTCTATGCCCCAACATAACTTAAATGGAAATACAATCCAAAGAGTCAAAATTAATTTTCAAATACTACAATATTAGGACTTCCCTGGTGGTGCAGTAGTTAAGAATCCACCTACCAATGCAGGGGACATGGGTTCGAGCCCTGGTCCGGGAAGAACCCACATGCCACGGAGCAACTAAGCCCGAGCACCACAACTACTGAGCCTGCATGCCACAACTACTGAAGCCCATGTGCATAGAGCTCGTGCTCCACAACAAGGGAAGCTATCACAATGAGAAGCCCATGCACCACAACAAAGAGTAGCCCCAACTTGACACAACTAGAGAAAGCCCACGTGCAGCAATGAAGACCCAATGCAGCCAAAAATAATAAATAAACAAATAAATTTTAAAAAGAAGAAAAATCACTGTTTAAAGAGAAAAACTAAAGTTAAAAAAAAGTATTACAATATTTTGTATGTTTTTCCAAGAGATAGTCACCATATGACTTATTCTCCTTTCCAAGCCTCTTGAATTGCAATGTTGCACGCAATGCTTTTAGAATGTGTTTTTTTCTCTTTTTTCTTGTATGTCAGTGAACCTAACATATGTTATTAAATCTTTTCTCTCCTCTTTCTCCTTTTTGCTTTTATCTTTATGAGCCTATGCACTTACTTCTATCTTACAAAACTTTGAGAATAAGTCTAGAAAGGCAGGACATTCTTCCAGAGAGGGTCAGAATGAATTGGGGGAGAAAGTATGAACATACTTTTGGATTCCATCATAGCTGCCAATGCTTTTATAGAGTTAGCTTTTTAAAGAATGATACCTAATGTAATAAAAAAAATCAACATTATTTTATCTGCCAGCAGCGCAGAGTTAATTAAACACTAGTTAAAATAATTTCTCAATGCCTCATTTCACCGTGAAGGCTAGGACAATGTAAGTGTTATTTTGTATGCAAGACGCAGAGGGTAGAAACAGCGAATTTAAAGTTGGGCAATATGTATCCAGCTCCAAATATTTCTAAACAGTTGTATGAACTGGAAATGATCTCAGAAGATTATTAAGCCTTGTGTTTCTGAACCTGGAGTGTATGTATTTCAGTGGTGCACCAAAGGATATACAAATCCATAAGGAAACAGTGCACATCATTCTAGAAAAGCAATTGTATTCAATTGTGAGTAATTAAAACATAAGTTTTAGAGTAAAACAAGCATAGATATTTATTTTTTAATAAAATAAACAAATGCAGACTGCTCTAAGACATACTGTGACACTTCAAAGAAACTGAGATTTTGCATTGGACTATTGCTTCAGACTATTCCCCTACACTTGACTGGAGTATATATTCACTCCCTCTTTATTTAGGACAATTGTTTCCAAATCTGCATGCACACTACAATAACCCGGGGTGCTATTTAAATGATAGTGCTCTGGTGCACATGAATCCCAGCCCCCACCTCAAACATACTGGAATCAGAATCTCTGGACAAAGAACCTAGGTGTGTGGGTTTTGTTTTTGTTGTTACTTATTTTTTTTTTTTTTAAATTAAAGCTCCTTGGACACTCTGATGTGAAACCAGCATTGGGAAGTGCTGATTTAGAAGGTACTTTAGTAGAACCATAGGAAAATTGCTGCATAGTATATTCTTTTCCATTTATACCCAAGGCAGCTAAGGCTCAGAAATAGGAAGGAACTCTCTCAGGTCACATAGCACACTACTGTCAGAGCTGAAACTAGAACGCAGATCTTCTGATGTCTATGCAGGGTTTTTCTAACTACGTTTATCATTGCAACATTTGTAATTGACTGGTGTCCATTTTACAGACATTAGTTACAAGATGGCTATTTAGAAAAAGAACCTCAAGTCTAAATCATTGAAGGAAGTAATTTCTTAAATAAAAAAAAAAAAATCCACAGATTATTTACATGGAATACCCTGAGCTTAGAAGAGCTAGGATATTTTCCCATTTCCAATAAACATGCATTCAGGCATAGTTCAGTGCTGGGCATCCCAAGGAAAACAAAAAGAATCACAATTTCCCAGTGCCCTCAAGGAGCTTTCTGGTCCAGTGGAAATGCTAGGCATGTCTACAACTGCTATCAGTTGAGGCAAGGTAGAATGAGACCTATAATCAGATGCCAACAAAGATGCTGGGGGATCAACAGAAGAGGAGTGATGCTGTAGGCTGGGGGAACTAACAATGTTTTATGGAAAAGGAGGTTTTGAGCTTGGCCTTGAAGACTGAGGAGCATTTGATTTTCGTGGAAGGAAAGTGTGTACTCCACCTACAGTAATCTGAGACAAGGTAGTGGGGTGGGAATGTATAGGACATACAGTGGAACTACATTTCACAGAAAGTTTAGATCTCAATCAGGAATAATGAGAAAAACACATAGAAAAAAATACTCTTAAAAATTCTTTAAATAGAATACATATTGGCTTATGTAACCAACCTCACACAGTAATTGTCGTGTACAAGTGTAATGAAGGAACTCTGAACAAGTCTAAAGACCAAAAGAAGGAGCATCTATATGACTTCTGAGACATTCAAGTCAATCTATCAAGGTAACTATCAGACTGTTAGGGTGGTGAATTCCAAAAGGTTCTTGCTTGCCTGCAGGATTTATGATTTTATATGGTGCATATTATAGCTGTGTTTGCTGGGGTGAGGTCTGAGATAGAAGAGTTGCACTTTGCTCAAGAAAGTCCAATTTAAAGTTTTCCCATGAGGTAAACATCTAGATGCTGTGAATTCATGTAGAAGGTGAATAATGAGGGGCCAAATCCTAGGGTTTGTCAATCACCAGTGACCAGTCATCAATCATAGCCTCATAATCTATGCCAAGGAATAAGTATAGAATGTGCAGAAGCACAGAAGTCATGTTCATCTACAGGTGAATGAATAAAAAATATATATATATATATAAATATCACAATTTTTACGTATGCACACGCACACAATGGAATATTGTTCTACTATTTAAAAAAAGAAGAAAATACTGCCTTGTGACAACATGGATGGACCTTGAGGGCATTATGCTAAGTGAAATAAGTCAGAGAAATACAAATACTGTATGGTATGACTTATATGTAGAATCTTAAAAAAATAAAATAAAAATAAAAACAAAAAAATGTAAAACCTCACAGAAAAAGAGATCATATTTATAGTTACCAGAAGTGGAGGATGGAGAGGGGGAAATTAGAGGAAGGTGGTCAAAGGTACAAACTTCTAGTTATAAGATAAATAAGTACTGCAGATATAATGTACAACATGGTGACTACAGTTAACACTGATAAATGATATATTTGAAAGTTGTTAGAGTATATCCTAAGAGTTCTCATCACAAGGAAAAAACCTTTTTTTTTTTTTTTGCATCTACATGAGATAATGAATGTTAACTAAACTTACTGTGGTAATCATTTCACAACATGTGCAAGTCAAATTATGCTGTAAACCTTAAATATACACAGCACTGTATGTCAGTTCTATCTCAACAAAACTGGAAGAAAAATAAAGTGATAGTCCCTAGGCATGAACCATCTGAACCAGTTGAGAAGAAATAGTGATGATAAGTAGTAAGGAAAGTGCAGAGGAAAGAGAGATCACTAGCCTTGAATTAATCAGGGAAGCCTGCATTTTCCCGGACAACTTCCATGAAAATCCCCAAGAAAGAAAGCCATGATGTCAGGAGTGTACAAACTGCCTGGATACTTGGCCTTTAACACCGGAAAGTTCAGAAAACTGTGCACACACAGCAGGGTTTGGGAAACATGGAGGGTTTTTTTTTTTTTTTGAGAAGACTCATTCCCACTGCCTCTGGCCAACTCCTTTAGGAACAAGGAGCAGGGAAAGAAGCGAAGGAGTGAGCACTTGGGGACTTGGGGTTTTTAAAGGAAGCATCATGGAGACTGTTGGAGGAAAGAATTGAAACAAGTACAAGTAGGGAAATCCATGGACACATAAGCCATTCTGGAGGAACAGGTCAAATGGGCTTCCTAACTTGCCACAGACTCCTCCCAACACGAGGGTTTGTGTTTCAAGTCTGCAATGGGAAGAGCTCCACCACCACCACAGGGCCTTTCCCTCCTAACACAGAGAATCTCCTGGGGGCAGGGACAATGCCTTGTCATTCTTTATATCAGTGACTTGGTACCTAAAAGGTGAACTATAGATAATGGAAAGAAACAAAGGAGAGAAGGAGGAAGACTAGCTGACTAAACACCTGCTTCACTGGCTTGTTATAAAAATACTTGTAAAAATGTTTTGTACTGTGCTTTGTACACAGTTTGCCCATAATAAATGTTTGCTGAATTTGAAAGTGACCAATTCTCTAGAAATGTTAATCAGAAAGAAAATCGTGCTGTTTCTGAGCATTTTTTTAAATCCCTGGAAACTTAGAAACAATGCATTCCAAGACAAGACACGTCTTCACATTGCTGAAGGGATCAAATGTGAAGGGTACATATGTTCCTGGGCTTCTGAACAAAGAAGGTAGATCCTGTGCCTGCTTTCTTGTACCTTCCTCATAAGCACAAGAATCAGGTTAGCGTGCAAAAGAGTGTTTTCCCACTCAATCTTCCAAAGTATTCTGCTACCTAACTGACTTGTATCCTTTGGATTTCATGAGTTATAACTATGTCCTCTTTTCTGTTTCAAAAGAAAAATTATGCAATTTCTAAAAGACAATATATTAAAAACTCAATTAAAAAAATGTGGTGCTAACACTTAATTTTGATAAACTGTACAATGCCTCATTTATCCTTTCTTACTTTCTATGCTCCATCTCTTCACTGGAGTTTGGCAGCTATATACATGTCCATTACACAGAATGCCATGGACTTGACTATGACATATGTAAATGAAAAGACTGCTAGCTTCTCAGTTTTTATAGCAAAACCCTAAAAATAATAATAAAAGCTACTGCTTTACAGACAATGGGGGAGTGTGGATCATCAGAAAATCAGAGAGGGAAAAAAAGAGAATGGCTTGGGTAGCAAAGGAGGGTGGAGAGTGTGGACAAGTAATGAGTGACAATACGCAACTCAGACATTGTGCATCATAGGTTCATGACTGAGCATAGAACAGTGAGGTTTCAAAAGGAAAAGGAAAAAGTATCTCACATGCAAAATTGTTCTGAAATGTGGGAGCACAGGAAGCTCTCTTTTGGGATCATAAGAGATGTTGGCATCAGATTGTATATGGGCAACAAATTAGGGGACAGGGAAGAGAAAGGAACTCCCTGCACCATATTTTAGCAGAATACTAGCAACTTAGCCATATATTAACTGTAATTGCAGCCAGGATCAGTCAGGAGGCTATTGCAGAGATCCAAGTGGCTCACACCGGGGCACTAACAGCAGAGATAATGAGAACTGGTGTGACTTTGGATACGTTTTTATGACAGGAGATTTCCTGATGGGAGACATAGATTGCAAGAAAAAGAGAGGGGGGAGAAAGGACTACTTCAAGGTTTTTGGCGTGAATACTCGGTAGGATGGATTGCTGTCAACTGAAGTGGTGGGAAAGCTATGACAAATTTTGGAGATCAGGAATTTTGCTTTGGACATGTTGGTTTTGAGATACTTATTTGTTCTTGTCAGACTGTCAAGGGTCAGATGGACATAAGAATCTGGAGTTTAAGAAATACACTTGTAGTGGAGGAAAAGTTTGGGGATCATCAACATGTAGAAGGTATTGAAAGCCACAGGATTGGATGTGATCTCTGACAAAGTTGAGTGTGAATAGACAACAGGACTGAGAACTGGACCCTAGGGCATCATAATATTGAATAGGGAAGGAGATCAAGAATTGAAGTCTAGGGCTTCCCTGGTGGTGCAATGGCTGGGAGTCTGCCTGCCAATGCAGGGGACACAGGTTCAAGCCCTGGTCTGAGAAGATCCCACATGCTGTGGAGCAACTAGGCCCATGCGCCACAACTACTGAGCCTGTGCTCTAGAGCCCATGAGCCATGACTACTGAGCCTGTGTGCTGCAGCTGCTGAATCTCGCATGCCTAGAGCCCGTACTCTGCAACAAGAGAAGCCACCACAATGAGAAGCCCATGCACTGCAGCGAGGAGTGGCCCCCACTTGCCACAACTAGAGAGAGCCCATGCACAGCAACGAAGACCCAATGCAGCCAAAAAAATAGATCAATAAAATAAATAAATTTAAAAATAAATAAATAAATTTTAAAAAGAACTGAAGTCTAGGGCATATGTTATTGAAATAGAGGGCTAAGAACCTCGGGCACCATCATCAGAGAGAAGAGAAAGAAGCAAGCAAAGGTAACTGTGAAGCAGGTAGGGGAAACTAATGAGATTGGAGGAAACTCAAGAAAGCCCAATGCCCTGAAAGCTAAATTTAAAAAGGCATCCAAAGAGAAGGATATGATCAGCTGTGTTCAATACCACTAATAGGTCAACTAAGATGAGGACTAAGAATTAACAATGGTTTTAGCAATGTGGAGGTGGTAACTGGTGACCTTAATAAGAATATTTTCGGTGGAGTAGTGAGAATGAAGCTTGCTCAAGAGAGACTGGGAACAATATTTGCTGTTGAGCAACTACTTCACGAATTTGCGGGACCATCAGTTAAAACCTTGCTTGTAGCAACAAGTCATAACAGCATGACTTTGGACTAGGTATTCCAAGAAGGACAGGAGGAAATGGTTAACGTAATAGGCTAAGAACACTTAGGATTAGAATAGGAATTATCATGGGTTGAACACTCACAGGTACCAGGCCCTGCCTAAGAATTTGGCATGCATTGCCTCCTTGAATGTTTACAGCACCCCTAGGAGGTAAGTCCTATGATTTCCCTCATTGTACTGAGGAGAACACAGGAGTTCTCAGAGTTTTCATTATTTGTCACGTGGCAGAACTCTAAAACCGTGCTCTTAACTACTATGACTTAGAGCTTCCCTTGAGACTTAATGAATTTCAGAAATAGTTGAGAAGAATTCAGTATAAGGGATGGAGGAAGATCTGGGAAAGATATATTTTGCCCTTGCTCACATGAAGTTAAAATAACATAATATTGATCTGAGAAATATAAGTGATTTTATTTTGTTCATGACTAACCTTAATAAAAGCATTCCTTTAAAAATTTACCAACTATACAAAAGCCAATCTCTACTCTGATTTTTTCCTGCCTGTTGACATCCAAATTGTTTTTCTTATTAATAAACTATTTTTTAGAACAGTTTTAAGTTCAGTGGAAAGTACAGTGAGTTCCCATATACCACCCATACGTGTAAAACCTTCCCCAATACTGACATCCACCACAGTGGTACACTTGTATATTCAATGAACCTACATTGACACATCATTAACAGCCAAAGTCCATTGTTTAGATGAAGGTTCATTTTTGGTATTGTACATTCTATGGGTTTTGACAAATGCATGACACACATCCACCATTGTAGTACCATATAAAATAATTTCACTGCCCTAAAAATCCTCTGTGCTCTGCCTATTTATCCCTCTCTCCTCCTTAACCCCTGGCAACCACTGATCTTTTTACTGTCTCCATGGTTTTGCCTTTTCAGTATGTCATATAATTGGAATTATTATGTAGTATGCAGCCTTTTCAAATTGGCTTCTTCCACTCAGCGCTATGCATTTAAGGTTCCTCCATGTCTTTTCATTGTTTTATAGCTCATTTCTTTTTAACACTGAATAATATTCTGTTGCCTGATATACCACAGTTTATTTATCCACTCATCTGCTTAAAGGCATCTTGGTTGCTTCAAAATTTTGGCCAATTATGAATAAAGCTACTATAAACATCTGTGTGCAGGTTTTGTGTGGATATGAGTTTTCAAACCACTTGGCTAAATATCAAAGGTGTGCAAATGATATATCATATGGTAAGAGTATGCTTAGTTTTGTAAGAAACTGCAAAACTGCCTTCCAAATTATGTGTACCATTTCACACTCACACCAGCAATGAATGAGTGCTCTTGTTGCCACACATCCTCACCAGCATTGGTGTTGTCTGTTTTGCAGTTTGGCTATTCAAATAGGTATGTAATTGTATCTCATGTTTAATTTGCAATTCCCTAATGGTATATGATGTTGAACATTTTTTTCATATGCTTATTTGCCAGCTATATATCTTTTTAATGAGGTGTCTGTTCAGATCTTTGCCCATTTTTAAATTATGTTGTTTTCTTACTGTTGAGTTTAAGAGTTCTTTTTATGTTGTAGATAACAGTATTTTATTATATATGTCTTTTGTCAATATTTTCTCTCAGTCTGTGGCTTGTCTTTTCATTCTCTTAACATTGTCTTCCACAGAGCAGAAGGTTTTCATTTTAATGAGACCTACCTTCTCAATTATTTCTTTCATGGACTGTATCTTGATGTTGTATCTAAAAAGTCATCGTCTTACCCAAGGTCATCTAGGCTTTCTTTTACATGATCTTCAATGAGTTTTATAGTTTTATATTTAGCTTTGTGATTTATTTTGATTATTTTTTTGTGTGTGAAGAGTGTAAGGTCTGTTTCTAGAGTTTGTTTGTTTGTTTGTTTGTTTTGCATGTGGATATCCAGCACCATTTATGGAAAGGTCTATCTTTGCTCTATTGTACTGCTTTATTCCTTTGTCAAAGATCATTTGACTATATTTATGTGGGTCTATGTATGAGCTCTCTATTCTGTTCCACTGCTGTATCTGTCTGTTATTTTGCCTATACCATGCTGTCTTGATAACTGTACTTTTTAAGTAAATCTTAAAGTTGGGTAGTGTCAGTTCTCCAACTTGGTTCTTCTCCTTCAACATTGAGTTGTCCATCCTGGGTCTTTTGATTCTCCATGTAATCTTCAGAATTAGTTTGAAGATATCCACAAAAAAACTTGCTAGGATTTTGATTGGGATTGTGTTGAATCTATAGAATAACCTGGGAAGAACAGACATCTTGACCATACTGAGTCTTCGTATCCATGAACATGGAATGTCTCTCCATTTATTAGGTTCTTCTTTGATAGCTTTTATCAGAGTTTTGCGGTTTTCCACCTAGACATCTTTTATATATTTTATTAGACTTATCAGTATTTCATTTTTTAGATGATAATTTATGTGGTAAGTGTTGTTAATTTCAAATTTCACTTGTCCATTGCTGGCATATGGGAAAGGAATTGACTTTTGTATATTAATCTTGTATCCTACTACTTAGCTATAATCACTTACTAGTTCCAGGGGTTCATTTATTTTTCTTGCCAGTTCTTCAGATATTCTACATGGAGACTAACCATATCATCTGCAAACAAAGACAATTTTATTTCTTCCTTTCCAATCCATATACCTTTTATTTCCTTTTCTTGTCTTCTTGAATTAGCTAGGACTTCTGGTACAATGTAGAAAGCAGTGTTACAAGGTTTCTCACCATTAAATTTATCACCATGAAGTATGATGTCAGCTGTATGCTTTTTGCAGACATTCTTTATCAAGTTGAGGGAAATCCCTCCTATTCCTAGAGTTTTTTTTTTTAATCATGAATGATTGTTAGAATTTATCAAATGATTTTTATTCATCTATTGATATGATCATGTGATTTTTCTTCATTAGCCATTAATGTTAACATAAACTGGATTTATTAATTAATTTTCAAATATAGAACCAGGCTTGTATACCTGTGATAACTCCCACTTGGTCACAATACATAATTGTTTTTATACATTGTTGGATTTAATTTGGTAATATTCTGTTGAGGATTTTTATGGCTATGTTCATGAGAGATATTGGTCCATAGTGTTCTTGAAAATATCTTTGGTTTGGTATTAGGGTAATTCTAGCTTTATCAGATGAGTTAAGTAGTATTCCCTATGCTTCTATTGGGTTGGCCAAATTTTAGTTCGTTTTTTTCTGTAAGATGGCTCTTGTAGCAGTTAGTTGTCTTTAACTTCATTCAAAACAATTTTGTTACATTGTATGTGACAACTGTCATATCAACGTGCATTTTAAAAAAGACATCAAAACTGGTGAATTTTTGTGTAGCCATTTTAATATTGAAGATGGAAGAAAAAAAGCAACATTTTCAGCATATTATGCTTTATTATTTCAAGAAAGGTAAAAATGCAACTGAAATGCAAAACAAGATTTGTGCAGTGTATGGAGAAGATGGTGTGACTGATCAAACGTGTCAAAAGTGGTTTGTGAAGTTTCTTGCTGGAGATTTCTCACCGGACAATGCTCCATGGTCGGGTAGACAAGTTGAAGTCAATAACAATCCAATCGAGGCATTAATTGAGAACAATCAACATTATACCATGTGGGAGATAGCTAACATACTCAAAATATCCAAATCAATTGTTGAAAATCATTTGCACCAGGTTGGTTATGTTAATTGCTTTGATGTTTGGGTTCCCCATAAGTTAAGTGAAGACAACCTTTGTGACCATATTTCCACATACAATTCCCTACTGACATGTAATGAAAATGTCCATTTTTAAAACAAATTGTGATGGGCAATGAAAAGTGGATACTGTACAACAATGTGGAATGGAAGAGATCGTGGGACAAGTGAAATGAACCACCACTAACCACACCAAAGGCCAGTCTTCATCTGAAAAAGGTGATGGGATTGGAAGGGAGTCTTCTATTATGAGCCTCTTCTGGAAAACCAAATAATTAATTCCAAAAAGTACTGCTCCCAGTTAGACCAACTGAAAGCAGCACTCGACGAAAAGGGTCCAGAATTAGTCAACAGAAAACACATAATCTTCCATCAGGATAACACAAGACTGCATATTTCTTAGATGACCAGGAAAAAACTCTTACAGCTTGGCTGGGAAGTTCTGATTCATCTGCCGTATTCATCGGATTTGACATTGCACCTTCGGATTTCCATTTATTTAGGTCTTTACAAAACCCTCTTGATAGAAAACATTTCAATTCCCTGGAAGACTGTAAAAGGCACCTGGGACAGTTCTTTGCTCAGAAAGATAAAACGTTTTGGGAAGATGGAATTATAAAGTTGCCTGAAAAATGGCAGAAGGTAGTGGAACAAAAGGGTGAATATGCTGTTCAATAAAGTTCTTGGTGAAAATGAAAAATGTGTCTTTTGTTTTTACTTAAAAACCGAAGGCACTTTTTGGCCAACCCAATATATTCTGAAGAGATTGTAGAGAATTGGTACAATTTCTTCCTTAAATACTTGATAGAATTCACCAGTGTACCCATTTGGGTCGGATGCTTTCTCTTTTGGAAGGTTATTAATTACTGATTCAATTTCTCCTATTCAGTTTTTGTATTTCTTCTTGTGTGAGTTTTGGCAGATTGTGTCTTCCAAGGAATTGGTCTATTTAATCTAGGTTATCAAATATGTGAGCACAAACTCATTCATAATTCTCCTTTATTATTCATTTACTGTCTATGGGATCTGCAGTGATATCCACTCATTTCTGTTATTAGTAATTATGTCTTCTCTCTTTTTTCTTAATTAGCCTGGCTAAAGATTAAGAAGTTTTATTTATCTTTTCACAAAACCAGCTTTTAGTTTGTTGATTTTTCTCTATTGATTTTCTGTTTCCAATTGTGTTGATTTTTACTTTAATTTTTATTATTTCTTTTCTCCTGCTTATTTTGGATTTTTTCCTTCTTTTTCTAGTTTCCTAAGGTGGAAACTTAGAAGACTGATTTTAGATCTTTCTCCTTTTCAAGTGTATGTATTTAATGCAATAAATTTCCCTCTAAGCACTGCTTTCACAGCTTCCCACAAATTTTGATAAGTTGTATTTTCATTTTCATTCAGTTTAAGATATTTTTTAATCTCTCTTGAGATTTCTTTTTTGACCTATGTGTTATTAAAAGTGTGCTTTTAATCACTAAGTATTTGGGGGCTTTCCAGTTTTCTTTTGTCATTGATTTGTAGTTTCATATCATTTTTACCCAAGAGCAGACATTGTATAATTTCTATTCTTCTCAGTTTCTTTAGACTGTGTTTTATGGTCCAGATTGTTGTCTCTCTTGGTGAATGCTCCATGTGAGCTTGAGAAGAATGCATATTCTGCTGTGGTTGGGTAAAGTAGTCTATAGATATCAATTATATCCAGTTAATTGATGGTGCTGTTGAGTTCAAATATGTCCTTACTGATTTTCTGCCTGTTATGTTGGTCCATTTCTGATAAAGAGGTGTTAAAGTCTCCAACTATAATGGTGGATTCATCTATTTCTCCTTGCAGTTCTATCAGTTTTTGCCTTGCATACTTTTATGTTCTGTTGTCATACAGTAGAGATTGTTATGTCTTCTTAGAGTACAGACCCCTTCATCATTTTGTAAATCCTCTCTCTATGCCTGATAACTTACATTGCTCTGAAATTTGCTCTATCTGAAATTTATACACTTTGACTTTCTTTTGATTAGTGTTACCATGATATTTTTTTCTCCATCCATGTAGTATTATTCTATACATGTCTATGTATTCAAAGTGGGTTTCCTGTAGACAACATATAGCTGTGTCTTGTTTTTTGATCCACTCTCATAATCTCAATTTTTTAATTGGTGTACTTGATGTTTAAAGTGATAGATTAATATCTACCATATTTATTACTTTTTAAAAATTTATTAGCCTATTTGTTCCAATTTTTTTTTATACCTTCCACACTTTTCCTGTTCTTCATGGTTTTAAGCACTTCATATGATTCCATTTTATCTCCTTTCTTAGAATATTAGTTATATTTCTTTTCTCTTCTATTGTTTTAACGTTTTTAAGCAGTTGGCCTAGAGTTTACAATATATATTTCCAACTAATCCAAATCCATTTTCAAATAACATTATACCACTTCCTGAGTAGTGCAAATTATAACAAAGCATTCCTAATTCCTCCTTCTTGTCCACTGTATCATTAGTGTCATTCATTTCACTGATCCATAAGCATAAGAATACATTGTTGCTATTATTATTTTGAACAATTATCTGTTATATCAATTAAGAATAAGAAAATACATATCTTGCATTTTATTTTTACTTATTCATTCTTCGATGCCCTTTCTTTATGTAGATTTGTGTTTCTGACCTGTATCATTTTCCTTGTCTCTGAAGAACTTTTTAAACATTTCTTACAAGGCAGCTCTACTGGTGACAAATTTCCCTCAGTTTTTACTTGTCTGAGAAAGTCTATTTCTTCTTCACTTTTGAAGGTTAATTTTGTAGGGTACAGGATTCTAGATTACTGTTTTTGTTTTTGTTGTTTTCTCTTAACACTAAATATTTTACTCCACTCTTTTCTTGCTTGTGTGGTTTCTGAGAAAAAGTTGGGTGTAATTCTTATCCTCGCTCCTCTGTGGGTATTTTATTTACATTTTGCTTCTTTTAAGATTTTTTTTTCAATTTTGGTTTTCTGAAGTTTCAATATGATATGCTTAGGTAGAGTTGTTTGTGTGTTTATTAATCTTGCTTGGTATTCTCTAAGCTTCCTGAATCTACAGTTTGGTATCAACATTAATTTGGGGAAATTCTCAGTCATTATGCTTCAAATATTGCCTCTGTTCCTTTCTTCCTTCTCCTTTTGGTATACCCATTACGTGTATGTTACACTTTTTACAGTTGTCCCACAGTTCCTGTTATTCTGTCTGGTTGTGGGTTTTTTATTTTTTTGGTCTTTTTCAACTTTTAAGTTTTGGAAGTTTCTATTGTCATAGCTTCAAGCTCAGAGATTTCCTCAGCTGTGTCCTGTCTGTTAATGAGCCAACCAAAGCATTCTTCCTTTCTGTTAGTGTTTTTTATCTCTAGCATTTCATTTTGAATCTTTCTTAGAGTTTTTATCTCTCTGCTTACATTATCCATTTGTTTTAGCTTATTGTCTATTTTGTCTATCAGAGTCCTTAGCATATTATTCATAGTTGCTCTAAATTCCTAGTCTGACAAGGCCAGAGGGAACTGAGGGTGGAGTTTTCTCTTCCTTTAGGTAGGTTAGGCTCTGGGAAAATAGTTTCTCTGGATGGCAGGACTTATTAAAAAGAACAGAACGCTCTGGTGTATTTAAAGATGGTTACTTTTCCCCTCTCCTTGTTGAAAACATGAAGAAATTTTTTTCAGATATTTACTGTGAGAACCTGGTAGAGCTCCTAAAAATAAAAGTTTCAAAAGGGTGCCCCCACTCCTTCCCCTGTGACGGATCCCTCTGGAGTTTTTAACTCTCAGACTTGTTCATAATGAGTCTTCAGCAATTTACCAAATACAGTTTAAGTTTTCATACCCCAGCACTGGATCTCATGGAGGTTTCTGCTTGTGGGTCTCTTCTTTACTAAGTTGTGATTCTCTGTATCCACCAGTCTCTTTCCTCAATTAAGGGGGTAGTAGTTTGCCTTGTGACCTCACTTCTTTGATGGACTGAAGAAGAGTTGTTGATTTTTCAGTTCATTCAGCTCTTCACTTGTTTTGTTAAGACAGAGTAGAGACTTCTAAGTTCCCTAAATGCCAGACTGGTAACTCCCTGTCTGAGTTCCAGCTTAATGATATTGTCCTCTACTGCCAGCTGAAAGATAAGGACGTTTTCTAATGCCAAGGCATCTTCAGATACTATCCCTCTAATTACAGAAAAAATAAAATATTATGGCCTGGATCTTAATTTCCAAAATTAATAGAAACTTTAAGATCTTCTCTATTAATTTATTTTAATTTAATATTTAAATAATGTATGGAATTTTAATTTGAAAGTAATGGAGATAAATAACCATTTACACATGTGTGAAAGAAAGAGAGTGTGGGGATGTGGGGGAGAGAGAGAGAGAGAGAGAAAATGAGTTTAGGGATATTTAAGTGAGTACCTTCTATACAAAATTTCAGTAACAGAAATATAACCTCAGTGGTAAATGAAAGAAAAGCCCATTATGAAGTAATGGTGAGTAGTCTCCGTGAAATCTACACTTTCACACTACTCCACTGATTCATTTCAGTTTCTGTAACCTTGTGGTCCTGCCAGGAAACTTCATGATAAATTAAACCCTCTTAGGCTTTCCTGACTCACGAAATCTCATACTCACCTCCTCTCATTCCAGAGAGAAATGGAAAATTAATTAATGAATTATTAATTCTACTAATAACATAAAATTAATACAACTTACTCCTCTTAGGCTAAGGAAAAGCTGCCATCTAATTAAAAGAGCAATTGCTGCTCCCATCTTAGGAGATGGAGTGGTCATTTATTAAGAGGAACATTACCTTTTAGTCAAGGCTGAAATGAGATCACTGGAAGTACAATGTCCTTTCAGAATTGTTTTTATCTTAATGAGATATGAACATCTACTTCTACTGAGTTTCACTTTCCCTAGAAAAGCCTAGTGTGGATATGATATTGATGTAGCAAGTAATGATAAGACAACATGAAAAATGAAATAATGCCATTTGCTGCAACATGGATGGACCTACAGATTATCATACTAAGTGAAGTCAGAGAGAGAAAGACAAATACCATATGATTTCACTTATAAGTGGAATCTAAAACACGACACAAGTGAACATATCTATGAGACAGAAACAGACTCACAGACATAAAGAACAGACTTGTGGTTGCCAAAGGGGAGGGGGGTGGGGGAGGGAAGAATTGGAAGTTTGGGATTAGCAGATGCAAACTAGTATATATAAGATGGATAAACAACAAGGTCCTACTGTATAGCACAGGGAACTATGTTCAATATCCTGTGATAAACCGTAATGGAAAATAATATGACAAATAACCTACATATGTATAACTCAGTCACTGTGCTGTACAGCAGAAACACAACATTGTAAATCAAATATACTTCAATAAATTTTTTGTAAAAAAGAGAACAAGAAGAGGGTAATATTGTAACTTATATTTTCTCTATGTTATCCTCATCATCTAGTACAGAGGAAGTACTGAAGAAGGGCTCTCTGGTTTGAATTTTCTAAAAAACTTTATCACTGACCATTGAGAAACCAAGGTAATGGCATCAATTTTTACACCTTTTAAGTTGGTATTCTTGTGCTTCCAATTTATAGAAACTGACTTCAAACATTTCAACCAATTAAGTGAAATACACTAGAGATACTGGGTGATTTCTTAGAAGCCAAGGATAGTGAAAGGTCTAGAATCAGAGACCAGAAAGCCATTCAGGACTATGGCTGTAATTTACTTCCATCTTTCTCTTATTCTTCTCTCCCATAGCACTTGTACACACATAGCTTCCCTAAGGCTCCAAGGTTTACATTTCCTCTATTCAAGCAAACAGGACAGACTGAGACATATCTCAATCCAAGTGCCAAATACCTGACAAAGAAAATCCAACTGATCGACTGCAAGTCAGGTGTCTACCCTGGTCCATTCAGTTACGACCATGAGAGGGAGATAGGGTCACATCATATAAACATGGCTTCTAGAGCTTACCACTCTGAGTGGCTATGGCAGCTGTCAGAGGAACAGGATCATTATAGTCTGACTATATGTCCACCAGTCTACCTAGAGCTTTGTCCTGAGATGTATTTCTCTTTCTAGAAGTCTCTGCCCCTGTCAAGAGGCATCATAATACTACAGAGACACACTGGTAAGTGGTATGCCAATTAATCCAACAGATCTCCATGGAAACCTATTTATCACCCACCCCCACATATCTATTATGATTCTTTGGTTTCTCTTTGGTTGTCTTTTCTTATTTTTTTCCCCTCAAAGAGCAGATGTGTCCTTTGAAAATTAGATTTGATATAGCATTGTCTTTGGTTTGTCTCCAGATGTGGCCAATTTAGCAGCTCAGTCACAGGATGGCAAACAAATGCTTTCTAGGGAGAAATCAAATAATGACATTTAAGTCTTAATTGCTGCTTAGAATAAAACCGTTTTTAATGTTTGATTCAAATATACTGACTCTCATGGTTCTCTAAGTTTAACTTAAAAGAGCTGTTGAGTTAAAAAAAAATACAATTCACTTCTATAGCATTTCTTAAAACTAAAAGAAATGCAATTTTGTACAACTGTTTTTATATTCATGAAGCATGACTACTATGTATTTAGTTTTATCATAGTTTATACCTCATCTCCCACATACCTACTGATGTGCAAAATCTATTTCTTAATGTAACATGGAAATACTGCAAACATCTGTCATCTTATATCCCCCACAACTATATAACAATAGGATCTTTTATTTGTGAAGAAGCAAATTAGCATATTTTCTTTCTGACAGCCCTGGTGCCTAAAACTGTGCCCTCAAAATATAAATTATTTTATTTAAAGAATGTGCTTCTCGTAGTCTACTGTTAAAACTCAAATACTACTAGGAGAGGCAGTACATTCATTTATTAGCTGAGTGATACAATTTAGTTCAACATATGGTGAAACTTTGCAAGCCTATGCTAATAGACTTGTCCAAAGGAAAAACGGCATGTCTGAAGAGGTGATGAGTTCCCTACTGTAGAAGGTTCTCAAGTAGAGGCCAAATAGCCACCTGGATGAAGTATCAAATATAAATATTTAGGCACTAAATGGAATATTAAACATAATGATTGCTCATATACATGAAATTCCATCAGTTTGCATCTTTCTCCATTCATTCAGGCATTCATCCATACGTCCATCCATTCATCCATTGTGTATTCAATGTCTGCTACTATTATAAACTCTGGCCAATCAGTTGTAAACAAGAAACAGAGACTGATGTTGAAGAGATTATAATCAAAGTCTGTATGATTAGCCATTTATATTACAGCATGAAGTGGCTTACGAAAAATTTAGGCATGTAACTGCTCAAGCAGTTACAGATAATTATATGGTGGGAAAACTGCTAAATCTGGTCCAGCAGATCCCTAAGATCATAGGGATAGGGTACCAATGATAGAAGAGGCCAGGAAAAAACTGGACATCAGTGAAAATGTACCTGGTTACCTATAGAGTATGATGCCAGAAAGGCACTTCTAGAATCATGTCATGAACATGCCCAACCCATGTCAAATTCTCTCCAAACCCTTTGTTTCATCCTTTTTAAAATCAATAATAACTACTTTGTTGTCTCCTCTTGAAGCAGGCAAACTTTCATTATATTCTAGACCTAACTACTAATAATGTTAACAAGAACACCAACCACAACTAGCAATTATTAAATATGTACTGTGTGTCGCACATTGTGTCATTTATCTGCATGTAAAATGTCATTTTAATCTGTGCAAATGCCCTATGAGGTAAAGTCTAACATCATCCCCACTTCACATATGAGATTACTGAGGCTCAGGGCAGTGAAGTAACGTGAACATGGTAACACAGGACGTGGCCACGCTGGAACTCAAACCTAGGCCAATCTAATATTCAAATTCTTTCTCTGATTTTTTGTATTGGGCTGACGTCAGTTTCTCTGGAGCTTCAAACCACTGGTTCTGATTCTACTGTCTGAACTTTCATAAAAGATATACTGCACATGACATTAAAGATGTTCCCCAGACTAAATATCTGATTAATTATCCCCATTTTCTTCATTCTGGCTTCATAAGATGTGGCTTCCAAACGCCACCTCTGCTTGGTCTCTTGTCTCCCTATTCATTAGAATTCAGCAACATTCTTCTTAAACTCCCTAGAAGTGGAATACAGAAGTGATCTGACAAGCCCTGAGGGGGGTAGGGTCAACAATGTCATCAATACCATTCATGACCATCATCCTCTGCCATTATCACAAAAGCAATTAAAATTCCAATTCAAATTCAGAGTTTACAAGCTCAGGATTTAAATACACAAGAGCTCCTGATCTTTACAATTTCCTACTGGTTCTAGACACCAGTAATACAGCTAAAGCCCATTTAAGCTTTTTTTCTAGAAAATTCCTCCATGTCATGAGTTGAAGCCTATCTTCCTGTAGCTTTTAGGCTTTATTCTCAATTTTGCCAGTAGAAGTTCACAAAAACAGTGAGTGGAGGGGTGGGGATTCAACCCAGGTCTATACAACTCCAAGCCCATCCTCTTAGCCACTTTGCTTTAATTTGTTTAGTGTCATGTGCAAATGTAGTCAGCATGTGCTACCCAAAGTACTAACAGAATTGGTCAATAGAATTAGGCTGAGGAAATAACACGGTTAGTTAATCTTCATGTACTTTTTCCTTCACCGAGGATTGGGCTCTTTGTCCATCCTGGAACTCATGAGAACATTTGAAAAGTCAATTAGAACCTCGTCATACCACCTGGCAAATTACTTGTCCCTATTGCCAAGAAAGCTATAAAAATGGAGTCCTCTCATCTATTTCATATTACTCTGAGGAGTAGAATATTTTGATCATTGCTCGAGTAATAGCGGTTTCAGTACCAGAATCTTTGGACAAGACAAAAATACTGGATTTTAAATGATGCTTTTAACTCAGAGCCACATACTTAGTTGACAATTAATTATTATCCCTTTGGAGTTATGTTTAACTCCTTTAATACTAATAACTGAAAGCTGAATCTAAAAACTATATTATTCCCAAGATTTTTATATCTATCACTCCCTTTTTTCTCATGACAGAATAGATGGGAGAGGGATTATTTACCCCCCAAATGGTTATGAAGCAATTTAGACACAGAATTAACATTTATAATCTGTAAAGAGTCTCATAATAGCAACAACAACAGGATTAGGGTGGCATAAAATAAGACAGATATTACTTGAAGTGAGAGGAATGTCAAAAGAATGAAATCTATATAATTAGGAAATGGAGAAGGGTATTATTGTATGAAAAAACTCAGACTAACAAGAGTTACTACTATTTTCTATGAAAATTAACTCCAGGCTTCTTGGCAGCCAAGAAGAAAAAAGGAAAACCTACAGACTCCATAGGGTCCATCATTTAGAAAAGGAGGGATACCAATCCACTGGGCAAGAGAAATGTGCAGCACAGAAGTCACAGAACTGCTTACATGAAATATACCAAGGAAAGAGTTTAAATAAATATAGAACCACACTTCAAAAACTGGAAACAAATTCAGATCTCCTTGAGTGACCTAATTTCACAGACAGACTTGGGCACAGAGAAGAGAAATAAATTTCCTAAGATCACCCATGTCATAGAGTGACTAATGCTGGGATCAGGAGCTCAGAGTCCACCATATTTCCCATATTGCTACATTACTTACCTTGAAATCCACACAGCTCCTTCCTGGGGAAGGAAAGAGGAACCACATGGGTCCTGATTCCCAGCTCTGTGCTGAGAACTCAAAATATAGAACCAAGCTAGTTCAGATTAAAGAAAGGCTCAAACATCTTTCCCCTTTTTCTCTTTTAAGAAGTCTAAGTTTAGAGAGCTATCTTTAGCTAAGTCTTGGTTGACAAGTAGAACTGAACGAAAAATTATAGGGCACAAAGTCTCTGCAGTTCTCAAGGAAGAATATGACAAAGGAAGGAGAACAAAAAAAAATGGTTTGCACCAATTTTAATCAGAGAAACAGAAGCAACAGTATCTATAGCAAAAACCAACAGTAATTGGAATCTGAATGTGTGCCAGACACAGCACTAGGTACTTTACATGCATAATCTCATTTAATCTTCACAAGATTCCTGTAAAGTAGGATCCTCATTTTATGGATAAGGAAACTGAGGCAAAGAGGTTTTATAAATTTTCTAGAGATAAACAACTTTTAAGGGATAAAGCCAGAATTTGAACAACGGTCTGTGTGAGTCAGAAAATCCTCCTTTCTCACTTTGCTATGGCATGAGAAGAACCTAATTCAAAAGTAAAGTAAATTCAAAAAGTGAAGGAAATTCAAAAATTTAATAAATGTGTCTGTTTTGTTCAGGTTTTGTTTTGAGACTCTTTTTTAGATTTTTATTCTTTTCTTTTTTAACTTTTCCATAACATGGAAACTAAGTTTCTGTTTCCAATGATCAAAAGAATCTTGACCAATACAAGCAGTACCGTACCTCACCCTGTAGGTCAGAAGTCACAACTAATAAATCCAGAACAGCAAGACTGCTGGTCTGGAGCACAAAGGTGGCTCTGGATCCAGGACTTCTCACCCCATATATTCACTGCCCCACTGCATTCATTGCTCTTGGTCATATTTTAACCACCAAGAAAGGACAGTACTTCTTCCTTATTTGTGTCCTACTTATTTATGTGTCCTGTTCATGTTTTACATAATTAGAAAACAAGATAACTTTTTAAAATTTCCAGAATGAAGGGCAAAAAGGAGACGAATGAATTCAAGTACATATCAAATATGCATAACCACAGAGAGAAGAATTATTTCAAGTGATTTTTGAAGGACAGTAATTTAGAAGTATTGATATTTCCTTTTGGGGGGATATAGCCTAAAGACAGAGGTAACTGCAAAGAAGTTTTAGCAGCTTTTGGTTTTCATATTACTAGTGAAAATATTATTGACAATGTACTTCTGATATAATATAAATAAATTATAGGACAGAACAAAAAATCTAGTTTCATCATTAGAAAACAAGAATTTCAATGTAAGAGAAATGTGATATAAATATAAAATCAAAGAAGTTAAAGTCCTGTAATCATAAATTACAATTGGAAATAATAGTATATATTCAAGAAGTATGTTTTCTTTCTCCTTTCATTTTATTTTCACTGCTTATTTCCTAGCTCTGTCCACTGAGAAGAACTATAAATGATACATTAAGCTGGTAGCAGTGAAAACCCTGGGTATCCACCTTATGGTCTCCAAATGTAATTTCCTAATTTAAAGGGACCAGGGATTTTTGAGAGAGGCTGAGTTGAGTTTTGAGACAAGAAATGCACAAGAGGACCCTAGAATTTTGTCATATCAGGCATCAAAGGAGTTATCCCTTACTACTAGTGTCACATCAAAGAGACTCAGGAGCCAGTTTGAATAGGCACAACTAGGAGGTTACGGGGCTTTATTCATAAAAATAATAACTGCAATGGCTTAAAACATACCTAATAATTTTATAAACATATCTAATAAATGTATAATTCATAATAAAGACAAATAACAGCATGTGGGAAAATGTATTGGTCAACCTTAGCTTATGATAGAAAACAGAGTTTCTCAGTTTGAAAGCTGGCAAGTAAAGGAAATGAATAATGTATTTATCCTGCCTTTCTTAAATGAACAGTAACTTGGGATAGTCCATGAATGGAAGTTTCCAGCCAACCACTTTCAGTTCAACCACTGATAAAATCAACAAATAAAATAGCTATTATGTGCCATCTGATGGATCTATACATTCCACTTATGAAGATTCTTGCCGAAAGAAAAACCACCGATATAGTCCCAAATTACAGAAAATTTGGTGAGAGAAGAATATGAAATCAGAAGAATCAAGAATATAGGAGGGCTTCCCTGGTGGCGCAGTGGTTGAGAATCTGCCTGCCAATGCAGGGGACACGGGTTCGAGCCCTGGTCTGGGAAGATCCCACATGCCGTGGAGCAACTAGGCCCGTGAGCCACAACTACTGAGCCTGCGCGTCTGGAGCCTGTGCTCCCAACAAGAGAGGCCGCGATAGTGAGAGGCCCACGCACCTCAATGAAGAGTGGCCTCCGCTTGCCGCAACTAGAGAAAGCCCTCGCACAGAAACAAAGACCCAACACAGCCAAAAATAAATTAATTAATTAAGAAAAGAAAAAAGAATACAGGAAATTCTATAAAAAGTAAAATTGTTTCTTTAACAATACATTAGAAGAAAAAAGTAAGAGATGGAAGGAGAACTTAAAGATTAAGGAACTTAAAAGACATATCAATCAATTAAAATGTATAGACCTAAGTTTTATTTTTGGAACCATTTGTGAAAAACAGAAAAGAGAGAGACACAAGGACATAGAGCTTCTGAGACAATTGAGAAACTGTCAACTACTTTAATAATTATTGTTTGTATCTACTTAAATGTGATAATATTGTAGTAATTATGTATTTTTAAAAGAATATTTTTAGAGCTATATGCTGGTATATTTATGAATGAAATGACATGACAGGGTTTGATTAAAAATCACTCAATATGGGGTATACATATGAAACAAGATTGGCTATGAGCTGTCTCATAAAAAACAATTTGAGAATTGTTTTCTTTTTTTCATTATCCAAAATAAGCACCAAGATTCTGTGATCTTTCTATCTTTGTTAGAATTCCCCTGTGAATCATCTCGGTCTGATGATTTATTCGTGAGGCAAAGGAGTGATGTGGTTTTAAGTGTACACCTTTTGAGGCTAGACAGGAATTTGATTTGGTCTTGCTACTTCCAACTTAAACTTACCTAGCTTCAATTCAAGAGTAAAATGAAGATAATAATGCCTAGAACCCAGGCTCTAACTTCCCATCATCTAGAACATTTACACATGATGTTTCTTCTGTCTACATTTCTATTCCATCTCCTCTTGGCCTAGTTAATTCTTACTGATCCTTCCTATGTCAATGCCATCATCATTTCTTGAGGAAATCCATCCCTTTTCCTTCCTAGCCAGGTCAAATTTCTTTATTACCTGTTCCTGTAAATTATACACTTCTCCTTTGTAGTTCTGATTACAATTGCAAGTTCACATTCGTTAGTTGATATTTGTTTCACGTCTACGCTCCCCATTAGACTCTAAGCTCCATGACATCAAGGAAAAGTGCCTGTGTTCAGCATTGATTCTGCTTGACAGCTAACATGATATGTTTACACAAATATTACTTGAATAGCTAAATGAGTCAGCAAATCAATCAAGTGCTTAGCACCGTACCTGACTCAGAGCCAGAACTCAGTAACCACTGTTTGTTAATGTTACCTCCACTGTTATTGTTTTCTGGTATTAGATTCCTGTAGTAGCTGAGAAGAAAGGGACAGGGAGGTTAAGAAAAATATAGGGTGTTAAATGTAGGGTATCAAATATAGGGTGATAAGACTTAGAGCAGTTCTCCAAGCTTAGTAGAAAACAAGAAATTTATACGGTAGCTGAACAGAAACCAAACTGTACAACCTGTTCATTGGGGACCTGTGGTTTAGAGGGTCTCTTGCCCGAGACACATGCACTGAGTCTATGTTCTATGACATTCTCAAAATCCAAGCTTCCCTGGTCAGCAGTTTAGGCAGAATGGGGTTGGAAAAGGTAGAGGGTTCATTCTTCACCTTACTTTCCGAGTGCTGAGAAGTACAGTTTCCTCTAAGTTTTCAGTGTGTGTGTTGAGTTGATTCTCACTGTGTTGAGCTCAGTTGGTATAGAAGCAATGACATGTCATCAGAACATGCTGATCACAAAAGAACAAAAGGTTAGGCTTCTGGTTTCAAAAGTCTTGTGATATGAAAGGATGTGAAAGGAATAGATTGATCCAGTTTTGTCATGATTATTCATTTGCTAAATTTCACCCCCTGCTTTTTTGAGACAGAGGGAATAAAAAATAATGAATGTCAGTTCTGTAGGCTGCTGAGAAATGGACTACAAAGTATCCTGATCCCATTTGCTAAAAGTTTGTTTTAATTCTGCAAGCTGGAGATGACATGTAAATGTTTTATAAAACATATAAGGCAGGGGTTTCCCTGGTGGTGCAGTGGTTAAGAATCCTCCTGCCAATGCAGGGGACATGGGTTCGAGCCCTGGTCCGGGAAGATCCCACATGCCGCGGAGCAACTAAGCCCGTGCGCCACAACTACTGAGCCCACAAGCCACAACTACTGAAGCCCGTGCACCTAGAGCCCATGCTCTGCAACAAGAGAAGACACCACAATGAGAAGCCCACGCACCACGACAAAGAGTAGCCCCCGCTCACTGCAGCTAGAGAAAGCCGGCGCACAGCAACGAAGACCCAACACAGCCAAAAAAAAAAAAAAAAAAAAAATATATATATATATATATATATATATAAGGCAGCATTCTTAAATTTTGCAGGTTATAGTTCTCTCTGAGATTCCAAAGATAAAAGCAGATCCTTCTCTGAAAAATTCTAATACAAACACCAAGTTTCCACAATCTGCTTCAGGATGTTCATGGAGTTCTTGGAGCTTAAACAGAGATCCTAGGGCAGGAACAACTTCTGTGGCACTATGACCATGTTAGTGTGTACCATAGATTAAATCTAGCTTTTCACAATGTGATGGCTTCTCATATTTGCTAAATCTACCAATTAATGGTCAATGTTCATTGAAAAACAAACAAAAAAAACCACAGGAAAAAAATACCTAAACATACTACTGAGTTAATAATTATACATTTGGTTTAAATTGATCATTTCAATTCCTTGCAACAGTAAAAACAAGCTGTATCTATATGTATCATTACAAGTTTCAAAATCATTCAGGTAAAAAAAAACATGACTTATTGATACATATGGTTAATGTTATTTATATTAAATGCAAAATATATGTATATATATTTTGTGGATAAATTAATAGGTAGCAGAAAAATAATAAAATATTCATAGAAATTGTAAACACCCAAATTCATGATAATGTTTATTTCTGGGCAGAGTGGGAGGGAAATGAATATAGGTAGAATATAGGGGATTTTAACTGTAATGTTTTCTTCATAAAAAAGGGAGAGAGAACTGGAGCAGATACAATTTTAAAACTTGAAAAATATGAACTGGTGAGTACAAAGTGGTTCATTATGTTATTCTTCCTTATTGTCCATATAAGTATATCAAAATAAAGATTTGAAAAATGAAAGTAACACACTGCCTAGCTCACAGGGATGTCATTAAAAAGAAACAAACATTTAAGCGAAAGTGCTTTGGAAAACGCAAATGCCACGCAAAGGTCACACAGATGTGTCCCCCACCTAAATTCAATTTATCTCATTAAAATTCAACCCAACAAATATTGACTAAGCACGGCTAAGATTTCATCAGACACAAGGACCAAGTTAATGTAATAGTTACAGACTCCAGATTCTGTGGGGTCTTGCTATTCATCTTGTTCAGCAGATTTCAAAGGGGGATATAAATAGGGGTAAAGGCAATGTTTAATTTGTAAGACCTTTGGGCACTCATCATGCTTCAACCAGAAGATCATTCTTTATGTTATATATATTTTGTGAAATAATTCATTGGTAATATTGATTCAATGTTAAAAATTTACTGAAAACTATTGATCTGATCTTATCACTTCTTTAGGACTCCAGTACTATGATGGAAACTTGTCACTTCTGCTACTGACATTTCATTTCTTCTTATGCCACCAGAGACTCGATTTTGTTTCATGTAATACCCTTCACACATCGGATACTGTCTGCTGAGATAGCAGTGAAGACACCTCTGGTCAGGAGTAGGAAATCTTATCCAGACCTTGATGAAGGTCAGGGGACTCACACTTCAACTCTGAGCCAGTGCTGAGACTTCAACATGAACACTTGACAGAGAGGGGTTCTTATTTTTGTTAAACTCAGAACTGATCCCATAGCATGTAAATCTGACTCTTCTAGAAGCCATTTTGTCAGTATGAGGGACCAGGACTTGCCTGGGATGATGGAGCTGACAGATGAAGACAAATGGATCTATCATAGAAGATAATAGAGTCAAGACATAGATAGACACTGGGTCCTAATGATACTGCTTGAGCCCCTGCATTCTGCTGGGACTATACTATTCAGTCACCTAAAACAGTATATTCTCTCTTTCCATTAAATAGACTGAAGAGTTTTGATATGTTGTTATTTTTCACTTGAAACTGAAAGATGTCCAAATCAAGTGGCTCTCAATGTTGCCATACCCCCAATTACTCCAAGTGATGGGGACCTTACTGCTATATGTGAGTCCCATCCTTGGGCTGACTTTAGAAAGTCCTTATGTTTAGCTAAAATTTGTTTCCTAGTCTATACCCATTTTTCCTATGCTTTCACTTGGAGTCAGATGGAGTATGTCTTGTTCTTCATGTAGGAAACTAGATATTGGGATATAATACCGTCCCTTCTTCCTCACCCATCTACTCTTCTTCACCCATTCTCTACCCGCCCCCTGCCCAGAGTTTCTTATACACTGAGACTTCAAACCTAAACTTTAAGCGTTTCTAATCCATAAAATATTTTAATAAGGGAATCTCAAAGTCACTTTATTTGTTACTGTGAATAATTGTTCAATTAAGATTAAATTATCTTTAGGTGTCTATGCACAAGCTGAACTTTTTTCTTCTTCTTTTTTTTAAACTTCTGAAGCTGCTTATAAAATGTAAATACCTGAATGGAGAATGATTAATACATTCCATTTATACAAAATAGTGGAAGGCCGCATATCCCAAAGCAACATGGAAACAGCTGCCAAACCTACTCACTTCACTTTTCATGGAATGGGAACAGCTGCTGAGTGTCTCATAAACCTCTAGGGCAACACATAAAGAAATTGCAAGGGAAACCCTTTCAAAACAGGAAGTATATGTTCCTAAATCCTTGAAAAATAATCTTAAACAGTGGTAAAATCGGCAAGATGTTAAAATTTACATATGGGTTCCAGAGAAGACAAGAGATTTTCCCAAAGTCAGAAAGAGATAGCAATGGATCTCAGGTCTTCAGACCTTTTCATTCTTTCTGTTTTGATGCCAATTTCACACAACAGCATTTGATTAATTATCAAATAAATTGGTTAGATAGAAAGTGCCCTGGATTTGGAAGAAAGAGATAAGCATAACCAAGTGTTCCAAAAAAATTAGAAGTGGACTTGATAGGCAATTTGTGAGCTTGGCCAATGGCTGAGATTTAGCCAGGAATTTCATCTCCATTCTGCCTAAATTCCTAATCTAAATGTAATCTAATTTAAAAGAAATTCTATGAACCAAAGGAAATTTTATCAGAGTTAAGGTGCTCAAGTATTCATGCAGATATGTATTTACCAAACATTTTTGAGTACCATCGACAAGGCACTGTGCTGAATGCATTGTACATGTCATGGAGGCAGAAGGTGTGGCAGCGGGTGAGAAACAGATGACGCCTGTTCTCAAGACATTTACAAACTCTGAGGAAGTCCCTATGATGTGTATTTTCCCGTGTTAACTAACAATAAATGTAGTGTTACTTTCACTTTGTCCTCTCTGCCTCACAGGGAACTCTTTGTCTCTAGAACAGAGTAGACCACACTGACCTTAAGGGGTAAATAAACGTTTGGATGAAATGTTGAGAGTCTTAAATTGTGACCTTAAGTGCCCTATCTCTCTCTCCTTTTATTTTTTCAAAGACTACCCACTTCAAAATCTATGCTAATTCTGTGCTCATCTCCAAACTTTCTTTGAAGTCTCCTGCACGGACATTAACCGTTCTATGAGCCCTTGTAACATATATTACTGGCATAGTTTTTGGATGCTTAAGCATATGCTGCCTAATTTAGTTACTTTACTGCTTTCTATGTTAGGGCTTAGTTCCCCAGCTGGATTGAGCACCTGGACAATAAACGCTTTACATTTTCCACAGTTTCTAGAACAGCTCAATTAAAGTGTTCCCTGTGTTTCAAATGAATAAATGAGCTAATGCCACTTCCCTTTGATCCTCCATGGCCAACTAAAACTACTCTAGAAAACTTTTCCTGCCAGCTGTCTAAACCCAGTCATGCTTAAGTTACTAGAAAAATGTATCTTCAGGACAAGCACTGATTTTTATTTTAATTGTACCACACTTTCCCTAAATGAGGAAAATTCCTTGGTTCACCTACTTCATCCACTAACTAGCCTGTGGGATGTCTGTGGAGGAATGGAATTTGGTGATAAGAAGTAATTAAAATCAAATTAGAATGGTATAAGATTATCATTGAAGCACAAAATAATCCAGAGAAATCTAAACTAATAGAAGTTCAGCCATTGAAAACTACAATCAACTTGTCAATGAGCTTACTGGAAAATGCAAGAAATTCCAAAAATCTGGTGTGTGGAGGGAATGTGAGAGATTTTTCAATGTTGTCAATGAATGTGTGGAGTCCATTGTTTAAAAAATACAAATTTAGAGCTCAGTCAATTCTAGAAGTAATAGTCTAAGTAGCTGAGGAGGAAGAAGAGGACTAAACTTTAATGATCCTTAATGGGACCTTGGTAGGCTACTAGGAAGATCTATCTATCTATCTATCTATCACCTCTCTATATAAAGATTTATATATATTAAGATTTATATATATCTCAAATATATTCATGTGTTTATATACATATAAGTATATTTTCATGATATTGCATGACTTCCAACCATAAAAACAAAAGAAAGAGCTTCCATGTGTGATCACTTAGGTCCCTTGGAATACCCTCTCAGCAGGTGAGGAACCAATGTTGAGAATCTCCTCTTAGGCAGAGGCAATTTTTAAAGAAGACATCAGGCAAGATCAATGCTCATGATCTGCCCTCAAAGAAACCACCTTAAGGGAGAATTTTTATCTTTTTTGTTCTCCTTAGTCTCCAACAAAAGTAACATATGTTACCTGAAATAGAGAAAGAGAGAGAACAATACAATAGGCCCACTTAAACCCAGTTCAAAGCTGAAGCACATCCAGAGGAATGCCAATTCAATTATTAAACGGCAGCATGTATTTGTTCTAAATGAGTGGCTGGAGCTTATGTAAGTGGCAGGTCTTTGCAGATTCTCACCTGCTAGAAAGAACATCCTTGGCTATAAGGCAGTGTGCATTTCAATTCATTAGGAAAAAGAGAGTCAAGATAATGTGGTTTATCTGAAAGCTTGTAGCAAGCAAAATCCTCACCAGCCTTCTTTTCAATTTACAAATATTCTACATTCCTTTCTGCCTCTTAGCCTTTGTACACACTGATCATTCAATCAAAACTACTTTCCCTGCAAGTTGGATTACTATAGAGATCATGCTTCAACCCAGAACAATTTTGATAGTGAAAGGTTATGCTAAAAATTACAACTCATATACTATTGAAATGATTATGGACCCTTAAATTGGTTTTACAATATTTATGGCCCTATTCCTAAACAAGTCTCAAAAATAAAATATAAAAGCAACATATCTTTGTATACAAACAAAATTTTAAAACTTTACATTGATTACTTAAATATTAAAAATAAAATGATCAGAATTAGCTTTAATCAAGTACTTTAATCAGTTTCCTGGCCATATTTGTCTTTAAAAACATGTCACCTTTTTTTCCTGAGGAATGTATGTTTTCCCCAATATTATGGCTTTGCTATCATTATTACCTTCTTCCTAAAATTAGCTGTAAACTTCAATATTGCATTTTGTGTTCAATAAATTTGAAAAATTTGACAACTTCAGATGACTCTATAAAATTTTTTAAAATTATAGTAATACCATAAGGCCCATAAGGCCCATAAGGTGACTTTAATAAATACTCAAAATTTTCTGAAACCCAACTGAATTTGGGTAGCAAAGAGAAAAAGTGAGTATTGTCACACAGAAGAAGGTTTTTTTACAAAAATACATTCAACCTCACTGCTGTTAAACAAATGTTGTGGTTTAATTATTCTAACTCTGCATGCATAAAAATGTTTGTAAATTTTGACAATTGCTGTGTCTATTTTGATTGGTAAAAAAACTGTATGTTGTTTAGAGGCAATTATATATGTGGATGTCTCACAAATAGCACCAAGGACATTTCAGCTTCATTGATTTAATTTAGTAAGAACACTTAATTTACTAAGAATATAATATTATATCTTAGCAAAATGTGCATTCCTTTTACCACCACAAAAATTATTTTCAATGATGAATTTTTAAATTGAATTTACATTAACAATCAAAATAAGTCATATTTCACAACTGACAGGTGAAGTTTTAAAAATTTTACATTGATTCCATGAATTGATGAGCACTGAATCATGATTGGAATGAACTGATTTTATATTAGAAGCATCTGATGATAACAATGGAAAACAGGCATCATTAGCAACTTGTGAAGTCCTTTTTCTGCTAAACTGAGGCCATATGTTACCAGTTATTGTTTCATTTGCTGTGTATTCACAGAAAACTAAGAAATGAGAATGAAAAAAATTAAATGAAGAAGAGTATAAATTTGATTTTTGATTAGACATTTGTTAAATATGCAAATTCTTTGACCCTGATCCAGGCCTACTTGAAGCAGAAACTTTGGAGGTGGACCTCAGCAGTCTGCGTTTTAACAAGGCCCCCAGGATATTCAGATGCACATGCAAGTTTGAGAATATTATCTCAATGAAAAGTCAGTTTCACAGAGTGCTCTGCAAATGTACCTTCTGCAGTTAGAAGTGTTAAATCCAAGTTTTGGAGAAAGTCTTCATAAAACAACTACTGAGTCCAGAAATGGACCCACACATATATTTTTAATTGATTTTTCAACAAAGGTGCCAAGGCAACTCAATAGAGAAAGGATAAGCTATCAATAAATGGTGCCATGTGCAATACAAAACATAAACAAAGAAACCTCAATCCAAATCTCAGACCATATACAAAAACTAACTCAAAATTGATCATAGATCTAAAAATAAGTGCTAATACAATAACCCTTCTAGAATAAAAAAGAATAGGAGAAAATCTTTGTGACACATGGTGTGGAAAAGACTTTTAAACAAGACACAAACAGAACTATAAAAGAAATCAATAAATTAAATTTCATCAAAATTTAAAACTGTGCTCCTCATAAGACTGTGAGGAAAAAGAAGAGGCAATCCACAGCCAGGGAGAAAATTTTTTGCAAGACTCATCTCTTAAAATAATATAAAATAAATAAAATAAAACAAAACAACAAAAATCCTTTGCTTTGTTTTCTTTAATATTTTTGTTTTTATAAATATCTTCACCTAGAAATAAAATATTGGTCAAAATTTGAACAAACACTTCACCAAAGAAGATATAAAGATGGCAAATAACCATATGAAAAGATGCTTATCATCTTTGTCTTTAGGGAAATGCAAATTAAAAAAGCAGGATAGGGCTTCCCTGGTGGCGCAGTGGTTGAGAATCTGCCTGCCAATGCAGGGCACACGGGTTCGAGCCCTGGTCTGGGAAGATTCCACATGCCGCGGAGCAACTGGGCCCGTGAGCCACGATTGCTGAGTCTGTGCGTCTGGAGCCTGTGCTCCACAACAAAAGAGGCCACGACGGTGAGAGGCCTGAGCACCGCAATGAAGAGTGGCCCCCGCTTGCCACAAGTGGAGAAAGCCCTTGCACAGAAACGAAGACCCAACACAGCCAAACATAAATAAGTAAATAAAATTTAAAAAAAAAAAAAAAAAAAGCAGGATAGTACTGCACACCCATTAGAATGGCTACAATTTAAAAAACTGACTATATCAAATGTTGGCAAAGATAGGAATGGGAAGTCTCATACATTAGATTGTAAAATGGTACAATCTCTTTGGAAAAGTTTGGGATTTTCTTAAACATATTCTACCATACAACACAATCACTCCACTACTACGTATTTACCCAAGAGAAACAAAAACACATATTTACCCAAAGACTTGTACACAAATGTTCATAACAGCTTTTTTGTTATAGCCAAAACCTGGAAACAACTCACATGTTCATCTACAAAGAATGGGTAAAAACACTGTAGTATATCCATACAAAAGAATACTACTTAGCAATAAAAAGGAACAAATGATTGACACATACAACATGAATGAATTTTGAATAGATACACGTAGTGAGAAAAGCCAGATCTCCCTACATACCCATAAGAGTGTATACTTGATGATTCTATTATACAATTCTCTTGAAAATGAAAATAGACCTATAGTGACAGAAAGTAGATCAATGGTTTTCTTGGGACAAAGTGAGAATGGGTGGTGGGTGAGGAAGGGCCAGGTTGCAAAAGTGCTGAAGAAAACTTCTGGGAAGATGAATATATTCATTATCTTGTTTGCGGTGATATTTCCACAAGCGTGTACATATATCAAAACTCATCATATTAAACACTTTAAATACATACAGTTTATTGCATTATTGGGTCAATGGCAAAATATGAGTAGCAAGTGTATTAGCATTACATCTATGTTAAATTTCCTGATTTCAAGAATTGTACTGTGGGGGTTTCCCTGGTGGCGCAGGGGTTGAGAATCTGCCTGCTAATGCAGGGCACACGGGTTCGAGCCCTGGTCTGGGAGGATCCCACATGCCGCGGAGCAACTGGGCCCGTGAGCCACAGCTACTGAGCCTGCGCGTCTGGAGCCTGTGCTCCGCAACAAGAGAGGCCGCGATAGTGAGAGGCCCGCGCACCACGATGAAGAGTGGCCCCCGCTTGCCACAAGTGGAGAAAGCCCTCGCACAGAAACGAAGACCCAACACAGCCAAAAATAAATAAATTAAAAAAAAAAAAAAAAAGAATTGTACTGTGGTTATATGTAAGAGAATATTCTTGCTCTTAGGAATACACACTTAAGTGTGTGAAGTGCTAAAAGGGCAATATATAGGCAACTTATTTTCAAATGGTCCAAAAACAAAATTACAGGGAGGCTGGGAGGGGAGAGGGAGAGGTGGAAAGATCAGCAGAGCAAAATGGAAATAAGAGTACTTTGTAATATTCTGACAACCTTTCTGTGAGCTTGAAATTTTATCAAAATAAAAGTGACAAAAATCAGACAAATGAAAGAAAACAGAGGGTGCCCACCTCTGCACCCTCTGCTTTCCCAGATCCCCCTGTTCACACCTCCGTTCACAGTGTACTGAGCCCCTGCTGTGCCCTGAAGTCACTATGCTCTTTGTGGTTTATACACAACTACCCAGAATGCGTGGACCCCATTTCACTTGGGTAATTCCTACTCCTTCTTTCAAATTCATGGCAGGTATTCTGTCCTCTGTGGAACATTCCCTGGTGGTCCCCAGCCCACCTCCCTTGCCTTGAGTGCCCCTCCTATAGCACGTTCTGTGCATTCCTCTCTCATAGTTCTGGCCACACTATCCTACTGTCCATCTCCTCCACTGAACAGTGAGGGCTTTTTGTTATTGTCCTTCAAACCCCCAGTCTCTCACAAAAAAGGCAAACTGTCAAAAAATGATGAATTGATGGTTGAATAAATGCCTTCCTTTAAGTATCAGCATCCAACACTGTATATATTTTAGTAGATCTTTTAAGAATGGGAAAAGAAGATTGTTGAATTAACTTATTTCTATGATTTTTCTTTCAGTATATATTTATCAGAGCATATATTACATGCACTTCACTGTATAGATGATAATAGAACCCTTAAAAATTGCTGTCTTCTGACACAAGTAGTTATTTTTCCTCTTCCCGTTTCTAGGGAGACTAAGTCCTAACAACTGAGCAGCATTTGTTCAGTGAGCACACATCATCTTTCTGCAAACACCCTCATATTGAAGCATGTATTAATGATGGGTATGGCTGGGCTGTGGCAGACTTGAGTTACTCTGCAAAAGAAAACAAGGATACAGGAGGAGGATCTGGGAGGACAGGGTTGATGGCTGCCCACGGGGAAGGGTGGGAGGGAAGTGAGAGACCCAGAGACACAGAAACTAAAAAGAGAATAATGGGGAAGAAGAGACATTCTGGTATATGGTAGGCTTTTAAGAAACATTTCCTTAATAAATCATGAAAGTGTGATGTATATTTGGGAAGTGAAATTCTGTGTACTATAAAATCCTTTTATCTTTGAACAAAACCTTCAGTAAGATAACTAGTTTCATTAATGTCTACCAGAGCAGATTGAGGGTAGGAAGATGGACAGACTTGTTGAGCAAGTGCGAGGCTGGCAGGAGAGAAAAGAGGATGCCCATGGGAGTCTGCCCCTTGCTCCATGTGAGGTGCATGACACGGGCACTCAGTGAACAGCACAGAGTGCTGCTAGGATGAAAAATCTATTCCTCTTTTCTCAAAGTTCTAACTAATGAACAGTCAGAATTTCATACAAGCAGAATTCAATTAACATACTTAATACATTCATCAACTACTAATTTAATTAGAACATTCAGCAAATTGCCATCAATGTACCCAAAGCTGGTGGAGTGGCTGGGATACTTTGGGGAAGTCAGGATTGCAACACAGACATGTTTTGCATCTTTAGGGACCTACAGTTGAAAGGGAAAAAAAAACAAAAACAAAAACTGTTTCTCCCATCATTCTCACTCTCAAGCAATTTGGAAAAGTTGACCTCCTCCTAAGAAATTCAGACCACCAACTGGTTTTTCCAGTGGCCAGAACAACTATTTCCATTTTCAAACATATATTTCATATTTCTCTAGAGCACACTTTACCCTTAATTCAGCAGAGAATCTATTAATCGTGAGCTTTTGTCTTAATAAAACCAGTCTTGGTTATGTTATGCTATGTTCAATTAGATTAAGTAAGGAACTAACATTAGTTGTTATTATATATAACGGTTCAATCTGATAAATAACTAATACAAATACAAGTTCCACTCCTCGATATCTTGCCAACAGCAGACATGACTAATCAATTACTGCACTTTTCCCCTGCATATCTCCAAGACACGTTAATTACCTGAGTCCATTCTTAATCTTTCTTTTCTAGTCTCATTTGACACCCCAAGATTGACCACTTTTACCAAACAATATAGTTCCTCAAATCCCTCCCTTGATGCCATGTCTGGACTCTCCTACTCCTCTTTTATCACTCTCCACTAAACCTAGAAATCATTTGATTTTTGCTGATGCTTTACACAAACTTCACAAGCCTAGTTAGAAGAAAAACAATCAATATATTGTCAGAGCTCCAAATTAGCAGCATGTACTATAAACTCTTTTTCCTTACCATACTCCCCCTCCTATCACACTCCCCCATTATCCTTCCCTCTAACTCTTTCTCCAGGGATGCTCTTCTCCTGAAAGCTTAAATGTGGGCAATTACTTTAACCAGAGCAAGCCAACACTGAAGAAATCACCTCCGTTGTTTTCCCTCACTCCTCAGGCTGCATGTTAATTATGGTTGTCAGAGGCTACTAGTAAAGGAATTGGGTAGGGAGCCCTGGGACTGGGTGATTGGGTTATTTGAGCTCTGCTACTTCTTCCTACCACTCAGGATGAAAGGGGTGATGAATGTGATAGATTTTAAGGCAGGCCAACTATGCAGGGTGGTGATTCAGTAAAACAGGAGTAGAGGCTTTTTAGTCATATAAACCTGGGTTCCAATCTGACCTCTGCCACCCTCTAGTCCAAGGACATTGGCCAATTCTAGTCCAAGGACATTGGTCAATTCTGCCTTTTCTACACAAGGGTATTAGTAATTACTTCTCACTGCATTGGTGCCACATTAAATGGGATAATGAAAGTAGAGTTATCAGAACATTGTTTGGAACAAAGTAATCATATAATAAATTATTATCAAATTCTATCAACATGCAACACCAGAAAAAGAGATGACAAGTTACTCTTGGTAACCAAGAGTGTCAAAGACACTAGACACATTAGGAGAATCACAGTGGTTCCCAAATATTCTTATGTGATATAATAAAGGTAAGTGCTTAACACATAGCTCACACCCAGTAAATCACCTATTTTCTCAATTCTATAATACTAGTTTTTATAAATTTTTACTCTTTCTGAAATTAGGATGAGCCTTAAAATTGATGCATGCATTTAACGTGATACCCACAACTATTTTATCTTGAAAACTTGTATTGAAATCAACAGGGTGTCTTATAATCAATAGTGTTTTAATTACATAATTAAGTAAAACAGTATTATTAAAAATGCTTCATCTCCTTTAAGAAATGACCAGATCTATACTCTCAGAAGTCTGAAACACCTAGCTGACTGTCTGAAATGTCACCAAACTTCCCCTTTGAAGTTTTACTATGTCCTTGAGTCTCTCACCTTGATTCTTTACTGCCATCCCTATCTTCTAACTACTATTTTCTGATTACTTGCTCTGTTCCAAGTACAGTGCAAAATGCCTTATAAATATTTTATTTTACTGCATGCAGCCCTAAGGTGAAATGAAACATGAGGATATTGAGGCTTTGATGAGAAAACTGAGGTGCAGACAAGTAAACACGGCTCTAGTTCACAGTAGCTGATATATGGGTCAAGTTCAGGTGTGACTCCAAAGCTGTGATTCTTAACCATGACTGGAGTTCCTTGATTATAAGGAAAAGACTTCAACATGCAAAGCAATAATACAGTTCCCATAGGAATAACCTCAGAGTTAGAGCCTAGGGGAAAGCAGAGGAGGGGGTTATCCAAGTAGCACCAGGGAAATAAAATTATCAAAATCAAACTACATATTGTGTGCCTTCACAGGTATTTTTATATCAGTTCATAGTATATATTTTGAAGATGTACTTTAAATACAATGGAAAATAATATGCAAGGGAAAACAAGAGTGATATTGTAAAGAATATATTTAATATGTTTATTCCCTATATTTTTGCATTTTAAAAATAATAATTTAATAAAGTCTAGAGTGGGAAATATTTTGTTGGGACTACAATTCAAAATGTGACAGTTTCATCTTTTAAACAATGTGGTTGTGAAAATTGCTGGGGTAAAAACTGTAAATAATAAAGTTGTTAGGACACAGAAAAAAGAAAAACAAACAAACCTAACAAAGGTAGACTAAGGAAGCAATAATTGACTAGTGTTCCTATGTTATGCTAAGTTTAAGTCACTTATCTGTTGCATCCATAAAATAGCCTCAACCACAGATACTTTATTCAGTTAATGCCTAGAACAACCGAGTCTCCATTTGCCTAAGACGGCTCTGGTTTATGCTGATGTCCCAAAGCAATTGTCAATACCCTCAAAATTGTCCCAATTTACATGATAAATTATATGGTCACCCTAATAATACTCAAGAACCTTAACTTTTTATTCTAACCCTGCCTATTATAAATCATAAAATATTTTTTAATCATCAGATTCTTCTATAAGGCAACTTACCCATGTGAAATAGTAGAAATATTTATTATAGCTCACTCAAAAAAAAAAAAAAAAAAAAAAAGTAGCACCATGGAGTTGCAGAAGCTTAGAAGCTAAGTATAAGTTGATGTATACCTCTCTCTACCAGAGTTCCTCTTTCTGAGAGTTCCTGCTTTTTTGACCCACAAAAATGTATTACAACCATAACTTGAGACTGCACCAGGCTTCTTGGAAAGAGAATGGGGTGGGCTATAACTTATAAGGAGAGATGAGACCTACAAGTTGTTTATCAGCAAAATATCTCTCATCAGAAGCATGTCTGGCCAGCCACAATTTCTAAAATTTTTACAACTTAATAATTCCTTTGGACAAAGTCAATTTTTTCCTCTAGGTCCAGGTGTGGCCTAGTCAGAGTTTTCAACAGTTTTTATTAGGCACTCAACATTCCTTTCTCCTTTATTTATTCTTTATAGAACTCTACATATGTTCAGGTTGCTAAACTTTTCAAATATGACTCAAGGAAAGATGACCTTATCATCTAATCCAGATACAGATTTTGATTGGTCCAAGCCAGCAGCCCATGGTCTTTTCTGGATGACTTACAGGGTTCAGAGGTGACCTCATTTGGTCTAAATGGAACATCTCGGTCTATGCTTGGTTGTCTGGCTTCAGTCTCAGTCTGTGTGTGTGTGTGTGTCTGTCTCTTTTCTACAGAAAGTAAACAACAAACCACATAAGTCACAAATATCAGTAGAAGTCACATTGTCACCACAAAGTAATCAGCATTACAATAAAATGAATACTGAGGAAGGCAGAATGGAGACATGGAAAAAACTGGATCCATGGTAACATTATTAAGCCTAACCCACCTCTGAACTTTTAGTTATAGACATAATAAACATACTATATTTTCAGCAGCTTTGAATCAGAGATTTTGTTACTTGCATCCAAAAGCATGCACGTGGATCCAGTGCTTGGGGAGGCATAAACAATCGATCAGAGCTAACATGTAAAAGGAAACTGTCTTAGTAAATGGCAGCAACATCAACCCAAATGGTCAAGCCCAAAATCTAGAAGTTATCTTTGGCTTTTTAAAAATTATTTTTTACTTCAAATCTGTTAGAAACTTGTGTCTATTTGCCTCCAACATATTCTGCATTCTATCTACTTTCCTTGAACTCCATTCCACCACAAGTATCCTGCAATTTGTTCCTGGCACATTACCATATGCACATAAATGGTCTCCCACTACCAATAATAACACACCCCAATTATTCTCATCTATGCCACTAAGATAATTTCAAAACCTTTTCATGGCTTACCATCACACTTGGAACAAAAGCTGTATTTTTTTAAAAATCAGGACACACAGATTCTTGCATGACCTGCCACCCACCTCTGCAACCTCTTCTCTTTTCCCAGCATTTGTTCCATCTCAGCCATCTGGTCTCTTCACTGGTTTGCTTACATTTTTTCCTGCCCTAGGACCTGTACGCTTTCTTCTCTACCTCAAATGCTTTTTCCATGGCTTTACATAGCTAAATCCTTCTCATCCTCCAAGTTTCAGCTTAAGTATTATCTCTATCAAGAAACATTTATTGACCCCTTCATGTTTCAGCCCATGATTCTACCCCACTGTATTAAACACTGATCACATCATCCCATGTATTTCCTTTATTGCACTTGTCAAAACCTAGTTATATTTTGTTGTTTGTTTATATGCTTTTGTTTGCTTGTTTCTGTCTGTTTCTCAAGGAGATCAGCTCCATGAGAGAGGAATCTTAGTGGTTACATCTGTCTACCTAAGACACTGACTTAGGAGGTAACTGGTTATGGCAGGTTTAGAACCTGGCTGTAAATTCTTTGATACTCTTTCCACTGAGAGGTGGGATCTATGCTACTTGTTCTTCAATCTGGGAAAGCTTTAATAAATATGATACAGTGGAAGTGATGCTTTTTGACTTTCAAGAGTAAGTCATGAAAGTCCCATGCAGCTTCTGCCTTGTTTGCTGGGAATGCTCACACATGGATCCCTGAGCTGCTATATAAAAGTTCATTACTCATGTACTACCATGCTGGAGGGGCCACACATAGGTGCATTGGTAGCTGATCCCTTTCTTTAGCCATCCCAATCCAGGATCCAGGTATGTGAGTAAAGAATCTATTCTCATTCAAGCCATCCCAGGTGAAGCCCTGTAAATTATAAAATCATAGAGCAGAGAAGAGCTGTCCTGGTGGTGCCTGTTCTGATTTCTGATGTGTATAATCAATAAGCATAAGAAAATGATTGTTTTATGCCAGTAACATTTTAGGATGTCTTCTAATGTAAGAATGTTTTCTAATGTAAAAATAGGTATCTTGAACAAAGGCCCTCCAAATTTTGAAAAATATTTGTTGAATGAAGTTGACCACCCACCTTGTGGGGACACTCATCCAGAGACCTGGGTTCTAGTCCAAGCTCCATCACTAATATGTTATCTAACCTTAGGAAAATCCTTCCCATCTACAGTTCTCAAGTTCCTCCCATGTGCATTGAGGTGATATGACTAGCTAAACTCTTAGGTCCTTTCCACTAAATTCTTCGTCTATAGATGAGAACTAAGGGTTTCAACAACAATTTAAAAAAGGTAAATAGCCAGGAATTAGGGGCTCTCTCTTCTCTGGGCATTAAAACGAGCTTAAATGATGTGATCCTTAGAGTTCTCAGCTTGCTAGGGATTTAACAAGGCAGTCATTTTCCTGAATCTTGGTATCCCCAAAGAAACCATGCCTTTGTCCCTAAAGCCAGATCATGTGGGTGGAAGGGCTCAGCAGACAGATGGGTTAACTGTGGGGGGGGGGGGGGAGAGAGGGAGGGGCTGCAAATAAATGGCTTCTAAAGCCTTCTGTTTTCTAACTAAACCATTTTCCTTGCTTCTTTCCAAGATCCTGCAATGTCTCTACAGTACTGACTCCAGAACTCAAAGGATGGAACTATGGCAGCAGCAAAAATGTAGTAGAAAGACTGCTAGGTCTGCAGGCTAAACCTGAAAGCTGGGAAGCCTTGACCAGTCACCACTCTGACCTTCTGCTGTGTAAGATGAGGATAATAACTCCTTTCCACTCTTCTTCATTAGGAAATGGAGGCGCCTTTTCCCAGGGCACACAGAATATCAAATGAAAATAGGATAAGAACATGGGTCTCCCAATTTGCAATCCAGTGCCATGTTATTGCCCCAAGATCCCACCCCCTCCCTTCATACATCACTCAGCATAGGAATCAGGTTCTAAAGAAGAGGAAGCATGGACAGCCAGGTATGAGGGATGTGAGCACATTTTTTCCACCTTTGGAATTTCTGTGAGATTATTCACTGGGACTAGATCTTGGAGTATGATTAGGTGAGGATCTAGAGAATAAAAAAATAATTCCTGGGAAAGGTCATTCCCATGATGAGTAGGAGTAGAGAGGGTGGTGGTCTTAGCTTGTACTTATTAGTTGCTATGGTTCAGACCCACCTGAACATAGAAGAAGCACATTCTGGGAAGAAGAACTAAGAATATTTGGGGGGAGGGCGGTTGAGGGGGCTATCATTTCAAAATTCATTAAGCAAACAGCTCAGCTTATACTATGTCCCGTGTTGCTTTAGAGTTCCCTGACCTTCCTTCTGCTAAGTTCAGATGTAGCCTCAGAATCTTTCTAATCCCAGAACAACAATAGCCATAGCCAGTAGATTAGAGCTATTTTATAAGACCAAAAGTATTTTCTATCTCTGTATTCAGACTTCCTCAGAGGGAGGAAGTGATTCTGAATATGGCCTGATGTTCAGGAATCAAATACTTTCCAATTGCAGCCCCCTGTAAAAACATAAGGACAGATATGTGTACAATAAGAGGTATCCAAGGTGGAAATATTTTAATATAGTCGCACAATGTGACAAAAAACCCAGGTTGCCATTTCTGTGGTTCAATGCCCCTTGTATTACAGTGCAATGCTTTTAGGAATTCTATCTAATAAGGATGCAATGGCCTATAGTTAGAACAGGCTAGAATAGCTGTAAGAACCAAAATAAGTGGCAATAATTTTATATGATATTCTGTTTCATGTCACCTGTTTGAATTTAAGTGAATTTTATAGAGGGACTTAGTATAGAACATGCAAAAATATTTTTCTACTTGGCTAGCTGATCTATATCATTCCTTTAAGCATAAAAATGAAAAAAAAGTGATCTATAAAATAAAGTACTATAAACATAAGTGATTATTACCATTAGTAGTCTCAGTGTACCTTTAATATTCTGATTTCCTTTCAAGGCAAATAAACTGGTAGAAGATGGATGTTTATCAGGCAACCAAACAAGTATTCCACATTATCACTTTAGCTAAAATAAATTTAACTCTAATCAATCTTCTGTTCGGAGAGAATGGGGTTAGAAATCAGAATGCAAGTGAAAGAAAGACACCACCATGTAAAGAAAAAAAAAAACACTGCATTTGAAATGTAGTTTACTGCTTATATGAGGAGTAGCCCAGCCATAATGAGGCAAGGAGAAAAAGAGGACAGGGCAAATGTATGGTGGTAAACACTCAGGCCACCATCCCCTTCTCCCATACACAGTACAGACATTACAAAGTAATCACAGAGCTCTTTTCAGTTAAGAATTGGTGTGATCTCAGAATCCTTCTCCAAAAATAATCCAGACTGCTACAATGGCCAACTGGACTTGACATATAAGATCAATTTGAAGAAAGTTGGGTGCCAGTCAAAGACTGGGAATTAAGATCCCTGTGTTCTAGTCCCAGTTTAGCCACTGATCTACTCTGTACTAATTTCTTCCCTTTCTACGTATCAACTGCCCCATTAGTAAACTGAGGTCAAAACTTTCAATATTTCCTATGCTAGAATCACCAAACTTCCCTCCCTGCCACCCCGCTGGAAGGGATCTTACAGATTAGCTAGGCTTGCCAAGCCACTGCAGGAAAGGGTGTGGGTGGCAGGGAATGTTTCCCTGCTACTTTTGTAAAGATATTTTAAATTCACAGTCAAATAAAAGTGGAATAATGTCATCTCAAATTATTACCAATTGCTTTCTTTCCTCCTGTAGCTGGTTTAACTCTAGCCATTGCAGCACTGTTAGAGAGAATTCCTTGGGGGCATCTCAGAAGGATGCAGTGGGTCCTGAGCAAATCTGGAAGCCTGAGTTTTGCTCCTCACCAGTTGTGTAACTTTGCTAAAATAATTTCTTCTCTAGGATGCTACCTGTTCCAAACATATCTATCCCTGTGTTCCATACTCTCAGCTCCTGAAAAGGGCACTCGAGTGTCCCACAGAACAAATGAGCAACCATATTGTTTCTCTCTTGTGAATCTAAAATATGATTCACAGAAACCAGAAGCCAATCCGTGGAAGGCTTTTTGGTGAGAGGTTACAGAGACAGGATTTGGGCAGCAATGTTGCTTCATGTTCAAAATGAGTAGGCAGAGATAAATGTTCAAGGGAGCACAAAGCAGAGGCCATTTAAGAGACTGAGCTATTTGCCTAGGTTCCAACTGTAGAGTTTGCTTTTTTTTTTGTTTAATTAATTAATTAATTTATTTTTGGCTGCATTGGGTCATTGTTGCTGCGTGCGGGCTTTCTCTAGTTGCAGCGAGCATGCGCTACTCTTCGTTGTGTTGTGCAGGCTTCTCACTGCAGTGGTTTCTCTTGTTGCAGAGCACGGGCTCTAGGTGCGTGGGCTTCAGTAGTTGTGGCACACGGGCTCAGTAGTTGTGGCTCACGGGCCTAGTTGCTCCGCGGCATGTGGGATCTTCCCGTACCAGGGCTTGAACCCATGTCCCCTGCATTGGCAGGCAGATTCTTAACCACTGCGCCACCAGGGAAGTCCCTGTATAGTTTTTATTTCTAGTTCAATTGAGGCTCTGAGGGGGCTCATTACCCATCCCTGGATTTGCTGAATTCTCTGCAACCTTACTACAAAGTGTCCTTTGTTTTAGCCTGCTCTTTGCAGCCTAATCATGTTCTGTTTAATGAGGGAAGCAGGATGGAGTGGCTGGGACTAAGAGATTTCTGAAGTCATGTTCATGAATCTATACTCATTTATTTCTATATGATGAATCCTATCTCTACCCTGAAGCTAACTCAATGTCAACCAGCAAGTTTCCTGTAGGAACTTTCTCTGCCCACAGCCTCTTCCTTCTTGGCCATTCCTTTTTTTAGAGCATGTAATTGAGTGTTGTGTGAACCCTCACCTCAATGTCCATTATGAGGTTTCCTTTGGTCCCAGTTTTCCTAGCATCATCAGCTTCCTCTGTGCCTTCTTCTTTTATATCTCTGCTTCCCTATCCTAGACTCCTTTCCCCAATAGATTTATCAATGCAAACTTAGCCCTCAATGTATTCACAATGACCCCTGAAGACTGACACATTTCTAAGAATCCCTTCTAATGTACTTATCTCAAGTAGTTTTCAAAAATCATTAAGGACACTGGCTCTGTGTTGGAACCCTCACCTCCATCAATTACTGGATATGCAGCTGTGGAGACATTATTTAATCTTTCTGAACCTCAGTTCCTTCATATTAAAATAAAGTTCTATCAGATCATGCAAAAACTTACATAGCACAGTTCTTTGGATATAATAGTCAATAAATGTCATCATTGTTGCCATCGTTACCATCATGATCCTTGGCTCAGCGTGCCTTTGCTTGCTTCTAATGCCTACTCCAGGTTAGAGCACAGCTCCATCATTGCCTCCCCTATGGGGCCTTTCTTGACCTTTCCTACTTCCTCATTTATTAAAGTATTTGTAACATTTAACACACTGCAAAGTGATACTTTATACATATGTTTCTTGTATGTGTATTTCTCCCCACAAAAGTATTTGTGGGGAAAAACATACAAATAAAAATATGTGGACTTCCCTGGTGGTGCAGGGGTTAAGAATCCGCCTGGCAATGCAGGGGACATAGGTTCAAGTCCTGGTCCAGGAAGATCCCACATGCTGCGGAGCAACTAAGCCAGTGTGTCACAACTCCTGAGCCTGCACTCTAGAGCCCGCGAGCCACAACTACTGAGGACGCGTGCCACAACTACTGAAGCCCGTGATCCTAGAGCCCGTGCTCCACAACAAGAGAAACCACCGCAATGAGATGCCCTCCCGCCACAACAAAGAGTAACCCCTGCTTGCTGCAACTTGAGAAAGCCCGCGTGCAGCAACGAAGACCCAACACAGCCAAACATAAATATAAATAAAATAAATAAATTTTAAAACTATGTATGTAAAATATCGTATACTTCATATGTATGAGTTTTGCTCCACAAATGTGAGATCTTTAAGAGCAAGAACTTGTTGTGCCTGGCACTTTTTTCTTTCTCATCCCCAAAACAATTCATCAATGTACTTTTGATTTTACCACCTAAATGTATCTCAAATCCAGCTCTCTGGGCTCTTGACCTCTATAGAGATGAATAATTATGATGTTAATTAATGGTTATACAAGGGCTCCCAAATAGGTGTTCATATCCATTTACACAAAAGAAGTTAGGAGGATGGAAAGAGGTAAACTGCCCTATAATCAAGGGATCCTTAGCTCACGGTTTACCAGCTTCAAAGCCTCCCATAGGAAAGCGTGTTCTGTTCTGTTTAAATAAAAGCTTGTTTATCCATTTCCTAGATGGATAACTCTATTTAATATATAACCCCACCCCTCTTCTTATTCAGCTAAAGTCCATCTTTCAACAACTTATATAATTGCTAGTTCAAATTCTTAAACCATTCTGGATAAGTCTCATCCTTTGTCCTTCTGATATCCCTCCAGACACTTGAAGTCAATGATCTTATCTCCATTTATTCTTCCTTCGAACATGAGCAATGTTGCCAGGTCTATCAGATTGCAGCAGAAATAATTAGAATGGCTGGGGAACTGTAACAGGGAAATATTCCAGGCAAGAACAAAGAGAGTCAGTCTCTTCAGCGGGGGAAATGGAGAGAGGTAAGTGTTACTTGATATGACAGAGGAATCTAAATGAAATGCCATAGGACATCTAATTGGGTGTTCCTTGCTACCTGGTCCTGTTGCCTACCAGGAAGGGGACACTAAATGAAATTAGCAGAGCCAAAATTTAGAGAAGACCAAAGGAAATCCTTCTCTACACAATGTGCAATTATCCACTACTGCAGAATATTATTGAGGCAAATTGAAGCAAAAAGAATTTGGAAAAGGATTAGGTGCTTATATGAATAAGAACAGCTTGTGCAGTTACTAGCAAGAATAATAATTACACGGCCAATTAGTCCCCTGGTGTCAGGGTATGCACTGAGCTCAAGCTGGGGTCAGAGAATGAACTGCCTATAGAATAGTACAGTAGTATCCAATATCCTAGGTGCATTATCAGATTTTCCTTTGACTAACTCTTCTGAAGAATCTAAGGGAAAACACTTCAGTTGGTAAAGTGTGAATTGCTTCAGGTTTGGCTTTTGCAATCTGGGTCAGAAATAGAAATGGCCTCTGAGAAATCTCCCTATGAAGATGTGGTACCAAAATCCTGAAACAACTTTTTAAAAATGGCAGAATGGGAAGGTGCAGGTCTTAGTTGTCTAAGGACCTGGGTTTCTGGTCCTGTTTCACATTAGCTGATTGGCTTGGCAAGATCGCCTACCTTTGAGAACTTCAGTTTCCTCATTTACAAAATGGCAGGTGCTATCCTAGCCCTGTCTATGTAAAATATAACCCTAGTTCCTCAGGCTTCATGCCTAGGTGGGTATCACCAAGAATAAACTGATTTTTAAATTTACATAGAATCAAGGGGCAAACCTACACAGAATACATAAAGGCAGTGAAAAGTTTGTGCTCCAGCTGTCCATGAGAAGAATGTCTGACTCTCACATACGTAACTTGGGGGCCCACGTGTCCTCATTGTTGACAATCACCCCCATCTTCATATGCCACGGAGCCACTGATGCTGACAAAGGTCTTAGCTAGCTCTTTGCTCCCAAAGCTCCTACAACCAACCTTTCCTCAAGTCTCTACAACATGAAAGGCCCACCCTTAGATTCATATGTAACCTATGTGGGAAAACTTTTCTGTTTGATTCCCTTGGACAAGTTTCTTCAAGGTGAGGTCAAAGGGCAATGTGTATCTATGGGTAAAGTTCGGGAAGTGGGGACATGCTTTTAGCTTCATGCACTTCCTTCTCTTCATTCTGCCTCCCCACTCAAGTGACCAAAAGAATCCGACGAGGGGAGAAATCCAAACCAGAAATGGAAATGAGGAAAGGATTGCACGTGCTCCAAAAAATGGGAAATATTTTGAAAGAAAAAATACAGAGAACACCAAAATGAGAGATGGACAAACTGACCCATAAATGACCACAGGTAAAGGATGTATTGACTTAGGAAATAAATGAATCTCCAGTGAACACCCACTTATCTATATTCCCTAATTTATAAAGGGACTAGAGGAAAAGAATAATTAACAAATGGCACATTTTCATTCTAGTAATGCATCTGGGAAGTATCCATATGGCATATTGGTGTTTATTCTATGTTCTACCCAAAGAATATGGGCACAGTAGTAGAATCTCCCCCAAAACACCACTCCTCGGTTAGAGGAACGTTGTCCCAGCTAATATGGGACTACTGCAAAGAACGTAAAGAAGGAACTTCTATGTCCAAGCTCTCTGGCTCAACCATTGCCCACCAAGCTCTTCTGCACACGTGGATGGATATTCCAACCATCAAGTAAAGCTACAATTTTTCCTTGTACAGTGTTTGTTGGTTTGGTTTATTTTTAAATCTGAATTTAGAAGATTCAAGTGCAGAAACACACAGAGTCTAATATTAAGTAGCTAAGCCTAAGATTCACTTTGGAAAGATGAGAGAAGAGAGAAAGATTTCTGAACAACTGGAAAGCTACAATGGTTCCAGTGAAAAACAAACCAGGGATAAAGAACAGCTGTCCCCTCCATTTCATAAATGTTGTTTCAGAGGTACAGACTTTTTAGATGACTCTAAAAATAAGGTGTCCAGACAGTTAATAACATGTGAGATGTGGGGAGGGGATGAAACTGTGGACACAAGATGTGTTATCCCCTACACCCTGCTCAAAGGCTTTAGCAAGTAAGGGGTCTTCCTCCACCTACTCTCACCAGGCACCAGGCTAACATCATTCTGAAAATAAAACCTAACCAAGATATACATATATATATATATACATATATATATATGTGTATATATATATATATATATACACACATATATATATACACATATATATATAGACACACACACCTATATATATATGTATGTATTTTAAAAAACCCTCTCATAAAATGGAGAAATACTCGTTCAAAATAAATCTAACTTAATGCCATTTAAAAAGAATAACGTATCATAAACATACAGGGATTATTTAGGTGTGCAATGATGTACAATGTTAGGGAAACTATTCGTGTAATTTATCAATAAAGAGATCAAAATAGAAGTAGCATTCTCTCAAATGAGGCCAAAATTCAACTGACAAAATTCAACAGACATTAGAGATTAAAAAAAACACTTGGTAATTTATAAAAAGAGTACCACTATCTTAATATGGAAAAAAAGTGTATTTAAAATCACTGTCGACATCGTATTCAAGGTGAAACTATTATGGCATTCCAACTAAAACCTGAAAAAAAGAAAATAATGCTATCACCACTAGGTTATGGAAATTCTAGACATTAAGATTGGGTGAAATCATGTAAGATAAATGGAATACAAATATGAAAATTATTAGAAAAGTCAAGGACAAAATTTCATTAACTACTGAAGTACTGTGAATAAGATGATTTATATAATGAGCCTAAGGGAAAATGGAATAATTATTAAATCTTACTAGAGTTTGTTAAGATAACTTGTTACAAAAAAAAAAAAAAGAGAAAAAAATGCCTAGAATCCTGCAAAAACCAGTCAGAAATATGATTTTTAAAAATCATATTCATAGAGCAATCAAAATTAGAATATTCACTGTACTAAACTAAAAATGTGTAGGATACATTTGAAATTGACCTTTAATTAGAGACATAAAAGATGATTTGTAGAAGTGAAAATAATTGCTATTTTTTTAGTAGAAAAGTTCACAACTTTAAATATTTTAATTTTCCCCAAGTTTATTTTAAAATTCTGTATTATTCTTATTCTCAGTGAATCTCAATGGAAATTATGTTTTCTTCATAACTGAACAAAATGATTATAAAAGGGGTAAATGAGAAAGAAAAGTGAAGAAACCTTTCAAAGACAAACAATAGTGAGTAACTTACATTTCCAACCATTCAGAATATGTATAACAATTTAGTTAATAGAATTCTGGTAATGACTACAGAATAAGCATTCAGATGAATAAAAGAGAAGTGAAATACATGAAGGGGGGGTTTGTTTTCGTCAACTGTGACATCAGCTCCTGTCTGTTTAGCTGGTCTTTTCACAGTAATAGAACACAAGTAGCCAGGGGAACAGCAAATCGTGGATGTCAAAATTGGTTCCCACCCAAGTCCCTCATCACATACACACAAAGGTTGCCACTGCTAATCTTGAAAGACTGAAAGTCTTATTGCTAAGTAGATTTAAACATGACCTAACACAAAAACTTTCAAGACAGGGCATTAACAGAAAGAATGTCCATCTAAAAGAATCTGGCACGACAGATGGTCGAAGGAAATAGCACTGAGGACCTAACAGTCGGGCGGTATTTTTTGTCAGCCAAGACCAAAGGGAAACTGCAATGTGTTGTAGAGATTCATTTTCTGACAGTAGACATTACATAAATGCATATGCAGAGACCATTTTGTCTTTCATAAGGATTAAACTAAAGCAAGAATTTACCACATAAATCTAGGTATAAAGGACATTTAGTGACATAGTGCCTCTTTCCTCAAAGTGAAGCCCAGGGACCAGCAGCAATAGCATCACCTGGGGAGGGTTAGAAATGCAGAATACTGGGCCTCATTCCAGACCTCCTGAATCAGAGTCTTCATCGTAACCAGATCCCCAGGTGATTCATATGCATATTCAAACATTGATGTAGTGGACATAATGTCTTCAGCTCTGGTTTTACAATAGGATGTAAATCCTGGTCCTCTATGGGCCAGAGGGATTCCTTAGTGGAGAAGATCAGTAAGGGTTAGTCTATAGTTCTGATACTACCCACTCAGGACCAGGGTCATTTCTTATGGGCAGCTGTTGAAGAACAGAACTAGAGAAAAGAATTGCGTGAGGGCAGAAGAGATCTTAGCAAATATTTGAACAGGCCTCTCACATGGAATAAGAAGAAATACAAGTTGGCTGTCATTAAGAAGGGTATGCCTAACACTGATTGCCGGAAACTGAAGATAAAACATTCCCTCGATGTAAGTAAGAATTATCTAACAAATCAGTACAAATGGAATAGCGTATCAGAGGTCTAATGTTACTTCTATTACCCCCACCACTATCTCAACCAGCAGGAATTAATTGCATCCTTATTCTGTTCAGCTGTTTTTGTTCTTAGGTATTTTACCTTTATATAACTAACCTTTTTAAATTGTTGTCAACTCACATGAAATTCAAAGATGTCAGATAATTTATCTAAGGTCAACCAGTTAGCAAGTGGTACAACTAGCATTCAAATCCAAGCCATACTTACTTCCACAATGATTCTGAAATTAGAGATACTGAAGAGGATCTTCATGCATCAGATAAACTAGGGACAACTTAATGCTTCCCAAACCCTACTTGCTAAGTACTGGAGCCATCCTAAGTACTTTTATAAAAATGTAGATTCTAGAGCCTCACTGCTGGAAAGTATGTTATAGTTAGGTTGGTGGGGGTGGGTGGGAGAGGGGTGGAAAACATGCATATTTTGAAAAGTTCCTTGATATTTGGGATAGAGTTTTATTCTGTGCTTCCTCTGATCTAATTTAACACAGGTGTGGGACAAGGGAATGTGATGTACTACACAGCTAATAATTCTTCCCATATCGGTCCCTGGTTGTTACAAATAGTCGAAAGCACCCAGAGCCAAACAAATTCTCTAGAAAAACACATTTTTAAGTGCATTAGGTGTCCAAAAAAAGACAGAGTTGCTTTCAATTTTCTTTATTCTCATAAAGCTCATTAGCCAGAAATTACGCAAAAAATATACTTGGAAAAATAGCTAGTCTTTGAATTCTGTCTGCTGAGATGTCTCAATATATGAATGAAGAAAAAAAGAAAATTCATATGAACTTAACAATCTAGTCAGTTTGAAGCCATAAGTGCACAAATCAGTTCAGTGTACTATGATGAAATACTTCCTAAATGGAGGAAGAACATGTTAATACCTAATATATGTTAGAAATGAACAGTGTTTAATATAATCATCACCAGGAGACCTTCAAGATGGCAGAGAAGTGAGGTGTGGAGATCGCCTTCCTCCCCACAAATACATCAGAAATACATATACATGTAGAATAACTCCTACAGAACACCTACTGAATGCTGGCAGAAGACCTCAGACTTCCCACAAGGCAAGAAACTCCCCACGTCCCTGGGTAGGGAAAAAGAGAAAAGAAAAAACAGAGACAAAAGAATAGGGATGGGACCTGCACCTCTGGGAGGGAGCTGTGAAGGAGGAAAAGTTTCCACACACTAGCAAGCCCCTTCACTGGCAAAGACAGGGGATGGGGGGTGGTGGGGGGGAAGCTTCGGAGCCAGGGAGGAGAGCGCAGTAACAGGGGTGCAGAGGGCAAAGCAGAGAGATTCCCTCACAGAGGACCGGTGCCGACCAGCACTCACCAGCCTGAGAGGCTTGTCTGCTCACCTGCCGGGGCGGGCAGGGGTTGGGAGCTGAGGCTCAGGCTTCAGAAGTCAGATCCCAGGGAGAGGACTGGGGTTGGCTGCGTGAACACAGCCTGAAGGGGGCTAGTGCACCACAGCTAGCCGGGAGGGAGTCTGGGAAAAAGTCTGGACCTGCCTAAGAGGCAAGAGGCCATTGTTTAGGGGTGCATGAGGAGAGGGGATTCAGAGCACCGCCTAAATGAGTTCCAGAGATGGGCGTGAGCCGTGGCTATCAGCATGGACACCAGAGATGGGCATGAGATGCTAAGGCTGCTGCTGCAGCCACCAAGAAACCGGTGTGCACGCACAGGTCACTATCTACACCTCCCCTCCCGGGAGCCTGTACAGTCCGCCACTACCAGGGTCCCTGGATCACGGGACAACTTCCCCGGGAGAACACACAGCGCACCTCAGGCTGCTGCAACATTATGCTGGCCTCTGCTGCTGCAGGCTTGCCGCACATACCCTACACCTCCCTCCCACCGGCCTGAGTGAGCCAGAGCCCCCGAATCAGCTGCTCCTTTAACCACCTCCTGTCTGGGCGGGGAACAGACGCCCTCAGCCAAACTACACGCAGAGGCAGGGCCAAGTCCAAAGCTGAACCCCAGGAGCTATGCGAACAAAGAAGAGAAAGGGAAATTTCTCCCAACAGTCTCAGGAACAGCAGATTAAATCTTCACAATCAACTTGATGTACCCTGTATCTGTGGAATACCTGAATAGACAATGAATCATCCCAAAATTGAGGCGCTGGACTTTGGGAGCAAAGACATATATATTTTTTTACTTTTTCTCTTTTTGTGAGTGTGCGTGTGTATGCTTCTTTGCGTGATTTTGTCTGTATAGCTTTGCTTTAACCATTTGTGCTAGGGTTCTGTGTATCCGTTTTTTTTTGTTTGTGGGTTTCTTGTTTTTTTGGTTTTTTGTTTTTTTAGTATACTTTTTAGCACTTGTTATTATTGGTGGATTTGTTTTTTGGTTTGGTTGCTCTCTTCTTACTTTCTTCCTTTTTTTTTTGCTTTTTTTAAAATTACTTTTTAATTTTTTTTATTTCTAATAATTATATTTTATTTTAATAATTTTTTTCCCTTTCTCTCTTGCTTTCTTGCTTTCTTTTCTCCCTTTTCTTCTGAACCATGTGGCCGAAAGGGTCTTGGTGCTTCGGCTGGGTATCAGGCCTGTGCCTCAGACGTGGGAGAGATGAGTTCAGGACATTGGTCCACCAGAGACCTCCCAGCTCCACATAATATCAAATGGTGAAAGCTCTCCAAGAGATCTCCATCTCAACGCTAAGACCCAGCTCCACTCAACGACCAGCAACCTACAGTGCTGGACACCCTATGCCAAACAACTAGCAAGACAGGAACACAAACCTACCCATTAGCAAAGAGGCTGGCTAAAATCATAACAAGGTCACAGACACCCCAAAACACGACACTGGATGCAGTACTGACAGCCAGAAAGACAAGATCCAGCCTCATCCACTAGAACACAGGCATCAGTTCCCTCCACCAGGAACCCTACACAACCCACTGAACTAAACTTAGCCACTGGGGGCAGACACCAAAAACAACAGGAACTACGAAACTTCAGCCTGTGAAAGGAAACCCCAAACACAGTAAGTAAAGCAAAATGAGAAGACAGAGAAAAACAGCAGATGAAGGAGCAGGGTAAAAACCCACCAAACCAAACAAATGAAGAGGAAATAGGAAGTCTACCTGAAAAAGAATTCAGAGTAATGATAGGAAAGATGATCCAAAATCTTGGAAAAATAATGGAGAAAATACAAGAAACGTTTAAATAGGACCTAAAAGAACTAAAGAGCAAACAAACAATGATGACAAACACAATAAATGAAATTAAAAATTCTCTAGAAGGAATCAATACAAAATAATTGAAGCAAAAGAATGGATAAGTGATCTGGAAGATAAAACTGTGGAAATAACAACTGCAGAGCAGAATAAAGAAAAAAGAATGAAAAGAATTGAGGACAGTCCCAGACACCTCTGGGACAACATTAAATGCATCAACATTCGAATTATAGGGGTCAAAGAAGAAGAGAAAAAGAAAGGGACTGAGAAAATATTTGAAGAGATTATAGCTGAAAATTTCCCTAATATGGGAAAGGAAATAATAAATCAAATCCAGGAAGCACAGAGTGTCCCATTTAGGATAAATCCAAGGAGAAACATGCCAAGACACATATTAATCAAACTATCAAAAATTAAATACAATGAAAAATTATTAAAAGAAGCATAGCACAAGCCTCTTAGATAGCCTCATGCACCAGAGGGCAGACAGCAAAGGCAAGAAGAACTACAATCCTGCAGACTGTAGAACAAAAACCACATTCACAGAAAAACAGATGAGATGAAAAGGCAGAAGGCTATGTACCAGATGAAGGAACAAGATAAAACCCAAGAAAAACAACTAAATGAAATGGAGTTAGGCAATATTCCAGAAAAAGAATTCAGAATAATGATAGTGAAGATGATCCAAGACCTTGGAAAAAGAATGGAGGCAAAGATCGAGATGATGTAAGAAATGTATAACAAAGATGTAGAAGAATTAAAGAACAAACAAACAGAGATGAACAATAAAATAACTGAAATGAAAAATACACTAGAAGGAATCAATAGCAGAATAACTGAGGCAGAAGAATGGATAAGTGACCGGGAAGACAAAATGGTGGAATTCACTGCTGCGGAAAAGAATAAAGAAAAAAGAATGAAAAGAAATGAATAGAGCCAAAGAGACCTCTGGGACAACATTAAATGCAACAACATGCGCATTATAGGTGTGCCAGAAGGAGAAGAGAAAGAGAAAGGGCCCGAGAAAATATTTGAAGAGATTATCGTCTAAAACTTCCTTAACATGGGAAAGGAAATAGCCACGCAAGTCCAGGAAGTGCAGAGAGTCCCATACAGGATAAACCCAAGGAGAAACATGCAGGAACAAGACAAGGATGTCCTGATCTTGAGGGAGAAAAAACGGAGCTGGAGGAATCAAACTTCCTGACTTCAGACTATACTACAAAGCTACAGTAATCAAGACAATATGGTACTGGCACAGAAACAGAAATATAGATAAATGGAACAGGATAGAAAGCCCAGAGATAAACCCACGCACCTATTGTCAACTAATTTATGACAAAGGAGGCAAGGATATACAATGGAGAAAAGACAATCTCTTCATTAAGTGGTGCTGGGAAAACTGGACAGCTACATGTAAAAGAATGAAATTAGAACACTCCCTAACACCATACGCAAAAATAAACTCAAAATGGATTAGAGACCTAAATGTAAGACCGGACACTATAAAACTCTTAGAGGAAAACAAAGGAAGAACACTCTTTGACATAAATCACAGAAAGATCTTTTTTGATCCACCTCTTAGAGTAATGGAAATAAAAACAAAAACAAACAAATGGGACCTAATGAAACTTCAAAGCTTTTGCACATCAAAGGAAACCATAAACAGGACAAAAAGACAACCCTCAGAATGGGAGAAAATATTTGCAAATGAATCAATGGACAAAGGATTAATCTCCAAAATATATAAACAGCACATGCAGCTCAATAATAAAAAAACAAAAAACCCAATCCAAAACTGGGCAGAACACCTAAACAGACATTTCTCCAAAGAAGACATACAGATGGCCAAAAAGCACATGAGAAGCTCCTCAACATCACTAATTATTAGAGAAATGCAAATCAAAACTACAATGAGGTATCACCTCACATCAGTTAGAATGGACATCATCAGAAAATCTACAAACAATAAATGCTGGAGAGGGTGGGGAGAAAAGGCAACCCTCTTGCACTGTTGGTGGGAATGTAAATTGATACAGCTACTATGGAGAACAGTAAGGAAGTTCTGTAAAAAACTAAAAATAGAATTACCATATGACCCAGCAATCCCACTACTGGGCATTTACCCAGAGAAACCATAATTCAAAAAGACACATGAACCCCAATGTTCAATGCAGCACTATTTACAATAGCCAGGTCATGGAAGCAACCTAAATGCCCATTGACAGACGAATGGATAAAGAAGAAGTGGTATATATATACAATGGAATATTACTCAGCCATAAAAATGAATGAAATTGGGTCATTTGTAGAGACGTGGATGCATCTAGAGACTGTCATACAGAGTGAGGTAAGTGAGAAAGAGAAAAACAAATATCGTATATTAACGCATATATCTGGAACCCACAAAAATTGTACAGATGAACAGGTTTGCAGAGCAGAAACTGAGACACAGATGTAGAGAACAAACGTATGGACACCTAGGGGGGAAAGCGGCGGGGAGTGTGGCTGGTGGTGTGATGAATTGGGAGATTGGGATTGACATGTATACACTGATGTGTATAAAACGGATGATTAATAAGAAAATAAATAAATAAATAAACATTAAAGAAAAAAAAAAGCAGCACAGGAAAAACAACAAATAACATACAAGGGAATCCCCATAACGTTAACAGCTGATCTCAAGCCAGAAGAGAGTGGCAGGACATATTTAAAGTGATGAAAGGGAAAAACTTATAACCAAGATTTCTCCACCCAGCAAGGATCTCATTCAGATTCGAAGGAGATATTAAAACCGTTAAAGACAAGCAAAAGCTAAGAGAATTCATTACCACCAAACCAGCTTTACAACAATTGCTAAAGGAACTTCTCTAGGCAGGAAACACAGGAGGAGGAAAAGACCTACAATGACAAACCTAAAACAGTTAAGAAAACGGTAATAGGAACACACACATCAATAACTACCTTAAATGTAAATGGATTAAATGCTCCAACCAAAACACATAGACTGGCTGAATGGATACAAAAACACGACCTGTATATATGCTGTCTACAAGAGACCCACTTCAGACCTAGGGACACATACAGTCTGAAAGTGAGGGGATGGAAAAAGTTATTCCATGCAAATGGAAATCAAAAGAAAGTTGGAGTAGCAATTCTCATATCAGAAAAAAATAGACTTTAAAATAAAGACTATTACAAGAAACAAAGAAGGACACTACATGATCATCAAGGGATCAATCTAAGAAGAACATATAACAATTGTAATTATTTATGCACCCAACATAGGAGTGCCTCAATAAATAACGCAAATGCTAACAGCCATAAAAGGCAAAATTGACAGTACCACAATAATAGTAGGGGACTTTAACACCCCACTTTTACCAATGGATAGATCAACCAAAATGAAAGTAAATAAGGAAACACAAGCTTTAAATGACACATTAAACAAGATGAAGTTAATTCATATTTATAGCACATTCCATCTAAAAACAACAGAATACACTTTCTTCTCAAGTGCTCATGGAACATTCTCCAGGATAGATCACATCTTTGATCACAAATCAAGCCTTGGTAAATTTAAGAAAATTGAAATAGTATGAAGTAAATTTTCTGACCACAATGCTATGAGACTAGATGTCAATTACATGAAAAAAATCTGTAAAATATACAAACACATGGAGGTTAATGAATACAGTACTAAATAACCAAAAGATCACTGAAGAAATCAAAGAGGAAATCAAAAAATTCCTAGAAACAAATGACAATGAAAACACGATGACCCATAACCTATGGGATACAGCAAAAGCAGTTCTAAGAGGGAATTTTATAGCAATCCAACCCTATCTCAAGAAACAAGAAACATCTCAAATAAACAACCTAACCTTACATCTAAAGCAATTAGAGAAAGAAGAACAAAAAACCCCCAAAGTTAGCAGAAGGAAAGAAATCATAAACCTCAGATGAGAAATAAATGAAAAAGAAATGCAGGAAACAAGAGCAAAGATCAATAAAACTAAAAGCTGGTTCTTTGAGAAAATAAACAAAATTGATAAACCATTAGCCAGACTCATCAAGAAGAAAAGGGAGAAGACTGAAATCAATAGAATTAGAAATGAAAAAAGAGAAGTAACAACTGCCACTGCTGAAATACAAAGGATCATAAGCAATTACTACAAGCAACTATATGCCAATAAAATGGACAACCTGGAAGAAATGGACAAATTCTTAGAAAAGAACAACCTTCCAAGACTGAACCAGTAAGAAACAGAAAACATAAACAGACCAATCACAAGGAGTGAAATTGAGACTGTGATTAAAAATCTTCCAACAAACAAAAGCCTAGAACTAGATGGCTTCACAGGTGAATTTTGCCAAACATTTAGAGAAGAGCTAACACCTATCCTTCTCAAACTCTCCCAAAATATAGCAGAGGGAGGAATACTCCCAAATTCATTCTATGAGGCCACCATTACCCTGATATCAAAACCAGACAAAGGTGTCACAAAGAAAGAAAACTACAGGCCAATATCACTGATGAACATAGATGCAAAAATCCTCAACAAAATACTAGCAAACAGAATCCAACAGCACATTAAAAGGATCATACACCACGATCAAGTGGGGTTTATTCCAGGAATGCAAGGATTCTTCAATATACGCAAATCAATCAACGTGATACACCATATTAACAAATTGAAGGAGAAAAATCATATGATCATCTCAATAGATGCAGAGAAAGCTTTCGACAAAATCCAACACTGATTTATGATAAAAACCTTCCAAAAAGTAGGCAAAGAGGGAACTTACCTCAACATAATAAAGGCCATATATGACAAACCCACAGAAAACATCGTTCTCAGTGGTGAAACACTGAAACCATTTCCACTAAGATCAGGAACAAGACAAGGTTGCCCACTCTCACCACTATTATTCTACGTAGTTTTGGAAGTTTTAGCCACAGCAATCAGAGAGAAAAAGAAATAAAAGTAATACAAATTGGAAAAGAAGAAGTAAAGCTGTCACTGTTTGCAGATGACATGATACTCTACATACAGAATCCTAAAGATGCTACCAGAAAGCTACTAGGACTAATCCATGAATTTGGTAAAGTAGCAGGATATAAAATTAATGCACAGAAATCTCTTGCATCCCTATACATTAATGATGAAAAATTTGAAAGAGAAATTAAGGAAACACTCCCATTTAGCACTGCAACAAAAAGAATAAAATACCTAGGAATACCTAGTATTGAACCTACCTAAGGAGACAAAAGACCTGCATGCAGAAAACTATAAGACACTGATGAAAGATATTAAAGATGATACAAACAGATGGAGAGATTTACCATGTGCTTGGACTGGAAGAATCAACATTGTGAAAATGAGTATACTACCCAAAGCAATCTACAGATTCAATGCAATCCCTATCAAACTACCAATGGCATTTTTCACAGAACTAGAACAAAAATATCACAATTTGTATGGAAACATAAAAGACCCTGAACAGCCAAAGCAATCTTGAGAAAGAAAAACGGAGCTGGAGGAATCAAACTCCCTGACTTCAGACTATACTACAAAGCTACAGTAATCAAGACAGTATGGTACAGGCACAAAAACAGAAATACAGATAAATGGAACAGGACAGAAAGCCCAGAGGTAAACCCACGCACCTATGGTCACCTTATTTTTGATAAAAGAGACAAGAATATACAATGGAGAAAAGACAGCCTTTTCAGTAAGTGGTGCTGGGAAAACTGGACAGCTCCATGTAAAAGAATGAAATTAGAACACTCCCTAACACCATACACAAAGTAAGCTCAAAATGGATTAAAGACCTAAATGTAAGGCCAAACACTATAAAACTCTCAGAGGGAAACATAGGCAGAACACTCTATGACATAAATCACAGCAAGATCCTTTTTGACGCACCTCCTAGAGAAATGGAAATAAAAACAAAAATAAACAAATGGGACCTAATGAAACTTAAAATCTTTTGCACAGCAAAGGAAACCATAAACAAGACCAAAAGACAACCCTCAGAATGGGAGACATTATTTGCAAATGAAGCAACTGACAAAGGATTAATCTCCAAAATTTACAAGCAGCTCATGCAGCTCAATATCAAAAAAACAATCAACCCAATCCAAAAATGAGCAGAAGACCTAAATAGACAGTTTCTCCAAAGCAGATATACAGATAGCCAACAAACACGTGAAAGAATGCTCAACATCAGTAATCATTAGAGAAATGCACATCAAAACTAAAATGAGGTATCACCTCACACTGGTCAGAATGGCCATCATCAAAAAATCTACAAACAATAAATGCTGGAGAGGGTGTGGAGAAAAGGGAACCCTCTTGCACTGTTGGTGGGAACGTAAGTTGATACAACCACTACAGAGAACAGTATGTAGGTTCCTTAAAAAACTACAATATGACCCAGCAATCCCACTACCGGGCATATACCCTGAGAAAACCATAATTCAAAAAGAGTCATGTACCACATGTTCATTGCAGCTCTATGTACAATAGCTGGGACATGGAAGCAACATAAGTGTCCTTCGACAGATGAATGGATAAAGAAGATGTGGCATATATATACAATGGAATTTTACTCAGCCATATAAAGAAATGAAATTGAGTAATTTGTAATGAGGTGGATGGACCTAGAGTCTGTCACACAGAGTGTTGTAAGTCAGAAAGAGAAAAACAAATACCGTATGCTAACACATATATATGGAATCTAAAAAAAAAAAAAATTGGTTATGAAGAACCTAGGGGCAGCATAGCAATAAAGATGCAGATGTAGAGAATGGACTTGAGAACACAGTGTGGGGGGAAAGGTAAGCTGGGACGAAGTGAGAGAGTGGCATAGACTAATAATATACACTACCAAATGTAAAATTGATAGCTAGTGGGAAGCAGCCACATAACACAGGGAGATCAGCTCCGTGCTTTGTGACCACTTAGAGGGGTGGGATGGGGAGGGTGGGAGGGAGGCTCAAGAGGGAGGAGATATGGGGATATACGTATATGTATAGCTGATTCACTTTGTTATAAAGCAGAAACTAACACACCATTGTAAAGGAATTATACTCCAGTAAAGATGTAAAAATAAAAAAAAAAATCATCACCTACAACCAGTTTCATTTTCTACTCAAAGGAAGATTGTTTCTCTCTAGACAAATGTTATCTTTTCTTGTACATGATCAACAACATCATCACCCTGAATAACTTCTCATTGAAAATAGGTACAGTGGAAAAAATAGAACTATTTTTAAAAGATAGACCTCTATTAAATTTCATTTCCATCACCTATTAACTATCTATATACTTGGACAATTTCCTTAATTTCTTTGGGAGGTTAGAATAATAGTTCTTCCTCAAATAAATGTTTTGACCTTCATATGTAATTTATGTAAAATATTTTTTATAGCACTTAGCACACTGTAACCATTCAGCAAGTGCCATTTTTCAAATTCCCCCTTTTGGCTAGAGTGGTGGAAAAATGGGAGGATGTCTCTCATGTATGGTACCCAGACCCTCCAAATAAACGCTGCTTTGTAAAGAGGCTTCCTGTCTTGAGCCAACAGAATGGTCCTCTAGTCCTTGAATTATGCATAAGACAGTTTGAATTCAGGTACAAATGTCATGTGAATCTAAGAATGGGCTTGGTTTTTAATGCTTGGGGAGAGGTGCAGGGTACTTGCACATATGAGGTCTATAGTGCCTGGCCTCTCTTAACAAGAGTCATGGGTGTACATTTAAGCCTCATAAAGGAAAGCTTTTTGGCCCTCTAACATCCTGATGGAGGAAGGTACATACACTTCAGTCTGTGCTAAAGCACCAAATAGAACTTGTGGACAAAACTGCCATCTTTGCTATGAGTGGACGAGGTGGCCCAGCATCCTGGGGGACCTGAGTTTTGTGGAACGATGCCTACTTCTTCCCATTGCACACATTACTCTCTTGGAGTGGTAAGAACATGACCCATATTCTCCCCTGAGTTCAAGGCCCTCCTTTTCCTTCCACTGGCTCTGTAATTGGCAGGAATTATCATTACGATTTATTTTTTAAAAATTCTTATCTAGAGAATCTTGTATTCCATGTGAGAACGCACTCAGTTACAGGAAGAGAGTTAATTCTTAGTTTCAAACTTGGAACTACAAAATGTGTCTCTAACTCACCTGAAATATCACCAAAGCAAATTTATGTGGCTCTGTGAGCAAAAGCTAAAACATCAAACAATGTCTGCCCCGAAGCAGCCTTTGCCCCACACTCCCCTGTGTGTGCTTGGCCCTGCATGTTGGAAGAGAACCCAGTCTCCAGCAAGCCTGGTTTGCTCCTTTAGCTCAGGAAATGGCCCATTTTCTCCCCATGATTTTACACTGAGGGGCTGAATCCCTTGTTTCTTGGGGCCCTTTCAGACCTGACTGTGCATGGGCCAATGATTCCATTAGTTTGAGTTTTCCATTTGTTAACATTTTTGATGAACTTGGACTGTCATTTGTTACCATCTCATCACCCTTTCTCCCACTTAATTTAGCCTTATAAATCAGTGAATCTCTGAATCCAGCTCTTATTCTTTTGTTCAATTCCAAGTTGGCTTGAACACTCCTAGGTAAGTAAGTTCAAGGACAGGGCTGCAGACAAGATGTCCCTGGGCATATGATAAGAAAGCATGCCCTTTTCCCATGACATATGGTTGGAGCTGAGCCCCTACCGCTCCATCTCCTGGATAAAGGTAGTGATAACTTGCACAAGATATGCTGGGGACCTGTCAAAGAGTATTAGAAACATAAATGTGGGTGAATCTCCTTAGAAAACCAACTTTACTGTCCTCAATTTGAGTAAGCCCTGAGCCATCAATACTACTTGGGAACTGCTCTTAAATATTTAAACTACCTAATGCAAGTGAGACGGGCTCACTTTTTGTTTGTTTGTTTGCTAACCCTGCATGCTTCCTAATCAGCCTTAGAATTAAGGCTTACAACTAGAATCTGTTTCACTTACTCAGAAAATATATATTGAGTGCTGACTGATGCAAACACTGTGTAAGACATTTTACATTCATTAACCTGTTTAATATTCCTAAGCACTCTACTTTGTAGATAGTATTGTCATCTTTACAGATGAGGAAACAAAGATGCACAGAGGTTAAAGAGCTTGTCCATGTTTGCTCAGCTAGTGGATGGCAGATCAGGAATATGAACTAAAAGCCTGTGGTTTTTCTAGGATACTAAATTGCTCTACTAGAAATTTCATTTTCAGTCTATAGGAGTTAGATGTATTAAAAGCCCCTTTTAAAAGATTTCAGGGACTTCCCTTGTGCTCCAGTGGGTAAGACTCTGCGCTCCCAATTTAGGGGGCCCAGGTTTGATCCTTGGTTGGGGAACTAGATCCTGCATGCATGCTGCAACTAAGAAACCTGTATGCCGCAACTAAGAAGCCCACATGCCACAACTAAAGATCCTGCATGCCACAACTAAGACCTGGCGCAGCCAAAATAAAAATATATATATATATTCAAAGCTCATGGGTTCTTCCTTATTCATATGATGTTTTTTAATTCAAGTATAGTTGATTTACAATATTATATTAGTTTCAGGTATACAACATAGTCATTCACTATTTTTATAGGTTATACTCCATCTAAAGTTATTACAAAATAATGGCTGTATTTCCCTGTGCTATACAATGTATCTTTGTTGCTTATCTATTTTATACATAGTAGTTTGTATCTTTTAATCCCCTATCCCGCTTTGCTCCTTCCCCCCTTTCCTCTCCTTTCTGGTAACTACTAGTTTGTTCTGTGTATCTGGCAATCTGTTTCTATTTTGTTACATACATTTGTTTGTTTTATCTTTTTTAGATTCCACATATAAGTGATAAAAGAGAGTATTTGTCTTTCTCCGACTTATTTCATGAAGCCTAATACCATCTAAGTTCATCCACATTTTTGCAAATAGCAGAATTTCATTCTTTTTTTATGGCTGAGTAATATTCCACTATGTATATATACCACATCTTCTTTGTCCATTCATCTGTTGATGGGTACTTGGATCGTTTCCATATCCTGGCTATTGCAAATAATACTGCTATGAACATTGGGGTGCATGTATCTTTCCCAATTAGTGTGTTCATCTTTTTCAAATATATCCCAGCAGTGGGATTACTGGATCATGAGGCAGTTCTATATTTAGTTTTTCGAGGAACCTCCATATTGTTTTCCACAGTGGCTGCACCAATTTACATACCCACTGACAGCATACAAGGGTTCCCTTTTCACCACATCCTTGCCAGCATTCGTTATTTGTGGGCTTTTTCATTACAGTCATTCTGACATGTGTTAGGAGATATATCACTGTGGTTTTGATTTGCATTTCTCTGATGATTAGTGACGCTGAGGATCTTTTCACGTGCTTATTAACTATTTGCATGGTTTCTTTGGGAAAATGTGTATTCATGTCTTCTGCCCATTTTTTAATTGGGTTGTTTTTTGATATTGAGTTGTACATTGTTGCTTTATAATGGTGAGGGAATTTCTGAAAGAGGGAAGAACATGTAAAATAATCAAGGAAGGAAATATGAAAGATATGATCAGGTGACAGTGTGTAATTCAGGTTAATCAGCACATAGAATACGTGAGCAGAGGGCTTTTCCTTGCAGATGACTGAAATGTCCATAGTGAGAAGAGAGTGAGAAACCATCAGAGTAGCAGTGAGAAGGGGAAGCAGAAGAGTAAACAACCATTGTTTAGTGGAAGGCAGAAGGATGGTACAGGTCAAGCTGTCATTTTTTTCTGGCTACTTTTGACTTTTTTATCATTGCAATTTCACTATGACGTATCCAGAAATACATTTCTTTTCTTATTCCTTTTTAAGATTTGGCTTTAGATTCACTGGTATTCTTGAATCTGTGGTTTGATGTTTTTCATGGCATACAGAAATATTTTAAGCCATTAGCTTTTCAAATACTGCCCTTACCCCATTCCCTCCCTCCCTTGAACTCCAAGTAAACTTCCATTAGACACCTCCTTCTGTGCTCCCTATCTCTTAACAATCTTTGATGTTTTCTATCATTTTCTTCTGTGTTCCCTATCTCTTAAGAATCTTTGATTTTTTTTATCATTTTGTCTCTCTCTGCTGCATTCTGGAGAGTTTATTCTTATTCATCCATTAATTCTCTCTTCAGCTGCATCTAACGTTTTGTTAATCTCATCTACTTAATTTGGAATTTCAGGTGTAGGTTCTATTTTTAGCTTTTATTTAATTAAAAAGTCTGCAATAGTACTAGTTGTAATTTCTTCTCTTTAGATACTCTCAAGCTTGTATTTTTTAGATTAAATATACTAAGTTTAGCCATTTTATAATCTGTATTTGACAATTTTACTACCTGAAGTTATGGGGACTCAGTCTCTACAGCTACTGTTTCTGCTGGTTTCTACCCTTGGGCGGTTTATTGTTTGGGGTGTTTGCTTCTCTGGGACTGCGGCTTGGTTACTGGCTTTGAAATTTTATTTTCAGGGATTTCTTAGGACCTAGAATGAGGAAACATTCCTCCAGAGAGAATTTTTGCCTCTTTTAGTCTGGAACCTGGAGACTGAAAATGGGTAAAGATTTTAAACTGAATACAAGGTTTGAGGGGTTTTGCAGTCATATTTATAATGTAAAGTTGGACTGAAATTTCACTAAAGAACTAGAATATAATGTCCTACCTGCCAGAGATGTGCCATCTTCCTGTTTACATCAAACCTGAATCATTCATCCAAGGCAATGATCATTCTAGCCCCAGAAGGGTAGGTTGAGGAGAATGGTTTACTCTGGTTTGCCTTCACCTAGATTCATGTGCACGTAGTGCATATTAGACTACCCACCTTATGCTAGTTTTGAGTTTCTACTTTATCACTCCCAAAGGTATCAAACACAAGCTCTTTTTCTTCAACTCTGCTATTTCTTCTGGATCGGCAAATGCCATCAATGTAAAATGAGCTTACAGGCTTTTCTTACTATTCTGAGATCCTGTAATTTCCTGGACCTTGACATGGTAATTCCCCATTATCTTTTAGCTTTATAGTGGATTTAAGGAGAATTTTAATATATATTTTGTCCAGTGTTATTAGTAGTTTTTTGGGCAATGTGGGCAATGTGGTTTGGAGAATCTAGCTCATTATTCCTAGAAGTAGATAATGGAAGGACAATGGAGCTACAAATAATTCAATGATTGTTCAGAGAAGATTTTTTTCATCCTATTCAAAAAACTCATTATTTGAGAAAAAGGCAATAATAAGAGTGACCACAGAAAGCATTTTTACTCGTATTAGCTCTGTTTTATGAATGAGGCCCTTTAGGCACAGAAGTTAAGCTAACTTCCTGAGATTACCCAGCTAGTGAACAGTAAAGCCAGGATAAAAATCCAGGCAGACTATCCACTGAGCCCACGTTCTTAACCATGACAAAAGCATGATACTTTTTGGCTCCATCCAGGCAGTGATATGGAAATTGCTTTATTTCATAGAATGTCTTGATACATCACTCTATTACCTGGCCCTAACTTACTTGGTTTTATCTTTAGATATTTCCTTGACCAACTTTGTGTTTTTACTATTCTTCTCCTTTCAGTGTCATGGTTGCCTGAATTGGTGTATGCCTTAGTTTCTTCTACTTAGACTCCTTTTATATCTCACTCAATTTCACCTATCCAAATATTTTCATTCTTCAAGTACCAGTATAAATACCACCTCTCTAAGCCTCCCAGTGTATAAAACACCAGACACTTGGCTAATTTCATCCATCGTATCAGTGTTATTTTAAAGTGAAGAAACTGAGTCTCTGATGAGTTAAACAACTTTGTTATCCCCAAACTGGTATACAGTCAGGCAGGATTTGATTCCTTATTTCTTTGCCTCCAAAGCCTGTGTTCCTAACCATTATCCTATATGTTTCTCCTGTCTCTGAGTATAAATGCCCTTGTATGAACTTTCTGAGGTTCTTTTCACTTTATACCTTGTAGGAGCATTCTTTCAGGACATGTCTTATCTTTTCCACTGTACAATAAACACCTTGGGACCCAGGATTATATCTCATACAGTAAGACTAGCATGATGTTTGTACATAATAAGTGCACAATCTGTCTCTTGATGGCTGGATAGACTGTTGAATATAAGGAGGAATATTTCCCCACTGACTTAAATTTGGCTTATTTTTTGAGAGTTTTCACCAATGTTTAATATCTCCTGTGCTTAACTACTTTATTCATATATTACTCTTGGTGAGATGTTCCATATTAGCTTGATGTGAATGGATTTCTGAAAAGACCTTCATTGGTGTTTTAATTACTGATTGTGAGATAAGCCCTGATTAGCAAATAATGTTCTAAAAATTACAAAGACACTGTCATTGGTTATTGGGCACTTGGAAGGAGCCCATGAAACTTATACAAAAATTGCTGGTGTTTAATGAATAGTGGGAAAACAATTTTAGGTCATCCTTTCAGATATCAATTGGTTATCAATTTAAAGTCTTTAAAAAAAATGTTTGGTAACTGGCCAAATGCTGCAAGAAGCCACACAGCTTACAAGCAAATTGGGAATGAATGCAGGTAAGGACACAGACTAGGAGAAGTGCAGAAAAGAAGATCATTCTCTCTTGCTTCACTTGTTCCATTGTATCCATCATTATGTTAATCCTGCTGGTAGTGCTCATCATAAACAGGTGAAACTAGTTACCCAATAGGGAGCCATAGAGTACTGGCCTCTAAATTTATTTATAAAACCTTATGAGGTATCTTTTGAAACAGGAACTTGGTCTCATTAACACATGAGAGTGATGTGCTTATTAAATTGGAAATATAGCCATTTGGAGAGACATTTATTTTAACACACTACTTCTTATCTTGGATGCAAAGGTAACCCCCACCTTTAATGTTTAAAACCTCCAGTGAGACTCTGGAGGATTAAAGGGTTCGCATGCTCCCCACGGCTGCACTGCAGAGTCAAAGGCTCCCGGTGATGTGCCCCAAACAACTGGGCTGCACTGCTGACCCTGTGCAGATTGAGAGGTTTGGGGGTTTCTTCTCCATTCTGAGCCTTAGGTTCCTCGTCTTTAAAAAGAAGAATTTGGGCCCAATAATCTCTAAGGTTCATTCCAGTTCTAAAATTTGTGACAACATGGTACATGGCACATTTTAATCAACAGGCAGTTCTTTTGCTGCTCTTCTATAATAAACTCTTGTCATAATAAACTTCAGACCCCTTTGTGACTAAGTAAATGACCTTCAGGCAGAGCTGAAAATGTCGAAAGACAAATGTATAGTTGCAAACTCTTATATGACCAGGCAAACTTTTGAGGACTGTGATGGAATTAAGAGTGATAGACTTAGGGGTGCAAATGATGGTGACAATGAAGATGACTAACATTTGGTGAATTTTTACTATACTCCAGGCATGGATCTTAGCATTTTAGAGATAGTATTTTTATTGATTTCCCAGACAGTCCTAAGACACTAGCACTATAACCACCCTCATGATACAGGTGAGGGAACTGAAGCACAGAGAAGTTAGATAATTATCTTAAATTCACACGGCCACAGAGGGCAGAGTCTAGATTTGAATCCAGGGAGTCTAGCTTCAAACAGTGCTCTATTCATCAGGCCAATTTTCTGCCTCTTTAAAGGTAAGTGTTGTTTGAAACAATGTGAGACTTTTGATGGTATTACGAGGCTATTATGATTGTGCCAATGTTTTCTTAGGTCAGTCTCCCAAGGCAATAGAAATAAAAACAAAAATAAACAAATGGGACCTAATCAAACCTACAGGCTTTTGCACAGCAAAGGAAACCATAAACACACACACACACACACAAAACAAAAAAAACAAAAAAAGAAAAGACAACCTACGGAATGGGAGAAAATATTTGCAAATGATGTGACAGACAAGGGCTTAATTTCCGAAATATACAAACAGCTCATACAATTCAACAACAACAAAAAAACAAATAACCCAATCGAAAAATGGGCAGAAGACCTTAATAGACATTTCTCCAAAGAAGACATACAGATGGCCAGTAGGCACATGGAAAGATGCTCAACATCACTAATTATTAGAGAAATGCAAATCAAAACTGCAATAAGGTACCACCCCACACCAGTCAGAGTGGTCATCATTAAAAAGTCTACAAATAACAAATGCTGGAGAGGGTGTGGAGAAAAGGGAACCCTTCTACACTGTTGGTGGGAATGTAAGTTGGTACAGCCACATGGAAAACAGTACAGAAGTTCCTCAGAAAATGAAAAATAGAATTACCATATGATCCAGAAATCTGACTACTGGGAATATACCTGGACAAAACTATACTTCAGAAAGATGCATGCACCCCTATGTTCATAGCAGCACTATTTACAATAGCCAAAACATGGAAACAACCTAAATATCCACTGACAGACGAATGGATAAAGAAGATGTGGTACATGTATACAGTGGAACACTACTCAGCCATAAAAAAGAACAAAATAATGCCATTTGCAGCAACATGGATACAACTAGAGATTGTCATACTAAGTGAAGTAAGTCAGAAAGAGAAAGACAAGTGACATATGATATCACTTATATATGGAATCTAAAATATGGCACGAATGAACCTATCTACAAAACAGAAACAAACTCATAGACATAGAGAACAGACCTGTGGTTGCCAAGGGGGAGGGGGGGAAGGAGAGGAGTGGATTGGGAGTTTGGGGTTGGTAGACGCAAACTATTATATTTACTATTACATGGATAAACAACAAGGTCCTACTGTATGGCACAGGGAACTATACTCAGTATCCTGTGATAAACCATAATGGAAAAGAATATAAAAAAAGAATGTCTCTATGTGTATAACTGAGTCACTTTGCTGCACAGCAGAGATTGCCACAACATTGTAAATCAACTATACTTTGATAAAAAAATTTTCTTTAATTGAAAAAAAAAAAGAGGATATTATGGAACATAGCTATGACACCTACAGAGTCCCCAAGGGAGAGAGACACACAGGGACATCAGTAAACATAAAGCAAATACCCCTTTTCTGTGTAGTGAACTTGTAAACCTAACCATGATGCCAGGAAGCTCTGATGAATGTGGTTGGAACACACATTAAGATGAAGCTTTAAGAACCTCCCATTACTCCCAAACTGTACCCTGCATTCATTACCACCTCAGATCCACAATCTCAGTGCATGACAGGAACTGCTGAAGATAAAAGAGAAGAATTTCCTGGAAACTGGCTGGCTCATTTCCAGGAGGGCAGACACTAATTCCAATCACTCCTCTTGCTGTAAGAAGAGACCACAGTGTAGAGAGAGAGGCACATCTCAACACATAGCTTTGGAATTAAGTGATTCTACTGTCAGCAAAAGTTTTCCAATAAATATCCTAGAACTTGGCCAATCAGATTTATGTTATTGTCCTGGGGATAGGGTGCAGGATGGAAGAATAGGTGGGAAGAAAAGCAAAGAATTTCCCTTTCTTCCTAGAGTCTTGTCATTTCTATTGCCTTGGGAAAATTTAGAAAGTCTTATTTGTAGAGACAAATTTTGAAGTGAGCCCAGGACTTGTGCAGGTTGAGAAGAGAGACTGGTATTCCAGACCGAAAAGGCAACCTGCAAAGACAGAGCAACTGTATGGCAAACGAGAAGACTAGAGTGTACGTATAGGGTAGCAGGACAAGATAAGACAGAAGAAAAAAGAATGGGGAGAAGTGGTTGAGGAAATGACTACATAAGATTTCTGTCTACAAATCCAATCGGAAGCTTGTTAAAAAGGAGAGCCTGAGATTTGGAGAACAACGGCTTTGTCAGAATTTCCCTATTTCATTCTATTTTACCAGCTATTGTAAACAGTTATCAGAGAATCAACCTCACTGCTTCGAGGCAGCCCTTTGGCTGGTTCTAAATGCTGTGCTCTGTTCTCCCTGCGGTTACTTGCTCTTTCACTTTGCTCTTTGCTGTGGTGAGAGGACATTCCCAAGAGGTCAAGTCCACCTCCCTTCTTTGCCTTCCCTGACATAAACTGCTTTATTAAAAAGCTGCCAGAGGGAAGAGATATGGGAACATATGTATATGTATAACTGATTCACTTTGTTATAAAGCAGAAACTAACACACCATTGTAAAGCAATTATACTCTAATAAAAATGTTAAAAAAAAAATGTAAAAAAAAAAAAAAGCTATTCCCTGAGTGGTTGCCTCCTTTCCATACGTCTGAGTACGCAATTGTTGCCTCGGGGTGGTTCAGAAAGCAGCCCCCAAAGCACCAAGCACTTATCATCTCCTTCCTCAGCAAGTAAGAGCCAGGAAAAACCCAACGACTTGTTATTCTCCACTTGAAGGAGCAGCAGGGACAGCCCAGTGTTTCCACAGGAGGGAGTAATTAAACAGAATGAGTGGCAAGATGACATTTCCAAAGTCAGATGGGAGACTTGGAGAGCCTCCACTCGCAGTCAGTAAGTAGACAGCAATTTAGGGAGGGGCTGGGATTCCTAACTAAGGCAAAACAGTTAGTGTGGGCAAGGCACAGGGAAAGGAACTAGGAACAGTGCTACTTTCTCTGACTGATCATTCCTTACTGCAGCCCCTGGATGATCTATATACACCAGTGTTGGTAACGGGCAGAGTACCAGTGAGAGTCATATCTTTTGGTCCTTTCAATCTGAGAGTTAAAGTGGTCAGTAAATGTGTGACATTACAGCCAGGTATCATAGAAGGAGCCTGGGACTCAGAGACGGGTCTCTTGGGCTAGAATTCAGAATACACTACTTAGTGGAAGTTCAGGGTTCTTAAATTGACAACTTTTGGGTCAAATACAGCTTGAAGGTATAGGTTGCTTAGATCACACAATTTTTTTTTTTTAAGTTCTCATTGGGTGCTAACATTTAAAGATTGGGAAATTTCACACATGAATCTAGTTTTCCAGCTTCTCTTGGCAGAAGTTGTGTGGATCTTACAATCTTCCAAGTCCTCTTTGTATGGTCCTGATTACTCCCTGCTGTTTTCCAACAATAAATAAGAGTTATCTGCATTTATCATGCTTGCAAGAGACTTTTTATCCTACATATTTGAGAAGTGTCCTCTATCCCCTTATTTTTAATACAGTGTTGGAAAATGAAAGACCAAAAGAGCTGCATTTTTTTATTCCTGACTCATTTACATGATCTTCCTGGCCCCTATATGGGCACTAGAGCTTGTGTCCCCCTATGGCAATAGCTTACATTATTCAACATTCTGTACGTGCCAGGGATTCTTCTAGTCTCTACATATTAACTCATTCAACAAAGTACCAAGCTACTATACAGTACTCCTATTATCTCCACTTTGTAGTTGAAGTAACCAAGGCACTTAGATATTAGGAAACTTAACCAAGGTTACACAGCTATTGTGAAACAGGGCTCAAACCCAGATTCTCTGGCTCCAGAATCAAGTCAGAACCTCTCCAATACACTGCTTCTATCATAGCAACCCAATGGGAACAGAAAGAGAAACAACCACAGTGAACATTGGACGTATCCCTGCCATTAAAAAGCAGTATGGTTCATTCTCATGACAGGACATTTAGGTACTTCACATTATTAAAAAGTTTATGGTGAGCAAGGTGTCCTTAGCACAAACAGGTGTGCAATAGGGGAAAGATATAAATAATAAAGTACATTTTTCCTGAGCTCCAAAGTTATAGCTCATTTATCTCTTATTATTTAGGCTCAATTTCCCAAATTTTGTTCAATGAACTTTTACTGTTATCATGAGAGAAAACAAAAAGTTACATTCAACAAAATAGTGCTGCTGTAGCTCAGAAGAATAATTCCTCCATGCCTCTCCATCTTGAGTGTGCTGGAGACTAACTAGCAAATGAGACGAAGGTACCTATCCACAGGCCATTACAAAAGTTGGCCAGATCCCAGGAGTCTATCTTTCTTTTCCCTTTCATTAGCAAATGGTTTGGAGGAGGATGAACTATAGGTATGACCTGTATCAGTAATATAGAAGGCCAAGACTTGGAATTATGGTAATAACTGCCTGAAAAAAATCCATGTATCTCTGGTTATATAATTACCTCTGGCCTCTTTCTCCAGCACAAATAGTTGTGACCACTCAGTCTACGATTGACTAAAAGAACACCTTTCTTTGGGTATTTGGGACCCAGAATCTATTTACAGATCTCCTTCCTGGGAAATGGTCTATCCAGAAAATAGCCTTGTATGTCCCATTCTCAGAAGTTTCTTAAGCAACCCAGAAATGACCACACTGTTTGTCGCAATTCTATGCATTTAGCTCCAACCCTCTCCCCCCAACCAAACTATATGTTCCAAGCCTAACTCCTACTGCCAAGCCTGACATCTATTTAGTATACAATAAACATATGAAGGAGAAAAAGAGGAAAATGTTACTTGTGCTTTGCAAGAAAAAAACCTTCCTTACATGTCTTTGTTTGTAATGAGGGCGACCATGTAATTTTGGAGAGGTAACTAGAAAAGAGGCTAGAAATTTCTGGGTTCTAATAAAGCTGCAATCTTAGACAATGTTTAATTATTGAAAGTGTTTTGGAATTGACATTTCTTTTTACTGCAAATAAAATCATGTTACCTGATGGGAGGTTATACAAAATCATATAAACCAGAAGGGTCACATGTCAGATGTGGGCACACCTGATCCTAAATTGGGGCAAATTAAAAAATATCATCTCTCTAATATTAAAGGCAGTTCTAAAGAAAAGGAGAAAGAAAAGAAATGATTTAGAAGAAATCTGGATATATTTAGATTGATAAAAATCTGGATATATTTAGAAGAAAACAAAACACAGAGGGAAGAAGACCACACCTCCCACCTTTGGAGACCAGCAACATTTGACTTGAAACTTCCGCCATGAAGCCTTCCCAGACCACACGTGTAGATTTTTGTCTGTTTTCCACACTCTCACAGAGCTTCTGTAACTCTGCTATAGTACTTCTACTGTGCGCACATATCTCTACCATAAGCTTGTAAGCGCTATGATTCTACTGTAAAATGTCTATCTCCAAAAGTGACATATGCCACACACTGAGAGATTAAAGAAAGATTGAAGATCTGAGCTTGTGCTCTTGAAAACTGCTGGGTTGAAGAAAACAGCAAAATTATCTATTTAGTCCAGATGTCCAAGCTGCTCTTAAATGCTTGCTTGGCAGGGTCGTGGACGAAGGGAACCACGAACAGAAAGAGGGTTGCTTTGGAGGACGCTGGTCTTCTGTGCACCTTCTCTGACAGTGACACCGTGCTCTGCTATGAGAATGCTTGTTTGCAGTAGGCTGCTGACTACCATCCCAAACTTGCAAACGTTACTTTCTTGCTCATGTATCTGGTTCCAGGAACCTGGCTTCATTCTGCTTCTCTAACGTTCTAAGGCTGTTTATATCTCAGCACCCTTCAACTTGGAGTTCCCTTTGCCTGGTAAGCACCTTCCCAGATCTTGGCACCTTAGGCTTCAATACTTACTCACGTTACAGCTGCAAAATATCACTTTCTCCAAGAGGATACAACTTACCACCCTACAAAAGTAGCACTCCCTCTAGCGTACCCTGCTTTTTACATCACTGTTTTTATCTTTATAGCATTTATCACTACCAGGTATTATTTCGGTTGTTTGACTCGTTTATTTTGTTTCCCCACTTTGTTTTTTTACTCGTTTATTTTCTGTGTCTCCACTGAAAGCTTCAAGAGAGTCTGCCTGTTCTGTTCCTGTCCCGTGTCCCCACTAATGCCTGGAACACAGAAGGTACTGAGTGAATATCTATGGAGCAATGAGTGCAAAGGAGAAACATGCTTATTAAGCATCTACCATGTGACTGGCACAGTACTGAGTGCTTTCAAATACATTGTCTCATTTGATTCTCGGGTTGGAAGGAGGCAGTACTAATCCCCAATTTGCAAGTGAGGAAAAAGCCTCAGAGGAGCGAAGTAATCTGCCTAAGGTTACACAGCAAGTGCTCAGTAAATATTTATGGAAGGAAGAAAGGTAGGCCGGCAAGCAGGGAATTAGAGAGGGGCAGCTCCACCCAGGCGATGTAGCTCCAAAGTCATGTGTGCTTCATTTCATCATACAGTTTTAATGTGCATCAACCTCTCTTTTGACAAGGTGAGCAGTGTATTTTGTGACTCCCAGGTCTGACCTTTTGAAAGTTATCTTGCCTACAGTTGGAATCAATACTTTTTGTGTCAAGCTGTCATTTTCACCACCGATCTGACACACTATTCCCATGTAACTCTGCCTCCTTTGATCCAGGCTGAAGACTGTCATCCTCCATTTGGGAAAGAACAGAATTCGAAGTGAAGATTGTTACCATTAATTCCCTACCGCAGTCGGGAGAGGACTCACGTCTTCAGTGATCATTTTTAAAATTGCAAAAAGGAGCTCCCTCCCTTTGGGCAATCTGACATTTGCAGTCTCCTTTTCACCATCTTTTCAGTCAGATGCTGTTCTCCTGTTGTGTTCTGGGTGGAATCTTAAATGGCTTCACATGGCCTGCAAGGTCCAGCCTAATCTGGTTGCTCTCTACTTCTTCATCTCCACCTCTTGCCCCTCCACTTTCTCACATCATGTCTCAGCGATTCACTTCTGATTTGTTTTCAGATAGCACTCCTAGCACCTCTAACATCTTCCTGCTTGGGCTTTCTGTCAAAATACCCTTCAGCTACTTCTTCATCTACCCTAATTCCTCTTTATTTTTAAGATTTTTTTTTTTCTAAATGTGGCTTTCTCTATAAAGCTTTCCCTGTTCACCATATTTTCTTGGCCAACTTTGATATCTCTTTATTGATATTGACAGTGTACCTTGTAATATCTCCATAATAATTACGTTGCATTTTCATGAATTGTATTTGGTTTTTCTTTCTACTAGATTACCAGCAATTTAAGGCCCAATATCTGTCTCATGATAGAAATAGTAGCAGAAAGAGTTCACATTTATGCAGTGCTTACAGGGTGTTAGGCGTTGTATCAGACACTTTACATGTATTAATTTTTTTAATTCAAGCAGTAATAGCATTACTGTAGATTGAGCATATCATTTGCTCCATTGAGTATGTTATTTTGAAGGTATCACTCAGACATAACTTTGAGTTCTCATAAAACTATGTAATATGTATCATTCTTCCCATTCCACAGATGAAAAACTAAAGTCCAGAGATGTTAAACCACTCACTCAAGGCAAAGAACTAGCAAATAACAGAGCCATGATTCAAACCCAAAAGGAACACTCATTCTGTATTAGGTTATGTACCTGTGGAAATATCTATGCTTCATTTCTATCAGTATCTGTTATCACCTATTCAATCTCATCTATCCAAAGACTCTCTAAGCAAGCCAAACTAACTGGCTTATATACTCCCCAGACTCATTCTGTTGACTCCTGACACATGTCTCCTTTGGCTCAATCTGAAAGGTTAGCATTCTTCCTCCTTGTCTATACAATACCCACCCAAATCCCAAGTTCATATTTCAGAACCTCAAATAGGAAACTATAGCAAACTTCTTCTAACTTTGATATCACTATCTGGTGGTGAATCTTGGTACATCTTTAGCATGCAATCAAGCAATAGATGATACAGGAAGAAATTAGCTGCCTAGAGTTCAGCTCCAGAGTTCAACAACCTTAGTTCAAGTACCAGGCCCTATGACTTTGGGCCAGTACTTAAGCTTCAGTTTCCTTGTCTATAAAATGAGGATAGCATTATTACCTGACCTCGTAGAGTAGCTTGTAAGAATTAAACCAGAGAATTCACTTCCATCATTACCATAGCTGCTGCTTCATTCTAAGGGATCAAGAGATATATATTATCTCGTATTATTTTCTCATTAGATAAGAGGTCATCAATACTGAAGTGGACTAAATCTTTGCATTTACAAATGAAGAAACAGGCCAAGAAAGGGAAAGCAACTGATTCAGTCACACTACTCAACTAAGAATCTCATCTAAGATGGTATGACTTCCAACCTCAAGCAATTGTTTATATAGCTGCTTCATTCTGAGAAATATGTGCAACTGTAAGGTAGGAACACTTACTTAATCTTCTATAATATTCTTCATTGCTCCTAAACAAGTGCATATTAAACGTTTTCCAAATAATGGATTCCAAAGTTTCTAGAAGAGCACTGTTTAGCTGAGTCTTAACATTCAGCAGTATTTTTCTCTGCCATGGTATTGGCTTCCTTTGAGATTGAGAATAGAGCTAGAGAGTAGCAACAGTATATTCAGAAAGGAGGAGAAAGAAAGGAGGAAATGAGGAAAGAGAGGCCCATTATGAACAATTCTAGAAATAGAATCACGAGGCTTGCAAATTCCAAGCATCTGGGGAAGGAATCAGACTTGTTACAGGAAATGGCTATTTACTGAGAGATGAAGGGACTTTGTTTCCCTAATCCAGGGCTTGCTAAACCTTATGTTTCTCAGTTTCAAAGAAAATGCAAATTGAAGAGAGAACAAAATCATTTCTCTTTCTCAAAGTTTCTCTTATCTAACCCAAGACAAAGTTTCCCCAGACTTCTAGACCATCGTGAGCAGTTTCCTCTTTAAAGTCCAAAGACACAGGGTGTGATGAATCCCTCAGAGCCGTATAGTTTAAATGTATAACTCTTCTTTTATGGACTACCATTAACAAAGTTAGGAAGGAAATACAGTTTATCATTCCCTATCTATGAATCATCTCTGCTTTCCTCCCATCTCAGGCATTTATTCATCATCTCTAACCAGGTTCTCAGGCCACATACCACCCCCTGGATGGCCAAAGCCTTCACCAGAGGGTAACATGCCACCCAACTCAGGTTCCCAGAGCTCAACATTCACGATCTTCTCTCAACATTCTGATTCTCTTAATATGAGAATCATAACTCTACTGTAAGATGCTGGACAGTAGGGGCTTGTCTTATGAATATGTCTCTCCTAGAGTAGCAAAAAGAATATACATAGTGGAAAGTCAGTCCATATTTGGTAGGCCTGTAGATGGAATTCACTAAATGTAAGAACAGAAGAAGCTACACAAAATAACTTATGGCCAATATCATAGCTCTCCTATTGGTCCTTTCATTTTAGTAGGCTATTTATTTTTTTCCAAAGGCAGTATTTCTATAGAAGATACGTGGGACAAATGTCTTTCTTCATAACCTCCAACAACACCTGTAGACAGCAACATACTCTTCACATTTAGTAAGATCTGGATGTGTGATGTGTACGTATCTAACTTCTTCTAATAGGCAAAAGTAGGAGTGGGTTTTAGACCCACTCTGATTTTGATAAGCTCAAACTATATTCCTGCCACTCCCAAAGGATATATTAACACAGAAAAAAATAACAATAAATATAAGAATATAAAGCCAAATGTTAGGGATAGAGGTAAGAAGTTAGATAATATAAAGAGAACTTGAGTTTAAAATATCTAGTATAGAAGAGGCTATGTCCAGAGCCAATGGATGAAACTCATTTGAGGAGAAATTAGAGTTGAAAACTATGTGGGGAAAAAGCGAAGATATACGTTCTTAAAAGGGCTATGGGGACTTCCCTAGTGGTGCAGTGATTAAGAATCTGCCTGCTAATGCAGGGGACACAGGTTCGATCCCTGGCCCAGGAAGGTCCCACAGGCTGCAGGGCAACTAAACCCATGTGCCACAACTACTGAGCCCTTGTGCCCTAGAGCCCATGCTCTGCAACAAGAGAAGCCACTGCAATGAGAAGCCGGTTCACCACAACGAAGCCCCTGCTTGCAGCAACTAGAGAAAGCCCGCACAGCAACAAAGATCCAATGCAGCCAAAAAAAAAAAGGACTATGATAGGATGATAGGCAGTTGAAACTGATATAAAGGAGCTTTGCACCATAAATGTGAAGACCTGAATTTGATTTCTACTTCAACACACACTTTCATTCTAGGGTCTAGGGCCATTTATTTCATTACTCTAAACCATGTATCTCATGTACAAAATGAGAAAGCCAACTGCAAAGTGCTGCAAGTGTTCATTTTAATGGGAGGGAGGCCATGTTCCCACTAAAGAAACATCATTACTGGAGAAAATCATCAGGACCCCGTGTGAGGAGCCATTGTCTTTCCTCTGCTCTCACAGAGAGAAGGACCAGGGGGCCAGATGAAGCTCCCTCCTCACAGCTCAGGCCAAGCTTTCATCAATTCTGTACTGCGTTTAGGATTTTGCAATACCCAAAGTTTTGAGGAGACCAGTGATTCACCCTCTTTCTTCAGCCAGCCGACAGATCACACAGTGGCCATAGCTCTGTGGTGACATGAGCAGTTGTTCAAAGTCAGTACTATTTCAATTTATCTCTTCCTTTTCAATATAAGCTTCTTTCCAAAGGGGCTATAAACTATTCTGGTTGAAGCCGTTCCTTTCATCAATGCTCCCTCAGATGAAAGACAAGGCAAACATCAGCCAATATGACGATGGTATTTGGGGGCTTTGCTTTCTTTCTTGTTGCAAAAGAATGATGAAATTCTGACCTGAAGACCATGTGATAGGACACTCCAGACAGGCCTCTATGGTCTTAATGTTTATACTGTAAAAAAAGTCTAAAGAGGGCTTCCCTGGTGGCGCAGTGGTTGAGAATCTGCCTGCTAATGCAGGGGACACGGGTTCGAGCCCTGGTCTGGGAAGATCCCACATGCCGCGGAGCAACTAGGCCCGTGAGCCACAACTACTGAGCCTGCGCGTCTGGAGCCTGTGCTTCGCAACAAGAGAGGCCGCGATAGTGAGAGGCCCGCACACCACGATGAAGAGTGGCCCCCGCTTGCCACAACTAGAGAAAGCCCTCGCACAGAAACGAAGACCCAACACAGCCAAAAATAAATTAATTAATTAATTAAAAAGAAAAAGAACCTCTGCTTTAAAAAAAAAGTCTAAAGAAGCATCGTTCAATAGAAATATTGATATTATCATACTAAGTGAAGTCAGACAGAGAAAGACAAATATATGATATCACTTATATGCACAATCTTTAAAAAATGATACAAATGAACTTATTTACAAAACGGAAACAGACTCACAGACTTAAAGAAAGAACTTATGGCTACCAGAGGGGAAGGGTTAGGAGGAGGGATAGGTTAGGAGTTTGGGATTGACATGTATACATTGCTATATTTAAAACAGATAAATAACAAGGACCTACTGTACAGCACAGGGAACTCTGCTAAATATTCTGTAATAACCTAAATGGGAAAAGAATTTGAAAAAGAATAGATACATGTACATGTATAATTGAATCACTTTGCTGTACACTTGAAATTAACACAACATTGTTAATCAACTATACTCCAAAATAAAATTAAAATTTTAAAAATTTAAAAATAATATAAAAAATAGAGATAAAAAATGTGAATAACACATGTGAGCCACATTATTTAAAATTTTCTAGTAGCTACATTAAAAAAGTTAGAGATGGGTGAAATGAATAAGCCTATTATATTTAGTCCAACATATCTACAATATTATCAGTTCAAAATGCAATCAATATAGAATAATCTGTAGGATTTTTTTCCTAAGCCTAAAAAATCAATGTGTATTTCATACTTACAGCATATGTCAATTCAGACTAGCCATTATTCAAATTCTCACTAGATCCTCGTAACTACTGGCTGACTTATTGGACAGTGTAGCTCTAGACCTTGGCTGAACTTGTATGTATAACATATATTTCATTAGTAGGGTTTACAGAGGCTTTTTCTCCAGCAGGAATGAAAAATTAACACAGAGTAGGCTATCAATAAATGTTTGCTGCTTTGGAGATGAAAAAGCATATTAATAATTTATTTTTTAAATGTCAGGATTCCTCATATTTTGGGGGGGATGCAAGGCTGGAAGGTCACTGTTCTACAAAGAATTAAAGATGATAGAGCCATGACAGAGATGGCAGTTATAAATGGAAATAACATCTTAAGCCTTTACATTCCTACAGGGAAGATAAGACAAATGTTTCCAAGATATTTAAACATCAATAAAATCAGTAAATATCTAAATCCCCAAATGAGAGAAACAACCAATACATTTTATAGAAACTGAAGGGACGAAATTCAACCTCTCAGATAGTTAAATACTGTAAAGGTTGCTAATGTTCATGGCTGAGGGAAGGGGGAAGGGGTCACACTTCCATTTGCTACTGGAAGTAAATGTGACAGTACTCATGAGGAAAATTTGTCAAATATCCTTAAAACTTGTATCTTTCAACACAACCATTTAATTCTGTATCTTAAGGAAATTACTGGATGAGGACATATAAATGAGTATAAAGGATGTCTATTTCACTGACATGAGACTTTTGAAAATTTGGAAACAAACGTAAATAGCCACTAAGAAGGCAATAACATATTGTAGCTATATTTGTATAGATATATCCACAGATAGAATATTATGCAGCTATTAAAATGCCAAAGGAATTTTATATTTATTGAAACATATATACATATTTATTATTAAATAAGAAACTTCAGGTTTTGGAACAATGTATAGAAGACACCATTTAAAACAAACGTATTGCAGTGGGGATACTTAAATTTCTGTTTTGTATTTTTTTGAAATAACAGTATTTTAATAAGCATACAATCTTTAAATCAGAACACAAAATAAATCTCTACATTTTGAAAATGAACTATACCCTGGGAACTTTTAGGATAACAAAAATATATAAGTAAAGGATTATTGTGTGCTGCAGTGGTTAGGAAAAGTTTCTTCAAAGAGAAGAGCACTGGGGCCCTGAACCAAGATGGAGGAGTAGAAGGACATGCTCTCACTCCCTCTTGTGAGAACACCAGAATCACAACGAGCTGCTGGACAATCATCGACAGGAAGACACTGGAACTCACCAAAAAAGATACCCCACATCCAAAGACAAAGGAGAAGCCACAATGAGATGGTAGGAGGGGCGCAAGCACAGTAAAATCATATCCCATAACTGCTGGGTAGGTGACTCACAGACTGGAGAACACTTATACCACAGAAGTCCACCCACTGTAGTTAAGATTCTGAGCCCCACGTCAGGCTTCCCAACCTGGGGGTCCAGCAACGGGAGGAGGAATTCCTAGAGAATCAGACTTTGAAAGCTAGTGGGATTTGATTGCAGGACTTTGACAGGACTGGGGGAAACAGAGACTCCACTTCTGGAGGGCACACACAAAGTAGTGTGTGCATCAGGACCCAGGGGAAGGAGCAGTGACCCCAGGGGAGACTGAACCAGACCTACCTGCTAGTGTTGGAGGGTCTCCTGCAGAGGCAGGGGCTGGCTGGGTCTCACCATGAGGAAAAGGACACTGGCAGCAGAAGTTCTGGGAAGTACTCCTTGGTGTGAGCCCTCCCAGAGTCTGCCATGAGCCCCACCAAAGACGCAGGTAGGCACCAGTGTTGGGTCACCTCAGGCCAAACAACCAACAGGGAGGGAACCCAGACCCAACCATCAGCAGAAAAGCAGATTAAAGTTTTACTGAGCTCTGCACACCACAGCAACACCCAGCTCTACCCACCACCTACCCCTCCCATCAGGAAACTTGCACAAGCCTCTTAGATAGCCTCATCCACCAGAGGGCAGACAGCAGAAGCAAGAAGAACTACAATCCTGCAGCCTGTGGAACAAAAAGCTTATTCACAGAAAGATAGAGAAGATGAAAAGGCAGAGGGCTATGTACCAGATGAAGGAACAAGATAAAACCCAAGAAAAACAACTAAATGAAGTGGAGATAGGCAACCTTCCAGAAAAAGAATTCAGAATAATGATAGTGAAGATGATCCAGGACCTCAGAAAAAGAATGGAGGCAAAGATCGAGAAGATGCAACAAATGTTTAACAAAGACCTAGAAGAATTAAAGAACAAACAAACAGAGATGAACAATAAAAAAAACTGAAATGAAAAATACACTAGAAGGAATAAATAGCAGAATAACTGAGGCAGAAGAATGGATAAGTGACTGGGAAGACAGAATGGTGGAATTCACTGCTGTGGAACAGAAAAAAGAAAAAAGAATGGAAAGAAATGAAGACAGCCTAAGAGACCTCTGGGACAATGTTAAATGCAACAACATTTGCATTATTGGGGTCCCAGAAGGAGAAGAGAGAGAGAAAGGACCAGCGAAAATATTTGAAGAGATTATAGTTGAAAACTTTCCTAACATGGGAAAGGAAATAGCCACCCAAGTCCAGGAAGCTCAGAGAGTCCCATACAGGATAAACCAAAGGAGAAACATGCCGAGACACATAGTAATCAAATTGGCAAAAATTAAAGACAAAGAAAAATTATTAAAAGCAGCAAGGGAAAAACGACCAATAATATACAAGGGAACTCCCATAAGGTTAACAGCTGATTTCTCAGCAGAAACTCTACAAGCCAGAAGGGAGTGGCATGATATACTTAAAGTGATGAAAGGGAAGAACCTACAACCAAGATTACTCTACCCGGCAAGGATCTCATTCAGATTCGATGGAGAAATCAAAAGCTTTACAGACAAGCAAAAGCTAAGAGAATTCAGCACCACCAAACCAGCCCTACAACAAATGCTAAACAAACTTCTCTAAGTGGGAAACACAAGACAAGAAAAGGACATACAAAAACAAACCCAAAACAATTAAGAAAATGGTCATAGGAACATACAAATCAATAATTACTTTAAACATAAATGGATTAAATGCTCTAACCAAAAGACACAGGCTCACTGAATGGTTACAAAAACAAGACCCATCTATATGCTGTCTACAAGAGACCCACTTCAGACCTAGGGACACATACAGACTGAAAGTGAGGGGATGGAAAAAGATATTCCATGCAAATGGAAATCAAAAGAAAGCTGGAGTAGCAATACTCAGGTCAGATAAAATAGACTTTAAAATAAAGAATGTTACAAGAGACAAGGAAGGAAACTACATAATGATCAGGGGATCAATCGAAGAAGATGATACAACAATTATACATATATATGCACCCAACATAGTGGTACCTCAATACATAAGGCAACTGCTAACAGTTATAAAAGAGGAAATTGAAAGTAACACAATAACAGTGGGGGGATTTAACACTTCACTTACACCAATGGACAGATAATCCAAACAGAAAATTAATAAGGAAGCACAAGCTTTAAATGACACACTAGACCAGAGAGATTTAACTGATATTTATAGGACACTGCATCCAAAACCAGCAGATTACACTTTCTTCTCAAGTGCGCATGGAACATTCTACAGGATAGATCACATAATGAGTCACAAATCAAGCCTCAGTAAATTTAAGAAAATTGAAATCATATCAAGCATCTTTTCTGACCACAGCACTATGAGATTAGAAATCAATTATAGGAAAAAAACGTAAAAAACACAAACACATGGAGGCTAAACAATACATTACTAAATAACCAAGAGATCACTGAAGAAATCAATGAGGAAATCAAAAAATACCTAGAGACAAATGACAGTGAAAACAGGACGATCCAAAACCTATGGGATGCAGCAAAAGCAGTTCTAAGAGGGAAAGTTATAGCTATACAAGCCTACCTAAAGAAGCAAGAAAAAATTCAAATAAACAATCTAACCTTATACCTAAAGGAACTAGAGAAAGAAGAACAAACAAAACACAAAGTTAGCAGAAGGAAAGAAATCATAAATATCAGAGCGGAAATAAATGAAATAGAAACAAAGAAAACAATAGCAAAGATCAATAAAACAAAAAGCTGGTTCTTTGAGAAGATAAACAAAATTGATAAACCATTAGCCAGACTCATCAAGAAAAAGAGGGAGAGGACTCACATCAATAAAATCAGAAATGAAAAAGGAGAAGTTACAACAGACACCGCAGAAATACAAAGCACCCTAAGAGTCTACTACAAGCAACTCTATGCCAATAAAATGGACAACCTGGAAGAAATGGACAAATTTTTAGAAAGGTGTAACGTTCCAAGACTGAACCAGGAAGAAATAGAAAATATGAAAAGACCATACACAAGTAATGAATTTGAAACTGTGATTAAAAATCTTCCAACAACCAAAAGTTCAGGACCATATGGCTTTACAGGTGAATTCTATCAAACATTTAGAGAAGAGCTAACCCCCATCCTTCTCAAACTCTTCCCAAAAATTACAGAGGAAGGAACTCTCCCAAACTCATTCTATGAGGCCACTATCACCCTGATACCAAAACCAGACAAAGATACTACCAAAAAAGAAAATTACAGACCAATATCACTGTTGAATATAGATGCAAAAATCCTCAACAAAATACTAGCAAACAGAATCCAACAACATATTAAAAGGATCATACACCATGAAAACTGGGATTTATCCCAGGGATGCAAGGATTCTTCAATATATCCAAACCAATCAATGTGATACACCATATTAACAAATTAAAGAATAAAAACCATATGATCATCTCAATAGATGCAGAAAAAGCTTTTGACAAAATTCAACACCCATTTATGATAAAAACTCTCCAGAAAGTGGGCATAGAGGGAACCTACCTCAACATAATAAAGGCCATATATGACAAATCCAGAGCAAACATCATTCTCAATGGTGAAAAACTGAAAGCATTTCCTCTACGATCAGGAACAAGTCAAAGATGTCCACTCTCACCACTATTATTCAACATAGTTTTGGAAGTCCTAGCCATGGCAATCAGAGAAGAAAAAGAAATAAAAGGAATACAAATTGGAAAAGAAGAAGTAAAACTATCACTGTTTGCAGATGACATGATACTATACATAGATAATCCTAAAGATGCCACCAGAAAACTACTAGAGCTAATCAATGAATCTGGTAAAGTTGCAGGATAGAAAATTAATGCACAGAAGTCTCTTGCATTCCTATACACTAATGATGAAAAATCTGAAAGAGAAATTAAGGAAACACTCCCATTTACCACTGCAACAAAAAGAATAAAATACCTAGGAATAAACCTACCTAGGGAGAGAAAAGACCTATATGCAAAAAACTATAAGACACTGATGAAAGAAATTAAAGACAATACCAACAGATGGAGAGACATACCATGTTCTTGGATTGGAAGAATCCATATTGTGAAAATGACTATACTACCCAAAGCAATCTACAGATTCAATGCAATCCCTATCAAATTACGAATGGCATTTTTTACAGAACTAGAACAAAAAATCTTAAAATTTGTATGGAGACACAAAAGACACCGAATAGCCAAAGCAGTTTTGAGGGAAAACAACGGAGCTGGAGGAATCAGGCTCCCTGACTTCAGACTACAGTACAAAGCTACAGTAATCAAGGCAATATGGTACCGGCACAAAAACAGAAACATTGATCAATGGAACAAGATAGAAAGCCCAGAGATAAACCCATGCACCTACGGTCAACTAATCTATGACAAAGGAGGCAAGGATATACAATGGAGCAAAGACAGCCTCTTCAATAAGTGGTGCTGGGAAAACTGGACAGCTACATGTAAAAGAATGAAATTAGAACACTCCCTAACACCATACACAAAAATAAACTCAAAATGGATTCGAGACCTAAATGTAAGACCGGACACTATAAAACTCTTAGAAGAAAACATAGGAAGAACACTCTTTGACATAAATCACAGCAAGATCTTTTTTGATCCACCTCCTAGAGTAATGGAAATAAAAACAAAAATAAACAAATGGGACCTAATGAAACTTCAAAGCTTTTGCACAGCAAAGGAAACCATAAACAAGACGAAAAGACAACCTTCAGAATGGGAGAAAATATTTGCAAATGAATCAACGGACAAAGGATTAATCTTCAAAATATATAAATAGCTCATGCAGCTCAATATTAAAAAAACAAACAACCCAATCCAAAAATGGGCAGAAGACCTAAATAGACATTTCTCCAAAGAAGACATACAGATGGCCAAGAAGCACATGAAAAGCTGCTCAACATCACTCATTATTAGAGAAATGCAAATCAAAACTACAATGACGTATCACCTCCCACCAGTTAGAATGGGCATAATAAGAAATCTACAAACAAGAAATGCTTGAGAGGGTGTGGAGAAAAGGCAACCCTCTTGCACTGTTGGTGGGAATGTAAATTGATACAGCTACTATGGAGAACAGTATGGAGGTTCCTTAAAAAATTAAAATTGAATTACCATATGATCCAGCAATCCCACTACTGGGCATATACCCAGAGAAAACCATAATTCAAAAATACACATGCACCCCAATGTTCATTGCAGCACTATTTACAATAGCCAGGTCATGGAAGCAACCTAAATGCCCATCAACAGACGAATAGATAAAGAAGGTGTGGTACATATATACAATGGAATATTACTCTGCCATAAATTGGAACGAAATTGGGTCATTTGAGACGTGGATGGATCTAGAGACTGTCATACAGAGTGAAGTAAGTCAGAAAGAGAAAAACAAATATCGTATATTAACGCATATATGTGGAACCTAGAAAAATGGTACAGATGAACCGGTTTGCAGGGCAGAAATTGAGACATAGATGTAGAGAACAAACATATGGACACCAAGGGAGGAAAGTGGAGGCGGGGAGGTGGTGTGATGAATTTGGCGATTGGGTTTGACATGTATACACTGATGTGTATAAAATTGATGACTAATAAGAACCTGCTGTATAAGAAAATAAGTAAAATAAAATTCAAAAATTAAAAAAATAAAGAGAAGAGCATTGGCACAAGAAGAGAAAATAAAAGAATATTCGTCTTCAAAAGTACTGCATTTTCCGATGACTCATTTATCTCTAAAGTAATTTAGTTGCAAGCCCTTGATCTTCTTTAACTTGAAATGTAGGAGAAAAAAAAAAACACATCAAAATAGGACTGTAAGATGAGTCCCTATTTGGAAAATTTAAAGATTACAACCTTCACTTGGACGTGCATTCAAGTTTACCTGGGGAGGGGGGGAATGGAAGTGTTGAACTGGGAAATAAATAATAGCAAAGCAATTAAAACATATTATCAGCACAGAGAAAGGTCAACTGAGGATGTGTCCTACACAGGGAAAAACACAGTCAGGGCCATTTGATGAGGAAAAACAGAACACAGGGTTTCTCTTAGCTCTCTGAGAAAGATCCAATCTTACTCTATCTCCCTCTGCAGCTCGCACTGTGCCCCATCTACCTCTCCCTTTCCCTCTCATTTCCCAGAGCCACGGTCAAGTCCACCTCATCCTTCCCCACCTGGACTACCCGATAGCCTCACACCAGCTCTCAAGCCTCTCCCTCTCAGTCCCTCCTGAGTGCTGTCCTTTCCAGATTCCTGTCAAATTCTCCCTGGTACGTTCTAGACAGCCCAGAGGCTACAAGCATGCCGTCAGCAGATTATGCCCTTAAATGTTTGGAGTTTTGTCATTGCTGTTATTTTGCTTCACACAGTGGTTAAAAAAGGTTTAGCTGGCCAGCCTTAGTATGTAGGATATTTCACATTAAGGCCTAGATCTGCCCCTCATCCTGAAAAATTACATGATGAGCAACATTGAGCTCCCATCCATGGGACACAAAATGTCCTTGAACTGAAAGCCAACTGCCCCTTATCAGTAGCAGCAGTGTCCTTGGTGACTTGCTTTCCTTCTTGCCTGCTTCCTCTTGCTCTCTCCTTCTCTCCTTCTTTCCCTCCCTCTGCTCTCTCCCTCTCAGTTTGCTTCACTTATATTCCCTACTTTATCACTGCAGATACAGAATCTACAAGCCTCCCATGGTGTAACTTGGAGTCCTTCCCAATATAACCTAACCTACTTTCCCAGACTTATTCATCTGATTCCTTCATTTACTGGTCTATTCTCTCTGTATTTCCATACCTCGTACGCTGCCTTCATATCTTGAAGACAGCCCTTAAGTTTCATGAATAATGTTTTTACTGTGTCCTCTGAGTTTTTTTGAACATCTGCAAAAGTCAACTCTTCTTCCTCTAGGTTTGGTCAGAACATATGTGTATGTATAACTGATTCACTTTGTCATAAAGCAGAAACTAACACACCATTGTAAAGCAATTATACTCCAATAAAGATGTTAAAAAAAAAAAAAGAAAGAAAAATATTAGCATCCAGATCTTTCATTTGATAACTATGAATTACCCTCTGCGTGTGTTCTGACACTCAGTAATGCTTTGCCCGATAATGTTGTGTTCCTTAGAGAACAGAGGATGATGCTTGACAAATTTCTGTGGATTGATCCATATACAAATTAGGCAATCTGTGTCTGCTTTCCTCATCTGGTCTTTTTTCAGCCACATGTCATCCATGAAGCAGAAAACAATCAAACCTAGAAAGCATGATCTTGGTGATGGATAGATTAATTGGAAAGTTGCCAGAAAGTCACTCAAGTCACATCCAGTGATCAGCTTCTTAGTAATGCAGGAAGGATTGCTTTGATAATTATCAAGGCCCTTTTCTAATGAATGAGTGCTATGATTATGAAAGAGCTTTTGCTTATTTCACTTTTCCATTGAACCTACAAAAAAGACCTTAGTTCCAGGGTCAATTTGTAAACTTACATTTTCTCTATCTCCCTTGCTTACTGCAAAGCATTTCTTATGATTTGTACTTTCAACAGAGACAGGCTCTTTTCCTGAGAAAAGGATACATCAATTTTATCTCGTGCACATCGGCTGTAAGTGAAGCCTTTAGTAGTTCTGATTCGTATCTCAGTGATCACACATTATTTGTTGGCTTTCACTGATCTATTTTTCTCTGCTTGCTCACCTCACAACTAGGGTTTAATTATCTCTTATCTTGACCATTCTTTGAAGAGGTCCTCGTTAGTCTTTAAGTTCAAGGAAAGAAACTTAGGTTAAGATATAGGAGCAGAGAGAGGGTAAATGATTATCTTTGGTCATAGTTAGCAAAAGGCAGCTCTAGGGCTAAAATTCAGCCCTACCCTTATTTAGTACTATTTCTATTGTCTTCCCTTCACACCCTGTAAGTTATTAAGTCCCTCATGCCAACTTTAATCAGGAATTTTCTGAAATACTGGATGTTTGCATCAAATCCAGGATGGCCCTAGTTCAGGAATCAGCAAACTAGAGTATGTAGGCCAAATATGGCCTGCCACCTGCTTCTGTAAATAAAGCTTTATAAACAAAAGTCATGCTCATTTGTTTGTATATTGTCTACAGCTGCTTTGCATAGGAAAGTATTTGAATAACTACAACAGGGAGCATATGGCTGCACAGACTAAAATATTTACTATATGACTCTTTACAAAAAAAAAAAAGTTGTAGATGCCTACCTTCTTGGTTAAACAGAATGAACTGCAAGTACTACCAAAGGCCGATCATCCCCCTTACAGAACACTAAGTCCCACCTGATAAACAGGCAGATGAATGAAAAAATAAGTGAATAAATGAACTTTTTGAGGATTAATTTAGAATACCCAGATCTGGAGCAGGTCAGACTGGTCTCACCAAGGTCACAGAGATGGAAATTGAATCCAAGAACTTGGATTTTCTTGGTGGGGGCTCCTAGTCTCTAAGCTCACCTTAGTTAGTTGCTGCTTTTGTGAGTAAATGTGACAGCTTTGACATCTTGACTATTTTATCTACTCATCTTTGGTTCTCTTCAAACCTTAATGATAAAGTGTTATTCCTACACTCCCAAGGTCTTGGTGCATCACAGGGAGTCAATGCCTGTACAGAGATGCATCCACACACAGCTCACTACTTCCAGTGGTCCTCGCCCATCCTGGGGGCTTTTGCTCTTCTCACTCTCATCGAACTGACAGTGAGGGAACAGTGAGAAAAGGCTGAAAGCTCTCTGACCTTTAGTTAATTGAACAACAGATTCTGCAGCTTCCAGAAACAGCATGAAAAGGAAATGGAAGTGATGTATCACACCAATAAATATTTTCTGATCTAACTATCAAGTAAGTTATATGTGTGCTTATATAATATTTTCTTGGGGGGAGGGGAGATAAAAGGAAAAGATAGGTGCAACCTCCAATGAAAGCTGTTAAAAAAATTACGTTCAACCCAGTGAGGAAAAATATTGTCAAGGCTTTTATAACTGACAGGCAGCCATAATGTCTACTTTGCAAGACTTGCCATAATGTTGTGTAAATTTAAATTAGTGTAATACCTCATGCCAAGCCGGTATTTTGTATCAGCAATTAAAATGACAGTTTTAAAGACACTAAAAAGATGCTATCAACCTAAGCTACTACCACAGTGGTACTTGATGTCAGTTTTAGCAAGCATTAATTTTATTTTGCACGGGGTTGAGGGTGAGGGGACCTGAACACAGACATTTATAGAGGAAAGATTACATTCACTAATGGTATTCTCTAAAGATCTAATGCTACTCACTCATGGGTACTGTTTAAAATTTCTTTCCTATGGGGCTTTGCTTTCCCTGTTGGAATTTCTCCGTGTTGGAATTTGGGGTAACAAATGTGTGAAGAGCCTATTATGGGCAGAGCACTATGTTATATTTAGGGTGGGACACAGAAAGACCTGCACTCAAAGGGCTTAGAGTCCAGTGAAAGAGAGGAAAAGAAAAAAACAACAAAACCTTGAGGGAAGATGCTTCCACTTTGGTTTCATTTCTTAGCATTCGCATCACTGAGGAGTTTGAAATGACTGGAAGCAGGGAGAGGGGGCAAAATGGTGAGGTAAGCTAGGCCAGTGGTCTAACCATGAGTTCTCTTCAAATGATTCCTCTTGCTTTGGAATAACCTGTGATAACCATTTTTGAATGAGATTCCCCAGACCCACATTCAGGCCAGAGGGAAAACAGGATCTCTGATAGTACAGCCTGGGGATCTGCATTATAACAAATGCCCCAGTGGATCCTTGAGCACATTAGAGTTTGGGAACCAAACACACTCCTTTCCATCAAATCCTAAGTCAGAAACCATAGGTCATCCTCCATGTGTTCTCCACATCCCTGACATCAGTGGGTATCAAACGCTATGTTTTTCAGAGTCAGCTGGTGTGGGTGGGAGGCGAGCGGCTAAAATGCACTGGGCTCTGCTTCTGGGAGCCTCATTCTGTCTCTCTAGGGTAGGGCTTTGAATGCAAGTAGATTCCCAGTTACGCCGTGAGAAATAATACCATAAATCCAACTGGCCAGCAAATCCTTTTGCTTTTACTTCTTTAGCATTGCTAATTCTTCTTTAATCTTCTCTCCTTCCCCACAGTCATAGCATTAGGCTACTCTCATCTCTCACTAGAAATTTGGAAAGAGCCTGCTTATTACTCTTTCTGCCTTCCGTCTTACCCTCAAACCAGTTGTTTAAACTGTTATGAAGTATCTCAAATATACACAACTAAGCATGCTTCTTCTTGGCTTACGTTTCATCCATGATTTCTCATCCCTTTAGGATAAAGTCCACATTTCTACTCCTGGGGTACAAAACCCTCTGTGATCTGGCCCCTACTTTCCTTTCTCATTCTACCCCATTCTACACACAGTCTCGGAAATCTCATTCGAAGTTCCTGTCCTCTCATTATACCACCGTGCGGTATTATACTGTTATGTGATGACTTAATGAAGGCCAGTCTCCATACTACAGTTTAAGCTTCATGAGGGTAGAACCACATCTGTTTGATCCTAGTGTCTAATACATTATCTGGCCTTATATGAGAACTCATTAAAATTCTGTTATGTAAAGGAATAAAACATAAGGCAGTCTAAAACATGTTAATGCTCCATATCTAAAAGTGTTAATTTTCTTGCTTGGGATGATTTCCTCTCTTTATCTCTCTGCCTCTACCCATCAAATCAGTCAGGTCTTAGTTCATGTGCTCTGAGCATACTCCTTTCTTGCTTACTTTCCATTTTTTTTCTCACATCTTTATTGGAGTGTAATTGCTTTACAATGTTGTGTTAGTTTCTGCTGTACAACAATTACTTTCCATTTTTAAAGAAACTTCTCAGTCATATCATATCCTTTGATATGACTCAAACAAAGTTTACTGGTCCCACCTACTGTTCTCTTTACATACCTTTCTGATTGTACTTATCACATTATATTGCAATTATTGGCTGGAATGTCAATCTCCGCTATGGTACAATGAGACAACTGAGAGCAGGGGCTGTATTTCATTCAATTTTTGAATTCCAGTACATAGCACAGTACCTGACATAGACTAGTTGCCTGATAAATGTTGGTGAATGAATCATCACAGAAATGAATAAGTCAGTGAATCAATAGGTGAACCAATCTGTGGATGAATTAATGACCATAGGTTGGAGCAGCAAACTTTTATGCAAACTCTCCTGACAGCAGATGGAGGTCAAAACCACAAGTTTCCAGTCCAACAGGAGAATATGGCCAGTGTTTAGATTTCTCACAAATAGGTTACTGACACTATCCGGAAGCCCCACTGGGGCTGGGAACACAGGTAGAGGTTGGTCAGAATTTATCATCTTTAGAGTCTTTTCTAAATACAGATATGGACATGCCATGGCTTTCATCATGGACTTTCAATCATTTCCCAGTTCCTGTAAGAAAATGTTCAAATGTTTTAACCTGCCATTCAAGACTACCTAATATCAAGGTCCAAATTATCTTTTAGCCTTTGATCCCTATTCCTTCCTCACACACACTGTTGCCCCTATAAAGACCACTGGATCTTCTCCTGGGACTCCTACCTTTCTGTATTTTAGCTCATGCCTCTTCTCCTTTAGTGGGCAGTCCTGGCCCATTTTCTCCAGATGAAATCCTGTTCATCTTCAGCAACATCACAAATACCACCTCCTTCATGAAGCCTTCCTTGATTCTTCCTAATATAAGCACTCTAGCTTTTATACAGTACAGTGGCAAAGTATACACATTTCAGGATCAGGCTCCTTGGGATTGACTCGGCTCTATTATCAATCTGTTGTACAAGCTGGACAATTCACTTACTGCTGCTTTAAACCTATTTTTTTTTTCACCTGAAATAGGATGCATAATAGAATCAACCTCACAGGATTTATGTGAATTAGAGACTAAAGGAGTTGGTCCGTTGGAGGAATTATACATAATGCCGCCTGGCAAGAAGCAGACATTCAGTAAGTCAGTTGTTCCACTTTTTCTCCTTCTCTTCCTCATTATTGTATTCCCACTATCCTTTGTCAGCACATGCTTTGAGTCTATATACCATTTGCTCTGAAAACATCATTAAGGATTGCTGGTATGTCCAGAATCATTTTTCATTTATTTTGTTTCATTCTGATACCTCCTGTAAGAAACTTTCGCTACTTAACTTCATTCTCTTCCACTGGACTATACTTATTTTTTATATTTTCAGGGTTATTGGTACCTGGCTAAATTTTTCTGAGCCTTGTTTTTTTCCACCTAGGAAGTTAGATAATACCACTATGTTTTCAGGATGTGAGTATTTAATAAGAAAATGTGTACAGAGTGTCAAAGTTCAGTCACCTTCCCATTATGACCCACCCAAGGTAGGCACTCAGTCACTCACTGGATGTAACTGAGTACATGAGATCCCTCAGAAGTGTTTTGAGAGTATACATTATACCCCAAATCACTGGTTATCAAAGCAGGGAGGAACTTTAGAGTTAGTCTAAATTCATTCCTCACTCTAAAGATCAAGAAACTAGTGAATGCATTTACCTCTCCGGGACTGGAAGTCCACACGGTAAATGAATCTAGGTGTCCTGAGTAGTAGTCCTCTGCTCTAATTTTACCCCACTGTGTTAACTTTATACCATACCTTCCTTTCACCTGACGTTGCCTCTTGATTTGTGTGTCTCTGTGATCCATATCCATGACAGTCATTCTGAAATATTTTGCTTGAAAAAATTAATAATTAAATGATTGACGTGACTATGGACATTATGTGTTTCTTCTTTTGTCATTCACTACCAACTTACCATCCCCATGTTACTTTATAGCTACTCCTTTCTCAAGGCAGAGACAAATGGTTTCAGAAGGAAATATATATATATAACAAGTTTAGGAGCTGAAAGGAGATAATAAGGTCTTTCTTGAGTGTCATCTCTGCCCTTTCCCACTCCTCAAGCAAGCAAAAATAAGTTCTACTGATTGCCCAATAAACAGCACAGGGTTTCCCTCCTTTTATCTAAGACCACTGTTAGTTTTTCCCTTAAGGGACAGGAGTACTTTATTTTATATTATTTTATTTAAACATCTTTATTGGAGTAAAATTGCTTTTCAATGGTGTATTAGTTTCTGCTTTATAAAAAAGTGAATCAGCTATACATATACATATATCCCCATATCTCCTCCCTCTTGTGTCTCTCCCTCCCACCTTCCCTATCCCACCCCTCTAGGTGGTCACAAAGCACCGAGCTGATGTCCCCATGCGATGCAGCTGCTTCCCACTAGCTATCTATTTTACATTTGGTAGTGTATATATGTCCATGCCACTCTCTCACTTCGTCCCAGCTTACCCTTCTCCATCCCTGTGCCCTCAAGTCCATTCTCTACATCTGTATCTTTACTCCTGTCCTGCCCCTAGGTTCTTCAGAACCATATTTTTTTTTTTTTAGATTCCGTATATATGTGTTAGCATACAGTATTTGTTTTTCTCTTTCTGGCTTACTTCACTCTGTATGACAGACTCTAGGTCCATCCACCTCACTACAAATAACTCAGTTTCATTTCTTCTTATGGCTGAGTAATATTCCATTGTCTATATGTGCCACATCTTCTTTATCCAATCATCTGTCAATGGACACTTAGGTTGCTTCCATGTCCTGGCTATTGTAAATAGAGCTGCAATGAACATTGTAGTACATGACTCTTTTTGAATTATGGTTTTCTCAGGGTATATGCCCAGTAGTGGGATTGCTGGGTCATATGGTAGTTCTATTTTTAGTTTTTTAAGGAACCTCCATACTGTTCTCCATAATGGCTGCATCAATTTACATTCCCACCAACAGTGCAAGAGGGTTCCCTTTTCTGCACACCCTCTCTAGCATTTATTGTTTGTAGATTTTTTGATGATGGCCATTCTGACCAGTGTGAGGTGATACCTCATTGGAGTTTTGAATTGCATTTCTCTAATGATTAATGATTTTGAGAATCCTTTCATGTGTTTGTTGGTAATCTGTATATCTTCTTTGGAGAAATGTCTATTTAGGTCTTCTGCCCATTTTTGGATTGGGTTGCTTGATTTTTTGGTATTGAGCTGCATGAGCTGCTTGTATATTTTGGAGATTAATCCTTTGTCAGTTCCTTCATTTGCAAATATTTTCTCCCATTCTGAGGGTTGTCTTTTCATCTTGTTTATAGTTTCCTTTGCTGTGTGAAAGATTTGAAGTTTCATTAGGTTCCATTTGTTTATTTTGTTTTTATTTCCCTTTCTCTAGGAGGTGGGTCAAAAAAGGATCTTGCTGTGATTTATGTCATGGAGTGTTCTGCCTATGTTTTCCTCTAAGAGTTTGATAGTGTCTGCCCTTACATTTAGGTCTTTAATCCATTTTGAGTTTATTTTTGTGTATGGTGTTAGGGAGTGTTCTAATTTCATTCTTTGACATGTAGCTGTCCAGTTTTCCCAGCACCACTTATTGAAGAGGCTGTCTTTTCTCCATTGTATAGTCTTGCTTCCTGTATCAAAAATAAGGTGACCATATGTGTGTGGGTTTCTCTCTGGGCTTTTTATCCTGTTCCATTGATCTATATTTCTGTTTCTGTGCCAGTACCATACTGTCTTGATTACTGTAGCTTTGTAGTATAGTCTGAAGTCAGGGAGCCTGACTCCTCCAGCTCTGTTTTTCTTCTCAAGATTGCTTTGGCTATTCGGGGTCTTTTATGTTCCATACAAATTGTGAAATTTTTTGTTCTAGTTCTGTGAAAAATGCCATTGGTAGCTTGATAGGGATTGCATTGAATTGAGACAGGAGTACTTTAAATGACAGTAAAAAAGGCTACCTTCTTTCCTTCCATAACTGAGAAGCACACAGTATGGACTACTAAGGTTCAGAATATAAGACACTTCAGCAGTTGGACAGAACCACAAACTGGTTTAGGAGAGCCTACATTCATAAAAGTAAAATATGTATGGAAAACACAATAAAATCAAATAAATTTTTAAAAAATTATCCATTGCCTAGATACCCAGAGATAATTTGCTAAGCTATCACAGTTGCTAGAACAAAGAGTAGGATCTAAAGAGACTGTGCCTATCAAACTACTTCCTAGGGAGGAGAGAAGAACTTGGTAAAGACTTGAGGGGATAAGGTTAAAGCTGACTGTTGAGACTCAGCCAGCAAGAGTCTCTACTTTGACAGCCTCAGCTGACCTGGAATATATTTTAAGGGGCCTCTCTCTCCCCCCTCTTCTAGAAATGAGCTCTGCTGAGGCCTGGGGTCATCAATCATGTCAAACATGTGTGCATGAATGTGGGGACAAGGCAGAGGGGAAGGTCATATCAGGGAAATGACATGATGTGAGATAGTTTTAATGAAGAATTCTCAGCAAGAAGACAGGAAAACTCAGGTTCATGTCTGGCTCTGCCACCAGTGGGCCATATGACTTAGGGCACCCTTCTTCCTCTTGCCTGTTCTCAGCTTTTGTGTCTGTAAAAGGAATGGACTAATTGTTCTCCATCTTAGATATACATTAAAATTACGTAGGTAGCTTAAAAAAACAAACAAACAAACAGTGATCAGTCCTACACCGGATCAATTAAATTTGAATCCTAAAGATAAGGTTGAAGCAACAGAAAGTTTCCCAGGTACAGGCAGGCCTGAGAACTGGGTTGGGCAGGTCATAAGTCCTTAAAGCTTAGAAAGTATCAGAGTCGATTGCTCAGCTTGACAAAAGCTGAATGTGCTATGATCTCACAACAATTCAAGAATTATAATGAGAATGAAGAATTTACATTCTTACATACTACCCCAGGGGATTTTTATAGACAACAAAATCTGAAAATATTTGGACTAGATGGTTTTTGAAGATGCTTTTAGATTTTTACAATTTACCATTTTGTGGGCTCCATAACTGTGGGGCAAAATCATAGTGATGGTAGAGAAATTGAAGCATCAACTCATTAGATTCCATTCAATCTCCAAGCAACAGTGTTTGAAACAAGCTGGGCTTGAGAACCAGTGTAACATGTGTATTCAAGTAAATGTGTGAATGTATGTTCTATGAGCCAGAGTAGAGAGTGGTTCAGAGATAAGGCTGGATTCACATTCCATGGTTTAAAAATGGGTTTCCCATTTAATAGTTCAGCAACATTGTGTACTTTAAAAAAATGTATCCAAGTCTCATTTTTGTCATCTATTAAGCAGAGATAATAATAGTGGACACACTGTCAAAATACGAGAGAATGCAGGTAAAGCACTTAACACTGGCAAGGCCCGGCACAGAGTCAGCACACAGTAAATGAAACTAATCATCACCACTATCATTCATAGCACTACATGGACCAGGTTTTCTCCTCCTCTGTACATTTATAAATGGCCATTCTTCAAGAGGTTGGCTCAAGCCCCGTGTCCTTCATGAGCAAAGATTCTTGATGGCTCCAGTATTCATTCACCTCTTTTCATCTCTGATATACTACAGCATCAACAGCAATACTGTATGCTTGTGCTTCCTCTATGTCCTGTATCATATGTCATCCCTGTACAATGTTCCATGCATACACAGTGGACCTGTCTTCCCAATAGTATTACATACTTCTAACAACCCCTTGACTTGTTTCAAGAGGAGAAAATGGGAATAGAGAAGAAAAACATCATGGTATTATGAGAGATGAACTGTTTTCCTTAGAGGCACCTACTGTATCTTCCATCCCAGCATCAAACTACCCTTTGAAAAAGTTTCCCTCCTCCAACCTCAGACTACATATTTGACTGACTTCACTCCTAGCCCCAAGAATTGGATATAATGTAAACTGGGCCAGCTGGTACATATAATTTCCCTGAAACATTGATGCGTGTAGGAATAGGCACATGTCCTAAATATACCCAAATAGAATAATCCCAAAACTTATGCAGGAAATAATGAGAAAGAAGTGGTTCCTTCCTACTGGAGATCCCAATCTGATAGAATGATGGACTATTCTTGCTGGTGAGCATATTATCATCATAAGATAACAGTCTACCTAACAATAAAGCCATAAGAGAAGTAAAGTTTCTTAGAGATAATGTCTGTGACAATATGGAACATCTGGATCCAATAGTACCTGAAGTCAGTATACCAATTAATTTTTCAGATATGTCAAATCCTTCCCTTCCCTTTGCCTTGACTTTAATCAGTTTGAACCAAGTTTCTATCATTTGCTACTGGTGGATAAGTTTCTGACTAATACAAGTGGAGAGAAATTTCTAGACAAAACTATCCAATTGTATCATTACCTCATAGATCTCTCAACTGAGGAAAGAAGAAAGGTAGTAGCATTGGTAATATCCTTATGCTGTCTTAGGATTTATATGAGCCCTTTATCCACATTATCTCATTAATTACTTATAATGGTTTTTTATGATGCAGGTGTTACTATTTCCATTTTACAGAAGAAGAAAATTAAGACTCAATAAACTCAGAAGACTTTCCTAAGGAGGTGACTTCTAGAATGGCAGAATAAGGACCTCTGAAAACTCTGCTCCTCCATAAAAGTAGGGAGGACATGAGCAAAAACTATCAAAAATCAGCATTTTTAGAACTCTGGAAATTAACTAAAGGCTTGCAATGATCTGAGGAGTGTTTATTCAAGTATCTTGTTAAGAAAAGCAAGCTTTGTGGCAATTTAACTTGCCCTCATCCCATTCCTGTCTTCCTAGTACCATCGTAGCCTGAAAAATCAATTTACGAGTACAGTGATTATGAATACCAGCAGGATAGAAGCCACCAGAAGGGCCAGAATGGACGTGGAGATTCCTAAAAAGTTCACTTCCAAAAAATTGTCACTATTTGACCCGACAGCTACTACAATGAAAGTTCTATTTTCAAGGGTTATCTTTATTCAACCTCACTCAGAGCTTTGTTTGTGTTAAGAGCCCTGCCTGTAGGGTACTTGTTTAAAATAATCAGTTGCAATTGTTTAACACTGTAAATGCCTGAGGTGGCCTTGCCAGTGTGTTTGACAAGATATCAACTAAAAAGCTTAAGGGTGAAACTGAGCAATAAGATGTTTACAGGAGACTTTGTAAAGCCCTGACATACTCTTGGGAATCTAGAAGATCATGTACAAGCATAGGGCTGTTGGTATGCCAAGGAAAGACCTGAGAAAGACATATTGCTGACTTTGAGGCACTTCACTAGTAGGATGTAAATGTTAAGGCAGATTTGGGGTGTTGGATGCCTACTCCAACCAACAGACACAGCCCCTCAGCAAAGACTGAATAATTCACTGGTTTGAGGCATTTAAGGAAATCTCTGTCTACTAAGCTAACTGAGCAGAGAGACTTCAGTGAACACACATGACAAAGTATACAGACATTAAGGAATTAGTCCAGGAGTCACCAAACAAACAAGCATCAATAATAATAAATCCTGGGAAGGGAGAGAATTTAATTTCCAGAATTACCACACCATATTATTTAAAATGTCTAGTTTTTCATATATTTTTTGGCATAATGAAAATCATAGAGTTTGATATACAATTTATTTCAATTTTATGCTGGTATGCGCCCTATAAGTTTTGTCCACCTTACTTTTTTTCTACATAATTTTAAATATTAGTAGACATTTTTATACATAAAAGTTTGTGGAATGTTAAAAAAAAATCTAGTTTTCAACACAAAATTAAGAGACAAACAGAGAAACAGGAAAGTATATTCACAGGATGTCAAAATCACTCAATAGAAACTGTTCCTAAAGGAACCCAGACATTGGACTTAACTGCCAAAGACTTTAAATTGGCTATTTTAGACATGTTCAAAGAACTAAAGACAAAGAATTAAAATAAATTAAAAGAAAGTATGAGAACAATGTCTCACTAACTAGACTACATCAATAAGGAGATAATTTGGTATAAAAAATTCTGGAGCCTAAAATAAAAAAATAACAAATAGAAATTTCATTGAAAGTGCCCAACAGCCTATCTGAAGTGGCAGAAGTAAGAATCAGTGAACTAGAAGACAAATTGAAATTATCTAATCTGAGGAAAAGAAAGAAAAAAGAATCAAGAAAAATAAACAAAGCCTGGCACAATGGGAGAAGCAGAAGGAAAGAAGAGAGAGAAAGTGGCAGAAAGAGTAATTGAAGAAATAATGGTCAAAATTTTCCCAAATTTGATTTTAAAATATTAACGTACATGTCAAAGAGGCTTAATAAACTCCAAGAAGAATAAATTCAAAGGGTTTCGTATCTAGAGGCATCATAGTCAAATTGCTGAAAGTAAAAAACAAAGAGAATATTGAAATCACCAAGAGAATCAGGACTCATTACCTACACGGGATCCTCAATAAAATTAACAACTGAACTATCATCAAAAGCAGAAGTCAGTAAGATGACATATTTAAAGTGCTTAAATAAAAACACCACCAACCAAGAATTCTACATATGACCAAACTATCCTTTTAAAATTAAGGCGAAATTATGACATTCCCAGGAAAGACAAAATCTGAGAGAATTTATTGCTAATAGACCAGCTCTCCAACACTTCTATAGAACAGGCCACCTAACAATAGCAAAATATATATTCTTCTCAAGAACACAAGGAATATTCTCCAGGTTTATAATATATTATGCCATTAATATATTATAAATCTCAATAAGTATAAAAATATCGAAATTATACAATATATGTTCTCTGCAATGAATTGAAATTACAAATTAACAATAGAAGAACACTTGGTAACTTCAAAAATACATGACAATTCAAGAATAAACTTCTAAATAACCAGTGTGTCAAAAAAGAAATCACAAAGGAAGTTAGAAAACACTGAGGTAAATGAAAATGAAATCATAACCAAGACTTGTGCAATTTAACTAAAGTAGTGCTTAGAGGAAAATGTATAGCTGTTAACACATATTTAAAAAGATGAAAAATTTCAAATTAGCAACCTAACCTTTCACCTTAAGATGATTTAAAAAAAAAAAAAAAAAAAAAAAAGGAAACTAAACCCAAAGCAAGCAGAAGGAAGAAAATAATAAAAACTGAGAAGGAAAGAAATAAAAAAATAAAATAGAAATAATGAAACAACAGAGAAGGTAATAAAACTAGAAGTTGTTTCTTTGAAAAAAATCAACAAAATGGATTAATCTTTAGTTAGAATGACCAAGGTGGGGTTGGGGGGAAGCAGGAAAAGAGAATCTGTTTACTAAAATCAAGAATTAAATAGGAGATAACATTATCAACTTTTCAGAAATTAAAAAGAAAAGATTCTAATGGAATACTATAAATTCTGCAAGCCAGCAAATTAACTAACTTAAATGAAAAGGACAATTTCTTAGAGACACAAACTATTGAAACAATCACGAAATAGAAAGTATTCAATATGAATAGACTAACAGCAAAGAGATTAAATTAAAAACTGTCCGCAAGAAAAAGTCTAGGAACAGATGGCTTCATGGATGGGTGAATTCTCCTAAATGTTTAAAGAAGCATTAATACAAATCTTACACAAATTCTTCCAAAACTGAGAAGAGGACTGAACACTCCACAAATCATTCTTCAAGACAGAATTACCCTGATATCAAAACCAGAAAATGATACGACAAAAAAAGAAAACTGTAGACCAACAGCCCTTATGAATATAGATATACAAATCCTCAACATAATACTATCAAAATGAATCTAGCAACATAGAAAGGATTATACGGTATAATTAAGTGGAATTTATCTTAGGAATGCAAGGTTGTTTTCAACATACCAAAGGTAAATTTACTACAACACTTTACTAGAAAGAGTGGATAAAATCACCTCTCAATTGATGTAGAGACAGAATTTTACAAAACTAAACTTCCTTTCATGATAAAACAAAACAAAACAAAACAAAAACCTCAAGAACCCAGGTACAGAAAGGAACTTCTTCAGCCTGATAATGGGCACTGTAATATGTTGAATGGTGACACCCAAAAAGATATGTCTGCTTCCTAATCACTAGAACCTGTACATTTTACCTTACATGTAGAAAGAGTATGATCTTACATTACAATAGGTGTAATTAAGTTAAGGATCTTAAGAGGAGGAGCTTATCCTGGATTATCCAGGTAGGCCCTAATGCAATCACATGCACTCTTATAAGATACAGACACACGGCAGAGAAGGTGATGTGAGGATGGAGACAGAGATTGGAGTGATGTGGCCACAAGTCTAGGAATGGCAGAGCAATCACCAGAAGCTGAAAAAGGCAAGGGATAGATTTTCCATTAGAGCCCCCTGAGGGAGTGTAGCTCTAACAGATTTTGAGCTTTAGGTCTACATATCTGTGAGAAAGTATATTTCCATTGTCTTAAGTCTCCAAGTTTGTGGTAATAGTATCCTGAAGAAATACAGGCATCTACAAAAATCCCAAGGCTAAAAATTTAGTGCTGAAAGATTAAAAACTCTCCCCCTATGATCAGGAAAAAGATAAGAACACCTACTCTTGCCACTTCTATTCATATTGTAATGGAGGTTGCACATAGGGAGTTTGGGCAAGAAAAAGAAAAAATAGCATCTAGATTAAAGATAAAAAAGTAAAACTATATCTCTCTTTGTAGGTGACATGATTTTATATATACAAAATTCTAAGGAAACAACAAAAAGTGTTTCTGCTAATATACATGTTCAGTAAGGTTTCAGGATACAGAAGGCTATACAAAAATCAATTATATCTCTATACAAGAACAATGAACAATATGAAAATGAAACAAAGAAATCAATTTCATTTACAATGACATCCAAAATCTACAATATTCAACAATAAATTTAACAAGGACATTGTAAGACTTCTACACTAAAAGTATGGAATGGCATTAAATGAAATTTTAGAAGACCTAAATAAATGGAAAGATATCTCATGTTCATGGATCTGAAGACTCATTTTTTTTTTTTTGCAGAAATTGACAATCTGACTCTAAAATGCATACGGAAATGCAAGAGACCCTGATTAGCCAAAACCACCTGTCAAAATTTACTACAAAACAATAGTAATCAAGACAGTGTGGTACTGGCATAGGAATGACATACAAATCAATGGAATAGAATTGAAAGCTCAGAAGTAAAACCTTACTTTATGGTAAATTGATTTTTGACAAGACAATTCAATGGTAAAAGAATGGTCTTTTCAACCAATAATGCTGGCACAACTGGACAGCCACAGGCATAAAAAAATGACCCCATACTCAAAAATTCTCATTCTGTACCCAAAAATTAACTCAAAATAAACCATAGACCTAGATGTAAGTGCTGAAACCATAAAATTCTTAGAAGAAAATATAGGGTAAATATTCATGGCATTGGATCAAGCAATGGTTTCTTAGATTTAACAACAATAATACAAGCAATAAAAATAGAAATTGGGCTTTGCCAAAATTTTTTAAAAATGCTTGAAAGGATATCGTCAATAAAGTGAGAAGACAGTACACAGAATGAGAGAAAATATATGCAATCATTTATCTGATGAGGGACTTTTATCTAGACTATATGAAGAACTCTTACAACCTAATAACAAAAAGACCAACAACTCAATTTAAAAATGGACAAAGGATTTGAATAAACTCCAAGGAAGATATTCAATGTCCAGAAAGCACACAAAATACGCTCAATGTCATTGGTCTGTAGGGAAATGCAAATCAAAAGCACAATGAAATACCACTTCATATCTACTAGGAAGACCGTAATAATAAGACAACTGGAAAATAAGTATTGGTGAGAATTTGGAGAAATTGGAATGCTAATACATTGCTGGTGAGAATGTAAAATGGTTTGTAGCCACTTTGTAAAACAATTTTGCATGCCTCAAAAATTAAACACAGAGTTACCTTATGACTCAGCAATTCCATTTCTATGTACATACTCAAGAAGATTGAAAACACACCCACACAAAAACTTGTACATGTACATTCATACTAGCGTTATATGTAACAGCCAAAAGGTGGAAACCCAAATTTCCATCAACTGATGAAGAGATAAACAAAATATGGTATTGAGCCAATCAAATATTATGCTGGTATATGAAGAAATGATGCTCTAATACGCTACAAAATAGAGGAACCTTTCAAATATCATGGTAAGGGAAAGAATGCAAACACAAAAGGACATATATTTTATGATTCCATTTATATAAAATGTCCAGAAAAGACAAATCATAGATTAGCAGTTATCAGGGGTGCAGGTAAAGAAGAGAGAATGAGAAGTGGCCACTAATGAGTAGTGATGTTTTTTTTTGAGGTGATGTAAACAGTCTGGAAATAGATGGTGGTGATGGACACACATCTCTGAGTTTTTTAAAGGCCAATGAAAAACACACTTTTAAAAAGTAAATTTATGCCATATGAATTATATCTCAGTTAAGCTGTTTTTTAAGAAAAGAATAAGAAGACTTTCTCAAGAACATGCAACTAGAAGTGAAGATTAATGATGGATTTGAAATAAATTTATATGCCCTTAAATCCTGTGATTATTGTACCATAGTACTTGCTTGGTTAACTCTGCCTACTTGAGTAGGATAAAGTATATAGTGTTTGGTCATACTCTACTTTGCTTTCAGCTTTCATGCACTTTTAAAAGAAAATAATGCTTTATAGAGGACAGGAGCCTCAGAGAATTGTAAAAGATGCTCAGAAATTCCAGGTCATGCTTCCCTGAAACACAAAGGAGAAGAAAGAGAATATGGCTCACCCAAGGTTATACTTTCCCTCTGAGAAGTCAAGAAACCTCAGAACTGAGACCACACTCAGGCTTGGCTACAGAAATCAGAGTTCAGAAAATCAGGAAAGAGTAGTGAGATGCTTTATTAAAGTACTGAAGGTCAAGCCATGCACTATCTGCTGACAAGGACAAAAAATAAAATGTACTTTTAGGTTGAAAGCCAGGTGACTGGGGACAAAATCTTTGGGCGTACCTTGGTTGCTCTCTTAAATTGGAGCTTTTCATTGAAAAAGCAAGAACATTAGCTTTTGTTGATTTTTTTAAAGGTAGGTGAGAAGTTTGACAGCCCAGGGTAGAAAGAATAAGAGGTCAGGGAACTGGTAATTACTGCTATTCAGAGACAAAGGCATGTGTGTGTGTGTGTGTGTGTGTGTGTGTGTGTCTGTGTGTGTGCGTGCGTGCCCGTGTGTGCGCCCGCAGCCTTGTATGTTCACCATTCTCTGGCTCCAGTTTATTATTTAATTTCTTTCTTTCTGCCAACGGAGACAGCTTTCTCCTGCGACCCTGGCAAAGGGAAGTTACAGAACAGAAAAGATATCAAATTTACCAAATGCAAAGAAGATCTATTTTCCAAATTGAAAAATTAATTATGTTTTCCCCAAATTTAGTATTCATATTGTTTTAGGAATATAATTTGGGATTTCTCCTCCTTCAAACCTGTATTTCCCTTTTGTCCATGTTCTTCCATACAGTCAATTGATGCATCGTTAAGTGTTTTAAATGGTAAATGTGTTGCCATCTTAAATGCTCTATGAGTGAAGCTGTATTAAGAACATGGTCATGAGAGCAGAAACAAGAAGAACTACAATCCTGCAGCCTGTGGAACAAAAACCACATTCAAAGAAAGATAGTAAAGATGAAAAGGCAGAGGGCTATGTACCAGATGAAGGAACAAGATAAAACCACAGAAAAACAACTAAATGAAGTAGAGATAGGCAACCTTCCAGAAAAAGAATTCAGAATAATGATAGTGCAGATGATCCAGGACCTCAGAAAAAGAATGGAGGCAAAGATCGAGAAGATGCAAGAAATGTTTAACAAAGACCTAGAAGAATTAAAGAACAAACAAACAGAGATGAACAATAAAAAAACTGAAATGAAAACTACACTAGACGGAATCAATAGCAGAACAACTGAGGCAGAAGAACGGATAAGTGACCTGAAAGACAGAATGGTGGAATTCACTGCTGTGGAACAGAATAAAGAAAAAAGAATGAAAAGAAATGAAGACAGCCTAAGAGACCTATGGGACAACATTAAATGCAACAACATTCGCATTATAGGGGTCCCAGAAGGAGAAGAGAGAGAGAAAGGACCTGAGAAAATATTTGAAGAGATTATAGTCAAAAACTTCCCTAACACAGGAAAGGAAATAGCCACCCAAGTCCAGGAAGCGCAGAGAGTCCCATCCAGGATAAACCAAAGGAGAAACACGCCGAGACACATAGTAATCAAAGTGGCAAAAATTAAAGACAAAGAAAAATTATTAAAAGCAGCAAGGGAAAAATGACAAATAATACACAAGGGAACTCCCATAAGGTTAACAGCTGATTTCTCAGCAGAAACTTTACAAGCCAGAAGGGAGTGGCATGATATAGTTAAAGTGATGAAAGGGAAGAACCTACAACCAAGATTACTCTACCCAGCAAGGATCTCATTCAGATTTGATGGAGAAATCAAAAGCTTTACAGACAAGCAAAAGCTAAGAGAATTCAGCACCATCAAACCAGCTCTACAACAAATGCTAAAGGAACTTTTCTAAGTGGGAAACACAAGAGAAGAAAAAGACCTACAAAAACAAACCCAAAACAATTAAGAAAATGGTCATAGGAACACACATATCGATAATTACCCTAAACGTGAATGGATTAAATGCTCCAACCAAAAGACACAGGCTTGCTGAATGGATACAAAAACAAGACCCATATATATGCTGTCTACAAGAGACCCACTTTAGACCTAGGGACACATACAGACTGAAAGTGAGGGGATGGAAAAAGATATTCCATGCAAATGGAAATCAAAAGAAAGCTGGAGTAGCAATACTCAGATCAGATAAAATAGACTTTAAAATAAAGAATGTTACAAGGGACAAGGAAGGACACTACATAATGATCAGGGGATCAATCTAAGAAGAAGATATAACAATTATAAATATATATGCACCCAACATAGGAGCACCTCAATACATAAGGCAAATGCTAACAGCTATAAAAGAGGAAATCGACAGTAACACAATAACAGTGTGGGACTTTAACACCTCACTTACACCAATGGACAGATCATCCAAAATGAAAATAAATAAGGAAACAGAAGCTTTAAATGACACAATAGACTAGATAGATTTAATTGATATTTATAGGACATTGCATCCAAAACCAGCAGATTACACTTTCTTCTCAAGTGCGCACAGAACATTCTCCAGGATAGATCACATCTTGGGTTGCAAATCAAGCCTCAGTAAATTTAAGAAAATTGAAATCATATCAAGCATTTTTTCTGACCACAACGCTATGAGATTAGAAATGAATTACAGGGAAAAAAACGTAAAAAACACAAACACATGGAGGCTAAACAATACATTACTAGATAACCAAGAGATCACTGAAGAAATCAAAGAGGAAATCAAAAAATACCTAGAGACAAATGATAATGAAAACACGACAATCCAAAACCTATGGGATGCAGTAAAAGCAGTTCTAAGAGGGAAGTTTATAGCTATACAAGCCTACCTCAAGAAACTAGAAAAATTTCAAATAAACAATCTAACCTTACACCTAAAGGAACTAGAGAAAGAAGAACAAACAAAATGCAAAGTTAGCAGAAGGAAAGAAATCATAAATATCAGAGCGGAAATAAATGAACCAGAAACAAGGAAAACAATAGCAAAGATCAATAAAACTAAAAGCTGGTTCTTTGAGAAGATAAACAAAATTGATAAACCATTAGCCAGACTCATCAAGAAAAAGAGGGAGAGGACTCACATCAATAAAATTAGAAATGAAAAAGGAGAAGTTACAACAGACACCGCAGAAATACAAAGCATCCTAAGAGACTACTACAAGCAACTGTAGGCCAGTAAAATGGACAACCCGGAAGAAATGGAGAAATTCTTAGAAAGGTGTAACCTCCCAAGACTGAACCAGGAAGAAATGGAAAATATGAACAGACTAATCACAAGTAATGAAATTGAAACTGTGATTAAAAATCTTCCAACAAACAAAAGTCCAGGACCAGATGGCTTCACAGGTGAATTCTATCAAACATTTAGAGAAGAGCTAACACCCATCCTTCTCAAACTCTTCCAAAAAATTGCAGAGGAACACTCCCAAACTCATTCTATGAGGCCACCATCACCCTGATACCAAAACCAGACAAAGATACTACAAGGAAAGAAAATTACAGACCAATATCACTGTTGAATATAGATGCAAAAATCCTCAACAAAATACTAGCAAACAGAATCCAGCAACACATTAAAAGGCTCATACACCATGACCAAGTGGGATTTATCCCAGGGATGCAAGAATTCTTCAATATATGCAAATCAATCAATGTGATACACCATATTAACAAATTGAAGAATAAAAACCATATGATCATCTCAATAGATGCAGAAAAAGCTTTGGACAAAATTCAACACTTTTTATGATAAAAACTCTCCAGAAAGTGGGCATAGAAGGGGGAAAAAAAAAAAAAAGAACATAGTCATGAGCCAGAGAAAAAGAGGAGAAAAGGTCAAGAGAAGCAAGGACAAATGTCACTAATTCACATTGTAACACAATTTCCTAATAGAAAAGCACTTCACTCAGAGGTTTTTCTTACAGTTGGTTTAGATGCAGTTATACCATGTTTGGCCGTGGTAGTCATGTGGAAGTGAAGGGGATCAAATTAGGAGACAATGTGGAAATTTCACCAGGTCTTGAGTCTTGTCAGATGGCCCTAGACTCATATTCCTATCCTTTACTGGCTGTCTGTTCTATGGAAAGTTTCTTAAACACCCTGAGGTTCGTTTTCTCAAACGTGAACTGAGGATAATAGTGCTTCACTATCTTTTAAGAATTTGTGAACATTAGAGCTGATATGTATAAAAGCCTGGGATAGACTGGGGAACATAGAGATATCCAATACATGAATAAAGTGCAGCCGTCACCACTCTAATTCAGTGTCACTCACAATGAAAAAAAGTTATAGAACATTTTCTATGAAAATATTCAAGATACAGAAGAGAAGCTAGGACAGGAAGGTTAAAGTATGGTGGGGGAGAACAGGAATGGCCAAGAGCCTTCACTGAGCCCCTAGGTTCCTATCCAGTGTGATCCTCGAGGAGTTTCAAAGTCATGCCTCATCATATCCATATCATCATGCTCCTTTTTCAACTGAGAAACCCAGGAATGAAAGAAAGCAACTTTCCCAAGGTTATCAGGCTGGTTGTTGGCAAAGCCATTAATAAAACCCAGTTCCCAGGACTGCTAGCCCAGCTCCTTCTTCCTATGCTGCAAGCCTTCCCCAATTCATTTCTCATTTTGTTTTAATAGGTAACAGGCACAAAAGTTACTTTCAGACGAGAAACTAGATTGTGTGAAATAGATATCTGAAGCACAGGAATATATAGCAAGACACTGTGAGAGAGGAGACAAGGAAATTAAAAAGACAAAAGGAATTAACATGTATTGTCACAGAGGAAAATTTAGTTTAATGACAAACAGAGCTATTCAATTGTGCAGAGTACAAGAACACATTTCTTATGATAACTCTAGTCTCAAGGAGGAATTCAAAAGATGTGTGATAAATTCTTCATAAAAAGTTAAGTCAGTCTAAAATCTATTGTGTAAGCATTTATATACAAAATGGGTAAAATTTAAAAAAAAAACAGTTTTGACTTTTAGAGGGTAAGCTTCAGTAATCTGGAAAATTCACTTTTTATCAAACACCACATGCCTCATGCAGTGAGCTCTTTGAGGAGGTTTTTCTATTTGTGTAGTGTATTTACTGATAGCTTTCATTCAAATAATTCCCATCGTTTGAAAAGACAAATGTTGTTGTAAAGCAGATGTACATAATTAGAAGGAGGAAGAAAAGCTCTGCTAAAGGTCAGATGAGGAGAGAAAATCTCTCACTGCTTCTCATAATTGCTAGGTTTACATGTATCTATAATATTTTCTGGTATCAAATGCCCTTCACCTTCCCCCAATACCTAGCCAAACAAAACAATCACCTCCTGCTCAGCACATTCTTTAACTATTCCCAGCCCACACTGACTTCTCTTTATTCTACTCATGTGGCATCTAAGTGCCTTGTAACATTCCTTGAATTATTTGTCTTGTACTCTATCCAAATTATAAATTATTTATTAATATCTCATGTGCATGATTCTTAAATATAGTTAATTTAAAAACATTTGAATACATATTAAATGTTTGCTCTTTCATGACGTCAACCAGAATGCACAATGCTCAGGAAATGTGTTAAATCAATAAATGAATAAATGTATGAACAAATAGATAATGAATAAATTTAGGAGCCGCGTTCAAAATATTGAGTGAAAGCAACCCTAGCCTAATGAATGCTTTAACAATGTTTACATATGAATTAAATTAATTTCACACCTTTCAGGCATGAGATACTGGCTTGTTCAATGAGGTCTCAGCATGGCGTAATGGAGAAGAAAAATGGAACTGAAATAAATGCTCAGTTCCTGACCAAAAAACACATTGACTCAATTTTAAGCACATTACATTATATGTAGGCCTGTTTCCCCGGAAGTCAAATAAGCAGTCCAAATTTGGATCTCTGAGATCCCTGCCAATTTTGACACTACTGGATTTATGATATGATGGGAAATAAGGGGAAATGACCAGACAGGGGGCCCCAGTTTATTGTTTTTTCTCAGAGCCCGTTGGTTCTCAAACCTGATGGCTCTTCAGAATCACTCTTAGAATTTCCAAAAACAGATACACAGATTAGTGCTTACAATATTGTATTCCATGTGTGTTCCACAGTTTTAAAACTACTGGGCTCTACTCAAGCTCAGGGAAGGCAGGGCCCTCTAACACAAATAACAGCATAGAGAGGTCTACAATTTTCTGTAATGATGTAATATATGAATGGACCCAGCACCTGCCAGTAGAATACACTAGACAAAAGTGTGGCAGAATTTTGTGGCAGAAAGACTTGGTCTGACAAGCAAGAATTGCCAGGAAACCTCTGGAAAAGAACATAAATAAGGGGGTGTATTATTAGCCTTGTAAGATATTAAAACCCACTATCAAGACTCTTTAGTTAGGATTGTATTGGCAGGTGAATTAATAGAAATATCCATAGAATAGAGTATGAAATCCAGAATTATCCCTCAAACATATGAAGGTTTCATATATGCTAAAGGAGGCATTTCTAATGAGTGGGCCCAAGATGTAGTCTTAAATGATGCTAAGGAAGATGCGTATCTTTTAGAAAAAACAATAAACTTGGATCCTTACTTCACGTGATATACCAAGGAAAACTTCAAATGGATTAAAGATCACAATCCAAGGGGGGAAAAGGGAATCTGTATGAAGAAAACATGGAGTATACTCCTTTAAAATCAGAGTGGATAAAATTCTATATCAAAGATTCAAAATGTGGAATGCATATATAAAAGATGGCTTTTAATAGATAACTAAAAATAACTATCACAACAAATATTTTCAAATATATGAAATAAAATTTGAAAATAAGCAGGAAAATATGTGTAACTCATGTCACAGACAAAAAGATAATCTCCTTAAAATATAAAGAACAATCAGAAAACAAGAGAAAAAGACAAAAAACACAATAGAAAAAAGAGCAAAAACATGAACAGAGAGTCCACATAAAATAAAGACAGTGACTCTATATGAAACAGACCCTCAACCTCAGTCCAAAGAGAAACACAAACTAAAACAATGTGAGGTAGTTTTGGTGCCAACAAAGGCAGAGAAGTGTGTACTGGATTAGAGCTCCCGTAAATAACAATTTTTAAACACTGGACAATATGTAAACAGTGACTATTTAAAAGCACTAGAGTGTAAACAAGAGCTGGCAGAAGCTGATGGGGATTCAACTTTGAAAAAAGCAGGTTCATTTGGTAAGTTCTGCATTTATAGGATTTTGCCCCTGAGAGCACTCTCCAGTCTGTAAGGTAGTAAGTGGATAGAATTCAATGACTAAGCTGAACTTTTTTATACTGAGGTGTCAAAGCATGGAGGTCAGTTTTTTAGAAGCAGCTGGAAATCTCTGCATGTGTGTTATCTAAGAAGTAATGATATAGAAGGATATGTAGCCTAAGAAAACATAATGGTGATTTCTGCATAGTAGGGATACGGTGTCTTATTTTCTTATTTTAGCTCTGTATTTTCTACTTTCCACATTTACTGCTTTTGTAAAAAAAACAAAAATAAATAAAAACAAGGAAAAAAATTTAAAGACCTTAATTTACGATTCAGCTCTACCAACCTCTGGAGGAATCTGAGAAAATGATTTGATTTTCTTATTTTTCTCAGCTGAAAAAATAGGCATGAATCCAACGCATATTTTTCTTAGGAAGTTCAGTTGATAAAATGTATTTAAACCTCTTAGCACGGTGCCTGGTCCAGGTGCTAAATGCTAGTGATCATTACCCTCATCCTCACTGTTGGTGTCCAGTTACTGCTGTCCACTGAACAAAGGAGGGAAATCAATCAATGAATGAGATCCACACAATCACTGCAAGAGGAATTGGCCCAACCTTCAGTTTTCCCCTGCAGGGCATTCATGCTCAGTCCTCTGAGTAGCTGCTAAGGACGTTCAGGCTAGGCAGGCTACGGTAGGATGACAAGTGACAGTAATGTAAGGACAGGCCGCTAAGTGCTGAAAAGCAGAGTTACCTGCCTCTTCTCTTACAGGCACAGCAAGACGGCACATATCAGGGAGGCAAAGCTGTTAGCAAAGTTAAGGAAACTAAAATCAGGTGTCTGTCAAAAGCAGAGGTTGAAAAGGTATTGTATATGACAAAGAAGGAAATTCAGCCTAGTAGGGCAAGTGGAAATTCAGCCTAGTAGCTTCTTATTAAAGCAATCTTAAAACTGTCTTGTTTCTTCCCCAAACGATTGAGTCAAGTTAATGGGCATGTACTTAGTTTCTTGGATACACTGAAATAATAGTCTCCCGTGAGTTTAAATGAGAAATTAATGAGAGTCGGACAGAGAAAAGGGGTATATTTTACTGGCAGGAAGTGGAAGGGGTCCCTTTTACAAATCTAATCTTTAAAACACTGGTTGTCCTCACTTATTAGTAGACTAGGAGATTTCATTGGTAATAAATTAATCCTTGTAGGTGTAATAATAGTAGAAGTGGCATCAGTAATAGCAGAAGTAGCTATAAGGATACAACATGTGGAACAAATTTGAATGTTCTCTCCATTTACTAGTACCCTGCATTGTCAAGTGACCTGGTAGTTGCTGTTGTACATATCTTACAGAGGAGAGAACTCACTGACCAGATTGTTGCCTGAACCCATGCAACTGGTCCATAACGTGCCTAGCTTAGAATCCAGGATGGCTGACACACAGATTCTCCAAATTTTTCTCTTTTAACAGGGTTTCCAGATCATGTCTTCTTCTGCTGCCTTTCTCTGAACACGTACTTATTTGCCTGTATACCAGTAAAAACATGAAGACACAAGTCAGAGATGAAACACCTTAGAGCTATCTCCAGCAATTCAACTTCATAGGCAGCTTCCCAATATTCACTTGGATAGCCCATGAAGTTCAAAATCAATTTATCCTAAAAACTAACCATCTTCCTCTCCCTAAACCTGCTCCTCCTCCATTGTTTCCCTATGTTAATGAACAGCATCACAATTTGATTCTTCTAGTGACTTAGGTCTGAATCTTAGAAATCAGTCCTCTCCTGCAGTGTCCAATCCAGTCAATCCCATCTCACTGGCCACCTGTTCAGCCTCTTCACTCCATCAAGTTACTTACTTATCTCAGGTCACCTTCTCCCACCCTTCCAGCCTTTAGCCTTGAACCTCTCCAATCTGTCCTCCACTGGTCCTCAGCAATTTTATGTGTGTCTATTTTTGAACTGTCAGAAGGATTGGCACAGCTAATTATTTCTGTCTTCTTCAAACCCTTCTTCTTTCTTCACTTGACTTTTAGATCACCATTTTTTATTTCTCTCCGATGTTTCTGACCAAACTGTCTCAGTTTTCCTTTGCTGGTTATTTTGCTTTGCCTAGATGTCTATTGATAGTTATTTCCTGGGAGAGATCTCTTTCAATCATATTAAATATTTAAATTGTAAGCCCATTTATATGCTGGTAACATCCATATCTATATCTGCAGCCTGGACCTATCATGTGAACTCCAGAATCAATTATCTATCTGTCCCCATGTCATCTTTCTTAGATGTCTAAGAGACATCTCAAGTTTAACATGTCCAAAATCAAACTCCAGATTTTCCCTCCTGGACACAGCTGCTCTTCTTGCAGTCCTCTCCTGCCCAGTCAAAGGACAAGTCACTCTTCCGGTTGTTCCAATTTATTTTTCTACATAGACTGGCCTCCCTACTATTCCTCAGATAGGTCAAGCGTACTCCTGCTATAGGGCCTGTGTACTTACTGTTCCTTCTACCTGGACTACTGTTCTAGACTTCACGTCACTCCCTCACTTACCTTAGCTCGCTGATCAAACGTTCTCTAATCAACAAAATTTTTTCTGACCACCCTATAGAAAATTACTATCCTCATCACTGTTCCCCATTCCCTGCTCTGTATTTCTCCATACAGTATTTATAACTATCTGAAAGTCTTTATAGTTGTTACTGATTCTTTTTCTCTCTTCTTCTACAAGACTAAGTTCTGTTAAGGGAGGAATCTTATCTATTTTGATAGGTATTGTATCAGTATTTGTATAGTAAGATCTAGTAAGCACTCAAATATTTGTTAGATGGACGGATGGATGGATGGACGAATGAATAGCTCATGTTTTCCATAGCACTGTAATTTACATATCTGCCAGAACATGCTCTATCATAATTATTGGTTAATTTTTTTTCTGTCATCACCAAACTGCAATCTTCTGAAGAGGAGAGTCCTGTCTTAATCATAATAATGTCCTTATGCCTAAAATAGTATTTGGTGCATATTAGGTACTATATGTTTGTTTATTTGAAGAAAACAAAGTAGGGGGAGAGGAAGGGAGACATATTTAGTGTATGGCCAGGTCAGCATAAGGTAACTGGGATTTATCACTTCCTTTTACTTGGGAAATATCCTCTTTTTTTGTAGTCTAAGATAGATTTACTTTTTAAAATAATCAAATAATGATGTATTTCCTCCAGGAGTCAGAATTTTAGAAGGTAATGAGTGAACATGCTAATGAACATAATGCCCAGGAATGACAGCTATAAGCCTTGTGTAGAGGTAGGCACTATACAGAAATCTAAATAGTCTGCCCTCTCATCAATCTGTACTGAGTAATGTAAGCACATTCAGAGCTCACAAAATATTAACGACAGAAGGGAACTTTGAGTCCAGCTTCCTACATTTACAGATAGGTAAACTGAGACCAAGAGAGTCACCCTCCTGCCACAGAGCAAGTCAATGGCAGCATCAGAATATGAAACTATTCTCCTGAATCTTAGTTTTGTTTTTCCTAACATTCCAAAGACTCATCAATTCTCTTCTGTATCTGATACATCTTTAACAAATGTCTGTAACTTTCTCTTCATTGATATGACCCTATATATAATATAATTAAAATGATGAAGAAAACATATTCCCAAACCCATCAGTCACTTCACTTAAAGTTGGGGTGGGAGGTTGCTTGTTATAAGCATCAACTTACCAATAAGGAAATGAGGAAGGTTGGACCATAAAGACACTAAGCTGTTATGAAAATTAATATTGTCAGCATCAAAGCATATAAATATAGCCAAAACCATCCAGTTAATTGATTTTCAAGGCCCTGGTACTCACATTTGCCCTTGACCACAGTTGAAAGATTAGAGTGGCTTTGGGTTGAGCTTGCTATCTTTTCTACCCAAAATGTAAGATGTGGTGCTGAAAGATCAGTATCTCTAGATTTAGACCCATGAACTGTTAGGATATCCCCATTAGATCATCCATCCTAAAAGGAAACTATTTCTTATGTTTCTCTAATAACAGTTCCTTAATTTTTCTCTTTCTTCTCTGAATTTCTCATCTAACTCTTCTTTTCATGACCTTCCATGGTAGTAACACTTACAGTCCTGTTCTTAACCCCCTCTCACCTCCCATACTTTGCTTATATAAATAATCTCCTTCATTCTCATAGCTTGAAATATCTTTTAACTGCTAGTGACTCAAATCTATGGCTCTAGTTCACCTTCCTGAACACTTATCCTAATACTCCATTTCCCACTGCATTTATCTATATACAACAGGAAGTCTTGCATGCACTTCGAGTTCAACATATCTAAAGCTTAGATCTTTGTTTCCCTCTCAAATATTTTTTCTTCTACAAGATTCCTGTCTTATTAGAAAAGCACTATCATTCACCAACTTGATCAACCCAGAAACACGGCAGTCAATTCTGATGCTTCACTCTTCCTCCTGCTACCCATCTCCCCCTCACATCCAATCAACCACCAAGTCCTGCGGCTTCCACTTCAAATCCTACCAGCTTTCTAGTTTATGGTAGGAGCTTCCCCAATGATGTTCCCTCCTCAAGGCTCATGCCCTCTTATTCACTGCATCCAGAGTGATAATTCTAAAATGGCTTTCATATCGTATCATTCTCCTGATTAATAATCTTTAACGGATCCCTGTTACTCTAAAGATCAAACTTACAAGCATGATTTGGTACCTGCTTGCATCTTTTATCCTCACCAAAAAAAAAAAAAAATGCCCACTAATCCCTTCTTTCCTAGACAACATTTACTCATCTTTCATTCCTCGGATTAGCTATCACTCTGTGCTGTGTTAGGTGCTCTCCTAACACTTTCAATTCCCTCCATCAGACATGTAGTTTTATAAACTCTTATGATTTGATTTGTCTCTCTTCCTAGATTGTAAGTGCCATGAAGGCAGGACCACCTGTTTACACTTCACTGTATTCCCAGCATGTAGAACCATTTCTTAGAGTGTAAGTAAACAACAGAAGAGTTGTTGGATGAATGAGAGGGTTGGGTAGAGAGGAAAATTAATGAAAATTATGCAGGAAGATTAAATAATGGAGAACATCCTGCCAAAAAAATCTATTTCTAAAGCCCCTTGGGTGATAAGTAGCAATTTCTCCCAGAGTCCACCTGAACTAAACTGAAATAACCTCTTTACTTTCCATTTTCTATAACCACCAAAGGAAGAGTCACTGATCCTCTTCAGCAGGTCCTGTCCCTATTGCTGGGTCAAACAGATGACACGGAGAGACAGAATCAAGAATTAATGTTAGACTAATGAGGCACGGAGGAATCAGCACACATGCTGTGTGCCCATCAGGGAATACCTGGTGCATCTAGACCAACAGCAACCAGAATTGTGCCTGAGAAGCACTCAGGGTCAACGCTGCCTATTGGGTCCCAGGGTTTAAAGCAGTGGTGACAAGACAGGCACACAGACACGCAGTTTGGCTGGGCCAATGGCCATACATCCTGAGGGCAGAAATAATGGTCCTCTGGAGCTAAAGAATAATTAGTACAAAAATCACTGAAACTGTGGTCAGAACAGCCCCAGGAAGTCTGTGGAAAGTAAGTGTTGCCTGAGGGCTTCCAATGCCCTTTAAGAGATACCAGCCTCATCTCTCCATTTGGTTCTGACTACTGGTCATCCGCTTTTCCTGCTCATTATTAAGTTGATCATGAACCACTGGCATCTGACAAAAGTTCATGTGGTGCACAGATGAGGGAATTCATAAGGAACACATGGATGGCCTCAGTCCCAGAAGGTGTCTTAACGTTAACAGTTTCCTCTGACAGTGAACAGGGATCTTGGTAAGAGAGACCCTGATGTCATCATGCCTAAAAATGAGACACAGCTGGACATTTTACAGAAGAACACTCAGAAAAAAGAATCTGGTTCTCTAAAAGTAACAGTTAAAAAAAAAAAAAAAAGAAAGAAAAAGAAAAGAAATAAACAGCAGCCACTGTGGAAAACAGCGAGGAGGTTTCTCAAAAAACTAAAAATAGAACTACCACATGACCCAGAAATTCAACTCCTGGGTATATATCTGAAAAAAAACAAAAAGACTAATTCTAAAAGATAAATGCACCCTAGTATTTATAGCAGCATTATTTATAATTGCCAAGGCAAGGAAGCAACTTAAATGTCCATCAACAGATGAATGGATAAAGAAGATGTGGTATATTTATACACATATATTTATATATATATAGAGAGATAGATATATAGATATATATATACACAATGGAATACTACTCAGCCATAAAAAAGAACAAAATTTTGCCATGTGTAGCAACTTGGATGGACTTGGAGGGCATTATGCTAAGTGAAGTAAGTCAGACCGACTTATCAAATACTGTATGATATTGCTTATATGTGGAATCTAAAAAATACAACAAATTAGTGAATATAACAAAAAAGAAGCAGACTCACAGATGTAGAGAACAAACTAGCGGTTACCAGTGGGGAGCAGGGGAGGGGCAATATCGGGGTGGAGGAGTGAGAGGTACAAACTATTGGGCGTAAAATAGGCTACAAGAATGTACTGTACAACACAGGGAATATAGACAATATTTTGTAATAACTGCAGATGGAGTGTAACCTTAGAAAATTGTATAAAAATATTTAAAACAATTTTTTTAAAAAGGAACAAATAGAATACACACTAAAGACTATGGGATAGTGACTGCATATTTAATTTTATTATTAGTACTTTTGAAATGTTTACTATATGCCTGACACTATGCTAAATGCTTTCATACATTGCCTCATTTAATTCATATCACAACTTTATTAAAATCTGCATTTAAAGGATGAAAGAATTGGGGCCCAGAGAATGTAACTCACTCAAGGAACAAAACTGGTAAATAACAGAATTGGGGCTTGAAGCCTTTCTCTCTACCACAGAGCTCAAGTTCTCTCACTTCTCCCCTGTCCTGCACCTGCTTCATTTGAGGTTCTCTATGTAGACCAGGTGTAAACTCTCTCTTTGTTCATTAAGCAGGCCTCTCTCAGTTCTCAGGAGTTCCTAGAAGGCAGATTATTTCAGTCCATTTACATTTACACCTGCAGGCCAGAAGGTCCCTGGATACCCCACACGTTTTGCTAAGAACTCCAGCATCACATCCCTAAGTACCACAACTTCAGTTACCTACATATGATGTGTGAAACAGGAAAACCACACCGTCAGAGAAGGCTGATGGGAGGTAGTAAAATAGCCATCACACATTCCTGGAAGTCTGGGGAGAAATGCCAACTCCAGAAAGAGGGGTTTTTTTGTTTGTTCATTTGTTTGTGAGAGTGTGTGCTTGTCAACGATGGTTTAAAAGGAACTGAGAGAAGTGGCAGTGCGAAACAGAGCTCCAGCTCTCTACCCACCGTATGGTCTGGGTTTTGCCACTTCCCTTCTTCCCACAGCAAACGTAACTCTGTGAAGAGGGGAGTTGCCATATTTAGAATGGAAAGATACGGGGATCTCAGTCTCCTGACCCATGGCAGTGGGTGGGTAGGGAGCAGCAATAACAAATTGTGTGAAATCACAACTCATCATGGTCAGGCAGGACTGCTCAGCCCCTGCACTGATGCACTAAATCATCTTTGGGCTAAGGCAGTAACTCAATGGCCCTTCAGGACCAGGCTGGTACAGCTTTCTTCAGAGCCAGATACCCTTGATGGAGTTTTAAAAAATACATAAAGCAAAGAAGAATATCTGATCCAATTTTGGAAGAATATACCGAGGTCCAAAAAGAGTATGGGACTCAGGAAATGTCACGCAGGGAGTTAGCGGTGGAACAATTGCTTTTAGGATTAAGATCCAAATCTTAGGGCTCCTCCATGATCTTCCAGGCTCATCTCTCACCACTGTCCTAACTCACTAAATCCCACATTTAGTTCCCCTGATGTTGTCCTTCCCAACTGTTTCACAGCACAGAGAATAATAACATTTGTAAGACACAGTGGGAGAAATATACACCTGTTGTGTTCAGAGGATGAGGACTTGGGGTCCCGGTCCCCCTGGTGGACCTCGACACTCTAACCAGAACATTCTGCTCTAACACACTATATGCTTTCCCTGCTACATGCCCATGCTGTCCCCTCTACTTGAACTCCTCTTTACCTGGTTAGCTTATACTTACCCTTCATTTACCAGCTGAAGAAGCCTTTCATCCCAGAAATCATCTCTGAACCACTGCACCACAAGGACCGGTTGACATAGGCTCCTCAAGAACTCAGTTGCCCCCCTGCAAAGCACTACTCAGCTGGTAAATACAGCACTAGGCACCTGTATGATTATTTGATCAATATCTACCTTGCAGGGGTGGAGCAGGCTGGCAAATCCTGAGAACAAGAACCATCTCTCTCTCTTGTTCATGATTATACCTCCAGCCATTAGCACAATACTTATTATAGGTATATCCTTTCATAATAGGTTTTTGTTAAATATCTAATGACTAAATGGTTGGAGTTCATGTCCCAAGATGGTAGAGGAGTACTTTGCCCTGATACGCCTCTTTCTAACCACGTTCGCTGAACTTATTTAACCACTATGCCTTCTTCTCCAAGTAAAACTGTATTAATATTTGCAGACGTAGTACTTTCCAGGGCACACTTCGGGAAAAGCTGGGAAAGAGCACAGAGTCAGGTGTCAGCAGACCTAGATTCTCATTCAGACTTTGCCAATGACTTTCTCCAGTACCTCAGGGAAGTCTCAGACCCTCCCTGCCCCTCAGTGTTCTCCTCTGTCATCAAGTCGGCTTCTGCCAAATCTACTACTCCATCATTTCTATATTATAATCCCTTTCATGCCCTTTTCTCCAATTTTACATCTTCTCTCCCTGGTATGCAGTATCTATGTATTTCCTTCTTAATGTGCCAATTGGGCCTGTCTGTCCCCAGCATCACCTAGATTCCTCTCTCTTTCAAATCTGACTTGTCCCATTTACTTGGAGATGCAGATTTCTCCTTTAGTTACTCCATTCAACTCATTCCTCTTTAGCTTAAGGGCTAGCTAGTGTCTGGGTGAGTTACTCTGCATAGGGAAACGTTATCATTTTAATAAGTGCTCAGTCTACTTAATCCAAATTGGAATAGTTCAAGCACCACGGCAAGATCAGTAGATGAAGTATTTTGGACCAGGGAAGATCTTCCAGTGATTCAAGTAGTGTTTCACATAGGCCTCTATCTATATATAAGGTTGATGCTGAAAAGAGGCACAATAATAAGTGAATTAACAAAATCAGAGTGTTGAGCTCTGTGAGTCTCTGTAGTCAAAACTGAAATGCTGCTGTTTCCCCAGAGGTAGGAAGGCACCCTGCTGGCAAGCCCGCTGAGTCAGCAGGGAGACGGATTGGGCTGGTATGGGTCTGGCAAAGCCTAAAGGACATCGCAGAGGGGAAGATAGATGCCAATCCGGTTCAGAACACACAGCAGGAACATCAAGAACACTGTAGCTAAGAGGAGAGAAGGGATCCAAGCCAGATGCCTCACAGCTGGAAGTGAAAGCTCTGTTCATTGCTCTAATGTCATATAGCAAATGCCACACAGAAGTGGAAATTCACCAGTCACCAGATGGTAAGAAGTGCCCTTGCATCATCATGGAGCTTATATTAGGTAGTCTCAAGTGAAAGCCCCTCTGGGGTGTAATGAGCTGAAAAGCATCTCCCTCAAACGTCTCACCCAAAGCAAAGCCTTATAGGACCCAAGGGCCCCTCAGCCTCAGAGAAACGAAGGCTCCAGATCCACCTCCGTGAACCCCCCCTACAGACCCTAGGCTCATAAGTCCTCTTCAGATTTCAGAGAACAATCTAGTCCAAGATCCACCCTTACTGACTCTCCCTCTGTAGCATAGGTTGGCCATCTTTTTCTGTAAAAGTTCATAAAGTGAATACTTTAAGCTTTGCTGGTCCTATTCGCTCTGTTGCAACTACTCAACTCTGCCGTTGTAGTATAGAAGTAGTCACAGACAATATTTAAGTAAGTAAGCATGGCTGTGTTCCAATAAAACTTTATTTACAAAGGTAGGCAGTGATCCGAATTTGATCCATCGACTGCAGTTTACTAACTCCTGCTCTATAGCAGTACCAATAACAACAGCCAATAGTGCCCCCTCTTCTTATTTGCTCAAACCTAGTACTCCAGCAGACAAGATCTCTGAAGTCCCCAGATTCAAGGAGTTGGATTGCCTACCCTTCGCCTATAAGTCCTTCATTCCCCCAGGTCACACTTAACCTTCCTCCCCCAGCAAGACTTCACTGGCACAAATCTGTGGATTTAGTCACACACTGTTTTTAGTGTCGGGATATAAGATAGCAGGCATAATGGCACAGGAGAAAAGAGTGCCCCAGAATAAACAGCAGATTATCAATGGTTGAAATAGTTCTACGATGATTACTACTGACGAAATTGGACTCAGGAGGCTTACTCCTTAGTTTTGTTTTGTTTTTAATATTTATTTGTTTATTTGGCTGCGCCGGGTCTTAGTTGCAGCATGCGGAATCTTTAGTTGTGGCATGAGGGATCTAGTCCCTGACCAGGGATCAAACACAGGCCCCTTGCATTGGGAGCATGGAGTCTTAACCCCTGGACCACCAGGGAAGTCCCACTCCTTTGCTTTATGTCTTATTATACTACAGGTTAATGACAAAGATAAAATGATTACAACTGAAGGAATTACTGGCCGATTTTATTGATTAAAATTTTAAATAAAAAACAAAAAACAGAGGAATATGTAAGACCTTGGATCACAAGTCAGAAGGCCAGAGGCCCTGGCATGGGGATGACTAATTGTCTGATGTCTTTAAATTAATGGTTAATCTCTCAGAGCAATTCCTCTTACTACTAGACTGGGGTAACACTTTTTCTGATATATCTTGTCAGCTCCCTAAATAAAATTCTCTAAAGACTCTCCCTAAGCTATAGATAAAAACCAAACTCCTTGCTCACCTCTCTAGTCTCACCTCTTACAAATTGTCCCTTCATATTCTACCCTGCAGCCATGGGAGCAAGACACATCTCCCTATTCACAGACCTGCACATAGATTCTCCCTCCCAGTAGATCACTAACTATGCCCCACCCATACCCTCCTTACCTCTCAACCTTGTTTACTTCTAGTCTCTGTTCAGACATCTGGACCCTCCAAGGCTGGATTAGATGTTCCTGTTTTATATTCCCACATAAATCTATCATTATTCTCATTACTCATTAATCTACTTACTCACCCTATGAGATAATGATGTTTTGAGCACTAGAGTTTTTTCTTAGTCACCATGGTATCACTGAAGTCTAGTACGCTTCCTGACATACAGCAAGAATTCAACTTGCTGAATTAATTAATAAGACAGTATACTTCAGAAATGAAGAACTCCAGAAGCATTTAATTCTCAGAAAAAATTAATTCTTGTGAAAAAAATTCATCAAAATGTTGCTTTGATACAAATGGTTCCCCTTGATGAAAATAGTTCATCCCTCACCTCCAAACCCTTGTCCAAACAACATTTTGAAACTAGAACTTTGCTTCAAAATAATCCAATGGGGAGAGTATAAAGGAATTGACATAAATGAAACAAGATTGGCTCTAAGTTAATAATTGTTAAAGTTGGGTGATGGGTACATGGGAGTTTAGTTTAATATGATGTGATATGCTTTTCTATATGTTTGAAATTTTCCATAATGACAAGTTTTACAAAAGGCAAGAATTTATAACAGGAAGAGCAAAGTGAAGGTCTATAGCAGCTTTACCCCTCCCACCATATTCATATACACTCCATTTAAAATAACATTCTATGAGGAGAATTACTTTGGATTTTAAAAAGATAGGAATTCACATGTAGGATCAATTGAAAACTTACAACTCAAAATTACAATTTAAAATTACATGTCATTATAGTCCCCTGCTTGCCCCACGTGAATGAGTTATAGGTATCTGAAATTTAACATGTCTCAAACACTACTTCTGATATCTTGCCACTCCTCTTCCAACTGCCCTTCCACCACCATCCACGTCTCAGAAAATAGATCCATCACACATCCAGTTCCCTTATATATTACATCCAATCTACCAAGAACAACAAAAAAATAAAATAAAAAAATAAAATAAAAATAAAATAAAATTACATGCCATGCTTTGCCTTACTAATTATAATTCCTGAAACTGTATTATTCATGATTAATCATAATTGTACAAACTATAAAAAGAAAACATCTAATTTAGGTAATTTTTGTGGAAGAGTGGAAAAGACAGCACTCTTTCAAAAATAAAAGCAACTACAGCCTTCAAAAGAAACTCTGCACGGGGTAGAATAGGAGAAGAGGTAAATACGACTCTCTTTGTGCCTGAGGAATCTGAAATAGCTTTTCTATGATCAGTGGTCTTTTAAGTGTTAGAAAGGACCATTAAAAGGCTTTGTGTAAGTGTTGCTTAACTTTACCATCTGTCCCGAGTAATGTGAAAAATGGATGTTAGGTCTGGACTCTAGATTGATTAGATCCAGAGTAAGTATTTGTGGCAAGAATAGTTCATAAATGATGTTAGGTGCTTCAGATCAGGATGCTGTAAAACAGGTTGCCACAGACCATTAGGTAAGATTGTGAAAGATTATGATTGCTTTAGCAAAAACACATAGAGGTACATTTTCCCCTTAGTAATTAGTAAGAAATCAATACATAAATATATATCTGTAATTATTTTGTATACCTGTGTGTGTAAAATAAACATATGACAAATTTCTAGGGGGGAAAAAAAAAAAGGCTTTGGGTAAAAAGGAGTCTCAGTACTTCATTAAAGCAGCATCGATCAGTTGCTGGTGTTTACAGCCTGGCACGTCTTGGAGGGACCATCATGTTGGCTCACAGTGATGAGCTATAAAATTAATCGCTCAGTGCTACCTAACAGGGCATTCAGACAGACGGTTTACTCACCAACAAAGCAAACACCAACTAGAAGACCAAGGAGTTTTGTTTTCCTTAATTCCTTCTCTCTTTTTCTTTCTGTTATTAACCCATAAAAGGTAGAAATGTCTTTGAGGAGATATAGAGTCAGCTTTCAAATATACCATGAGAATGTGTGCTAGAGAAAGAGTGAACAATGAACTTGTAAGTTTTAAGAACCAGGTCCGAGTCCTAGCTAGGATGGTTACTCTCTGGTCTGGGCTAAGTCACATTATGCCTCCAAGTTTCAGGTCTTTCACATACAAAGCAGAGATGACAACAGGGATGGTGGTAAGGCTCATATGATATGATGCACAGTAGATTAGGTAACTGTTGCAGCTGTAGCAGACAACCATAAACTTAGTGGCTTAAAACACTGATCTCTCATCTTACAGTTCTGGAAGTCAGAAGTCAAAAATGGATCTCACTGGGCTAAAATCGAGCTTCAGTTCTTCTGGAAGCTCAAGGGGAGAACCCATTTCCTTGAGTTTTCTAGCTTCAAGAGGCTGCGTGCATTCCTTGGCTCCTGGCCCCCTCCTCCATCCTCCAAGCCAGCACCATAACATCTTCAATGTACACAGTATGTGGACACACACACACACAGACACACATGCTTCTATATGGAGAGTTATTTCAAGGGACTGGTTTACTTGTGGGGGCTGGCAAGTCCACAATCTGTAGGACAGGATAGTTGCCTGTAAACTCTAGGGCAGGAGCTGAATCGGCAGTCCACAGTCAGGATTTCTTCTCGCTCAGGTAAACCTCTGTTTTGCTCTTAAAACCTTTCAGATGACTGGATGAGGCTCACCAGATTATCAAGGATAATTTTATTGATTATAATACAAACCACATCTACAAAATACGATCACAGGGATTAATGTAGATAAGGATACAGTTGACTCTTGAGCAACACGGGTTTGAACTGCACAAGTCAGGTGTACAAGGATAGTTTTCACTGAATACATACTACAGTACTACACGATCTATGGCTTCAGAACCACGGATACAGAGGGCCCACTATAAAGTTGTGCAGGGATTTTCTACTGTATGGAAGTTCAGCATCCCTAACACCTGCATTGTCCTAGGGTCAACAGCATATTGTTTCTTCCAGGGAAATTATGAGCTATGATTATGTTTTCTTTTATATGCTTGTGTGTATCTTCTGGAGTTAAATTGTTTGTTTTTTTTTTTTTTGCTTTTGCTATCTCTCTTTGTACCTATCTTTATTAACTCTTTCAAACTCTCTGACTTTGTGTAATATTGACACATTTTCAGTGTAGTCGAGTGCACTGGGTAATTAACCATTTCATTATTTTCAAGAAGACCTGCCATCTAGAGCAATCTATGCCTCTGTTTCTATATAAATTGGGGCATTCTAGAACTTCTGAACAATTGTTGTTCTAAGACATTTCCTTTGCTGCCTTTCAGGGAAATTCTGTATCTCTCTTCTGTGTTGGATCTCCTGTTACCTGGATCTCATGTCTTCTTTTGGTTTGCTCCCACATTTTATAGATTACACCCTTCATAGTTCCTGGGAAAGGATGTTACAGGTAAACTCCTTGTGCAGCTTTGCATATATACCTTCACATTTGATTCATAATTTAGCTTGTTATAGAAATCTAAGTTGAAACTAATTTGTCCTCAAAAATTTTTAAAGGCTGCCCTAATTTTATCTACTGTCCAGTGTTATTCTGATTTCTGTTCCTGATTTCCCTATTCCTTTCACCTCTTTATATACTTATGAGCTCTTTTTATCTTACTGGTTTGAAATTTCATGATAATGATGTGATAGTTTGATCAGACCGTTCAGTGTAGAAACATCTTCCTCAGGTGCAGGAATCTTTTTTTCTCTCCCTTCATCTGTGGGGTGGTGGCCACCTTGAAATAATTCTTTAATTTTATTTGTTCTCTAATTTTCTAACTCGTTATCTTTCTGTTCTATTTTATAGATTTCCTTGACTTTATCTTCCAATTGTCTACTGGTTCTTTTTACCCCCAAACATACTGTAATGATTAAAAACACAGATTGCCTGGGTTCTAGTTCTAACCCTACCACTTAGTATTTGAGTGGCTTTCAGCAAGTTACTTAACTTATCTAGCCTCAGTTTCCTCTCATGGAAAGTGGGGGTGATAATACTATGTGACTCTCAAGATTAAATGAGTTAAGATTTATATTTTAAAACACTTTCTGACACATAATAAACGATACACAGTTAATTTAAATAATTATAGGTGTCTCCAGTCCCAGCTGTCTAAAACACTGGTGAACATTAACAAAAAGTTATACCTTACATTAACCGTAACTGTGTGTCCCTACTTTCTCATACCCATTCACTCCTTTTAAAACCAGAAAGAAACACCCACCTCTCTATTTTGTCTCCAAAACAATTATTCGCATCACCCCATACACATATACACACACTGAGAAAATTCCCTTCAGCCATTTCTTACTTGGTCTACACATCACTCGACATGTTGGCTACGACCCTGTAGAGGAAACACATATCCTCTAGAAGTTATTCAGAGGAGAATAACCCTGTTATTAGGAGGACCCTGAATCTCGCCATTTGAAGAATGCTTGAAAAACTAGAGCTCCTTATCCCAGAGATGACTACTCAGTCGAGCAAGTCAGTGTTTTACCGTTGCCTGTGCAGCACCCAGTTCCTTCAATTGACAGTAACTTTCTAATTCTCCTTAGGAACACCATTCTTCCCTCACTATCAGTCTAAGTTGTTCAAGAGGGACTGACTCTACCCATTAGCTCCTGGAGGGAGGGGACACACAACTGGTCCAAAGAGGGCATCAAATTTCCTTGTTTCATTGATTCAGGAGTGGACTAACAATACAATTAACATTAATTTTGGGATTCTTCCAGATCTATTGGAAAGTCATGCTAAGAAATCTTGCATGACTCTGAAGCCAACACAGAGGAAAGACAGGCAGAGAGGACAGAAACAGATTACCAGCAACAGTCACCCTAAATCCACTTGTACCTGAAGCTATTCACTATGGGACTTTTCATTGATACGAGCCAATAAACTTCTACTTTTTGTAAGACAATTTAAGTTGGGATTCTGTCATTTTGAGGCAAAATAGTCCTAACTCAGGAGACATGATGAAAGCTGCCTTTATGGGTATGAAATAACAGTATAACTGAACTGAGTTCATTCACTGGGAAAATGTTTAGCTTATACCCATTCTGTGCCACAGTGTAAAGGGTTTCTGAAAAAATTCTGGTCGTGACAGATGATCAATTCATAAGTTGACCTTGGCCTACATAATACAGCAACATTTTATTAAGCCCAGCACTTGAAAGGATATTCTTTAAGGGGATAGGATTAAGGCAGGGATAATCTCTTCTACTCATATAAATATTTATAGTCATCCATTTCTTATTTTTTTTTTTTGAGTAAGGTAAATGCTTAAATGCTGTAAAAAGCATATCTCCTCATGATAAGTTAAGTAAAAGTGGTTTATAAAAGGAAAAGGGACTGGCCCAAGAAACTCGAGAGTACAGGAAAGAAAGAAAGGAGACAAGAGAATGTAAGAACATAGGCCCTGAATTCAGGCTCATCAGATTTTAAATCCTGACTCTGCCACTTATTAGCTGTACACTTTTAAATAACTGATTTCTTTATGCTTCAGGTTCCTCAGTTGTAAATTATCAACAGTTGTTACAAATCACAGATTGTTGTGAGGTTTAAATGAGCTTTCATATGTAAAAATATTTAGCATGTTTTCTGGCATAGATTTTACTGATATCATCACCAATAAATTGGGTTTAAATTTAAATATGTCTCCCCACTCCAACAGAATTTTTGACTTCATATGATTGTTTTATCCATTATGTTCTACCTTAAATTTTGTTTCTATTCTCTGAGAATATTTAAGAAAGATCTGCCCAATCTCTGTCTTGTGTGATTTAACTTGCTAGTTACAGGGCTTTAGCCAATAACCTTTGCAATCTTGAGGACCTCATGTCAAAAATATAAATGACTGTCATTGCCCTGACAGGAGAGAGAAAGTCATCCGTGTGATGGTTAATTTTATATGTCAATTTGACTGGACCACGGATGCTCAGATATTTGGTTACACATTATTTCTGTGTCTGTGAGGGTGTTTCTGGGATGACCTGAGCATTTCAATCAATGGACTTCAGTAAAGTGGTCTGCCCTCCTCAAAATGGGTGGTCACCATTCAATCCAAAATAGAACAAAAAGTCAGAAAAAGGAAGGATTCAGTCATTCCTGCCTGAATGATGGAGATAGGCCTTTGATCTTCTTCTGACCACCACAATCCTGGTTCTTAGACCTTCAGACCGAACTGGAACCAATCTTCAGCATCTCTGGCTCTCAGGCCTTCGACTTGGACTGAATTACACCACCAGCCTTCCTGGCTCTCCAGCTGGCAGATGGCAGTTCATGGGATTTTTTCAGCTTCCTTAATTGTATGAGTCAATTTCTTATAATAAATCTCTTCCTATATATATCCTAGTGGTTCTGTCTCTAGAGAATCCTGCAACTTAAACTGATACTAAGAGCTGGGTGCTGTAACAAATACCTGAAATGGTAAAAGTGGCTTTGGAACTAGGTAAGAAGTAGAGGCTATAAGAGTTTTGAGGTGCATGCTAGAAAAAGCCTACATCCCTATGAATGAAACTTTAAAGGCGATTCTGATACGAGCTCAGAAGGAAAAGAGAAGAGCTCATAGACAGCCTCAATCTTCTTAGAGAATACCTAAGAAACCCTGGACAGAATATTTGTGGAAATATGGACAGTAAAGGCCATTCTGGTGAGAGCTCAGGCTTAAAGGAGGAAATGAGGAACGCGTTATTGGAAACTGAAAGACAGGCAATCCTTGTTAAAAAGTGGCAAATCAATTGGCTGAATTGCGTTTGTGTTCTAGTGCATTGTGGAAGGTAGAACTTGTAAGCAATGGAACTGGATATTTAGCTGAGGAAGTTTCTAAGCAATGTGCTGAAGGTACAACTTAACACCTACTGACTGTGTGTAACAAAAGGAGAAAAGAGAGAAATGGTTTAAAGATGGGGTTGTTATTCTTAAAGGAAGCAGAACTTAAAGGTTTGAAAAATTCTCAACGTATCCATATTGCAAAAACGGAGAACACTAATGGTGTGGCCAGAAAATCATTTGATAAGTTTAGTGTGTATCAGCCATCTCAACAGAGATCAGATGCTGTTCTTCAAGACAATGGAAGAATGACACTAAAGCTTATTCAGAGAACCCCACAGTCTCACCACAGGATCAGAGTGCAATGGACTGGGGGCAGAGAAGTTTCAGGATGCTCCTGCCCAGTGCCTCAGGGGTGGGACCTCCATAGAAGACTGCAGTGTGGGCTGTGCCTTCTGGAGCCCTGGGGGGTGAGGCCACTCAGAAAAGCCATGGATCAGGAACCCCAGCCTGGAAGGTATAGGGCCCTAGCAGAGAACCATAGTGGAGATAGGGCCTAGGTAGAAAGTCATAGCTGTGGGGCAGTCTTACCAAATCATGGGGGTCATGTTTCTACCCCAGTGGGCTTGGAAAACAGAGTGTCAAGTCAAAGATTATTCTTGAGGTTTAAGGGCTCATGAAATCGCACCATTAGGTTTTCAACCTACTTGGGACCTGTCACTCCTCTCTTCTTTTGTCTATTTCCCTTTGGGAAAGGGACTGTCTATCGTATGCCTGTCTCATTGTTATAGTTTGGAAGCGTATAGCTTACTGGTTTCACAGGTGGTGAAGAAATTTGCCTCAGAATAAATCACACCTCGAAGTCTCACTCATATCTGATTTAGATGATATTTACATGAGACTTTGGACTTAGACTTTAAAGTGGATACTGGAATGAGTTAAGACTCTAGGGACACCTGGGATGAAATGAACGTATTTTTCATGAGAGAAGAACATGAATTTGGGGGGCCAGGGGCAGAATGCTATATACTGCACGTTTGTGTCCCGACCAGTTCATATGTTGTATTTGGAGGTACGACCTCGGCAGGGGTCATAAGAGTGGAGCCTTCATGCATGGGACTAGTGCCCCTACAAATGGGAAAAGTGCCCCCAGAGAGCAGCCTTGCTCTTCTGCCATGTGAGGACACAGCAAAAAGACAACTATGATGGGGATCATGGGAACTTCCAATAGTCAAGTTGGACAGAAATTGTGGGTAACCTGGGATCTACTACTTGTGACTGGCATTTTAAGTGAGGGGCAGTCTCATGGGACTGAGCCCTTAAGCTGTGGGGTCTGTGTAACTCTAGTTAGTGTAAGAATTAAGTTGAATTGTGCAATACACAGCTGGTGTCATGGAGAATTGCTTGGTATGAGAAAACAACAACTACAGCAACAATAAAACAGCCACCAGGTGTCAGAAATTTGAGTGTGACAGTGAGAGTAAAGTAGAATAAGTTTCTGACACAGCCTCAAACCCATATTCTTTACCACCAATTCAATATTACTCCCCCACGTAGGACCCACACTCTTGTCAACTTCATATGTGTGAATAAAACTATCTACAATTAGTGTAGGCCAGAATCCCAGGATGGGCAACAACTTAATTTGAAACTAGAAACCTTTGGGTTCCACTACTGAAAATATAACAAACACAAAAACATACATATACCTAACCTTTTGAGTTCGAAACAGAACTTTAAAAATAATTATAAATAATAAAACTAAGTAGTATTTAACTTATTGGTTTTGCTATTATCTTAACTAAAAGAAAATAACTTAAAAGTACCATAATTGTTCTGAATTTGATCAAATTCATCGTATTCAACAGATTGTATTTCATATAACCAATTTACTTACTCTGTTACTTTAGGCAAATTTTATCAACTGACTTGGAAATTTGTCCTTTATGTTAATGAGTTAATTTGTGTGTGTGGATATGAATTTATAAAGAATGTGAAAATGAAAAAAAAAAAATAGAAAATGCCCATGATTTATAAAATATTAAACCCAAATGTACAACTTTAAATGTTCAATCTCTTTTATTTCCAGGTGAGAAAAGTTAGAGCAAGAGAGGTCAAGACACTCTTGAACCTAATACTTTAAAAGAATGTATCAAAAAGTGACATTTGTCTATTGAATAACTCTAGGAGAATAGCAAATTTTGGCAATGTTATGTAGAAGCAATTGCTCTGATTTTTCTCACTTTTGGTGTTTTAAGTATAAATGTTTGGCATATTCTTACTATTATGTTCTCCAACATTTTACGACCAAAGACTTCATATTATATCTCCCTAGTCTCCATTTCTTGCTGTGACCATAATTCACTTTAAAATATTTTGGCATAGACCATGGATTAATATACGCATGTGTGATTTAGTTTTAGTATTGATATATAACCTGAGAATAGCTAGTTAGTATTTACCCCCATTTTAATGGAAAATGCTCATTCTAGGGGTAAAGACGCACATAGGAATTTTTTTTTAAATATCTTTATTGGAGTATAATTGCATTACAATGTTGTGTTAGTTTCAGCTGTATCACAAAGTGAATCAGCTATATGTATGCATATATCCCCATATCCCCTCCTTCTCGCGTCTCCCTCTCACCCTCCCTATTCCACCCCTCTCTAGGTGGTCACAAAGCACCGAGCTGATGTCCCCATGCGATGCAGCTTCTTCCCACTAGCTATCTATTTTACATTTGGTAGTGTATATGTCAATCCTACTCTCCCACTTCATCCCAACTTACCCTTCCCCATCCCCGTGTCCTCAAGTCCATTCTCTACATCTGCATCGTTATTCTTGTCCTGCGCCTCGGTTCATCAGAACTTTTTTTTTTTTTTTTTTGGTTCCATATATATGTATTAGCATATCTGTTTTTCTCTTTCTGACTTACTTCACTCTGTATGACAGACTCTAGGTCCATCCACCTCACAACAAATAACTCAATTTTGTTTCTTATTATGGCTGAGTAATATTCCATTGTATATATGTGCCACATCTTCTTTATCTAATCCTCTGTCGATGAACACTTAGGTCATTTCCATGTCTTGGCTATTATAAATAGGGCAGCAGTGAACATTGTGGTACATGACTCTTTTTGAATTATGGTTTTCTCAGGGTATATGACCAGGAGTGGGATTGCTGGTTCATATGGTAGTTCTATTTTTAGTTTTTTAAGGAATCTCCATACTATTCTCCATAGTGGCTGTATCAATTTACATTCCCACCAACAGTGCAAGAGGATTCCCTTTTCTCCACACCCTCTCCAGCATTTATTGTTTGTAGATTTTTTAAGATGGCCATTCTGACAGGTGTGAGGTGATACCTCATTGTGGTTTTGATTTGCATTTCTCTAATGATTAGTGATGGTGAGCATCCTTTCATGTGTTTGTTGGCAATCTGTATATCTTCTATGGAGAAATGTCTATTTAGATCTTCTGACCATTTTTGGATTGGGCTATTTTTTTTGGTATTGAGTTGCATGAGCTCTTTGTATATTTTGGAGATTAATCCTTTGTCAGTTGCTTCATTTGCAAATATTTTCTCCCATTCTGAGGGTTGTCAGTTTCAATTTCAGTGCTTGTGATTGGTCTGTTTATATTTTCTATTTCTTCCTGGTTCAGTCTTGGAAGGTTGTGCTTTTCTAAGAATGTGTCCATTTCTTCCAGGTTGTCCATTTTATTGGCATATAATTGCTTGTAGTAATCTCTAATGATCCTTTGTATTTCTGCAGGGTCAGTTGTTACTTCCCCTTTTTCATTTCTAATTCTGTTGATTTGAGTCTTCTCCCTTTTTTTCTTGATGAGTCTGGCTAATGGTTTATTGATTTTGTTTATCTTCTCAAAGAACCAGCTCTTAGTTTTATTGATCTTTGCTATTGTTTCCTTCATTTCTTTTTCATTTATTTCTGATCTGATCTTTATGATTTCTTTCCTTCTGTTAACTTTGGAGGTTTTTTATGCTTCTTTCTCTAACTGCTTTAGGTGTAAGGTTAGGTTCTTTATTTGAGCTTTTTCTTGTTTCTTGAGGTAGCATTGTATTGCTACAAATTTCCCTCTTAGAACTGCTTTTGCTGCATCCCATAGGTTTTGGGTCATCGTGTTTTCATTGTCATTTGTTTCTAGGTATATTTTGATTTCCTCTTTGATTTCTTCAATGATCTCTTGGTTATTTAGTAGTGTATTGTTTAGCTTCCATGTGTTTGTATTTTTTACAGTATTTTTCCTGTAATTGATATCTAGTCTCATAGCGTTATGGTCGGAAAAGATACTTGATATGATTTCAATTTTCTTAAATTTATCAGGGCTTGATTTGTGACCCAAGATATGATCTGTCCTAGAGAATATTCCATGAGCACTTGAGAAGAAAGTGTATTCTGTAGCTTTTGGATGGAATGTCCTATAAATATCAATTAAGTTCATCTTCTTTAATGTGTCATTTAAAGCTTGTGTTTCCTTATTTACTTTAATTTTGGATGACCTGTCCATTGATGAAAGTCGGGTTTTAAAGTCCCCTACTGTTATTGTGTCACTGTCGATTCCCCTTTTTATGGCTGTTAGCATTTACCTTATGTATTGAGGTGCTCCTATGTTGGGTGCATAAATACTTACAATTGTTATATCTTCTTCTTGGATTGATCCCTTGATCATTATGTAGTGTCATTCTTTGTCTCTTGTAATACTCTTTATTTTAAAGTCTATTTTGTCTGATATGAGAAATGCTACTCCAGCTTTCTTTTGATTTCCATTTGCATGGAATATCTTTTTCCATCCCCTCACTTTCAGTCTGTATGTGTCCCTAGGTCTGAAGTGGGTCTCTTGTAGACAGCATATATACAGGTCTTGTTTTTGTATCCATTCAGCCAGTCTATATCTTTTGGTTGGAGCATTTAATCCATTTACATTTAAGGTAATTATTGATATGTATGTCCCTATTACCATTTCCTTAATTATTTTGGGTTTGGTATTGTAGGTCTTTTCCTTCTGTTGTGTTTCCTGCCTAGAGGAGTACCTTTAGCATTTGTTGTAAAGCTGGTTTGGTGGTGCTGAATTCTCTTAGCTTTTGCTTGTCTGTAAAGGTTTTAATTTCTCCATCAAACCTGAATGAGATCCTTGCTGGGTAGAGTAATCTTGTTTATAGGTTTTTCCCTTTCATCACTTTAAATATGTCCTGCCACTCCCTTCTGGCTGCAGAGTTTCTGCCGAAAGATCAGCTGTTAACCTTATGGGGATTCCCTTGTATGTTATTTGTTGCTTTTCCCTTGCTGCTTTTAATATTTTTTCTCTTTGTATTTAATTTTTGATAGTTTGATTAATATGTGTCTTGGCATGTTTCTCCTTGGATTTGTCCTGTATCAGACTCTCTGAGCTTCCCGGACTTGATTAACTATTTCCTTTCACATATTAGGGAAGTTTTCAACTATAATCTCTTCAAATATTTTCTCACACCCTTTCTTTTTCTCTTCTTTTTCTGGGACCCCTATAATTCAAATATTGGTGCATTTAATGTTGTCCCAGAGGTCTCTGAGACTGTCCTCAATTCTTTCTCCTTTATTCTGCTCTGCAGTAGTTATTTCCACTATTTTATTTTCCAGGTCTCTTATCCATTCTTCTGCCTCAGTTATTCTGCTATTGATTCCTTCTAGAGAATTTTTAATTTCATTTATTGTGTTGTTCATCATTGTTTGTTTGCTCTATAGTTCTTCTAGTTCCTTGTTAAACATTTCTTGTCTTTTCTCCATTCTCTTTCCAAGACTTTGGATCATCTTTACTATCATTACTCTAATTCTTTTTCAGGTAGACTGCCTATTTCCTCTTCATTTGTTTGGGCTGGTTGGTTTTTACCTTGCTCCTTCATCTGCTGCATATTTCTCTGTCTTCTCATTTTGTTTAACTTACTTTGTTTGGGTTCTCTTTTTCGCAGGTGGTAGGGTTGTTTTTCCTGTTGTTTTTGGTGTCTGCCCCCAGTGGATAAGGTTGGTTCAGTGGCTTGTGTAGGTTTCCTGGTGGAGGGGACTGGTGGCTGTGTTCTGGTGGGTGGGGCTGGATCTTGTCTTTCTGGTGGGCAGGGTTGTGTCCGGTGGTATGTTTTGGGCTGTCTGTGACCTTATTATGATTTTAGCCAGCCTCTCTGCTAATGGGTGGGGTTGTGTTCCTGTCTTGCTAGTTCTTTGGCATGGGGCATCCAGCATTGGAGCCTGCTGGCCATTGGGTGGAACTGAGTCTTAGCGTTGAGATGGAGATCTCTGGGAGATCTCACGCCACTGTTATTAGATGGGGCAGGGAGGTCTCTGGTGGTTCAATGTCCTGAACTCGGCTCTCCCACCTCAGATTCTCAGGCCTGACACCAGGCCAGAGCACCAAGACCCTGTCAGCGACATGGCTCAGAAGAAAAGGGAGAACAAAAAAATACAAAAAATTTTAAAAACTAACATAAAAATAAGATAAAATAATTAAAATTAAAAATTAAAAAAATAAATTATTAAAATAAAAAATTAAAAAGTAATTTTAAAAAAGAAGAGAGCAACCAAAGTAATAAACAAATCCACCAATGATAACAAGTGCTAAAATCTATCCTAATATAAACATAAAAATCAGAAACAAGTCAGTTGCAGACAGCAAACCCCAGCTCTACAGTTGCTTCCAAAGTCCACCACCTCAAGTTTGGATTGATTCGTTGTCTATTCAGGTATTCCACAGATGCAGGGTACCTCAGGTTGATTGTGGGGATTTAATCCACTGCTCCTGAGGCTGCATGGAGAAATTTCTCTTTCTGTTCTTTGTTCGCACAGCTCCTGGGGTTCAGCTTAGGTTTTTGCCCCACCTCTGCATGTAGGTTGCCCTCAGACTTCTGTTTCCACCCAGACAGGATGGGGTTAAAGCAATGGCTGATTAGGTGGCTCTGGCTCACTCATGCCTTTTGGGAAATCTGAGGTCTTCTGCCAGGGTTCAGTAGGTGTTCTGTAGGAGTTGTTCCACATGTAGATGTATTTTTGATGTATTTGTGGGGAGGAACGTGATCTCCACATCTCACTCCTCCGCCATCTTGAAGGTCCCCAGTAGTTGCAGTCAGGTCAAATATTCAGGAAGTCTGATTGTGGAGGCTTGGCGAGTCCAAAATCTGATGAGGTAGGCTAGCAGGCTGGAGACAGACCGTGGGAAGTTGCTTTTTGCGTCCAAAGGTAGTTTGCTGCAGAATTCCTTCTTGCTCGGGGGAACTCAGTTTTGTTTTTAAGGCCTTCATCTTAAGGCCTTAAAAGCTTTAATGAGGTCCATCCACACCATGGAAGGTAATGGAGGGTAATCCACTCAACGTCCATGAATTTAAATGTTAATCTCACCTACAGACCCTGCGGGAGCAGGTAGCATTCCTCCAGTCCCTGGTCAGAGGGCCATGGCACCGGTGGCCCTCCTCTGCGAAGTGACCCCAGTTCTGTGCAAGGCCCAGGGCACCCTGGAGCTGGAGAAGCTGCAGTGCCACTTGTGGGCAGGCTTCTGTGGGGACGTACTGGCTGGGCTGCTGCAGTAGCGTGGGTGCTTCGTGGAGGCCGGGTGAGAGGCTGCTGAGTGTGTGGTACAGGCCACCTGGCTCCACACATAGTATTTAGCTGCCTTTCTCTCTAATCAAAATCAAAGGTTTGGTTAATTAGCATAAGAGATATTAGAAACACCCTTGTATGAAAATGGAAAGATGTTAAGAATATGGCAAGCCTAGAGACACCCTTTAGAATGGTGCCTAGGATTAGGATTCAGAAGTGTGTTAGTTTAAATATTAATGTGGAATATTTGTGTCACTTGACTCCAAGTATATGTTTGCACAACTCAAGTAGGCTTGTCCACCTCTAATGAACTTCTCATATGGTCAGGACTTGCCTGTCTACTTGCTTATATTTGTGGCAGACATCAGTCTGTGAATTACATTTTTCTAGCATATAACTCAGTTGTAATGTCATGAAGGAATATACCTATAAGCACGTACCTACTTCTAAATTATGGAGGCCACTGATGTTAACCAAAATCACCAGATAATTATACAAATGACCCATTAGCTCAGGTCAGTTTGCAAGAGCAGAGGTCAGTTTGCAAGAACATTCTCTGAAATGTTTTGGCTTTTGAACAGGGGCTATTTATGCACCATCAGGATATTCTGGAGCTAGATACATGTCAAATTATTGAATAGACTCTAATGCAATGGTTCCTGAGTCCATTTGGGCTGGAGTCACCTCAAGAAGGCTTAAAAACACAGGTGACTTTGTGGCTTCTCCATTGAAAAATGCCTCCTGTTTGGTTCTACTCTGCATGTTAATTTTTCTGATCTGGGTTCCATCAATACACAGAGATAGTACTACGTTTTTATTAAATTATAGGTCTGAGGACTCTGCCATAATTCTAATGAATTGACAGCAATCATATCACTATAATTATTACAATGTTTATTCTAGAAAAATATATAAAGTAACCTACATATCAAGAAATAGATTTCACTTAAAACTAAAAACTGTAGATATCTTCACCACTAATTTGTAGAAATTGGTTAAAAGGGAAAAAAATAAAGAGAGAGTGAAGGAATTTTCCCTGTAAAATGCATTTTACATTTAGAGTTATTTTAGTTTTGGAGTCATGCAATTAAATTCTCTATTCTAATGGCATAAATAAATAAACAAACACATGTGACAGTATAGCTCCAGATCTACTGAATTGGGATTTCCAAGAATGACACCTGGAAATCTATATCTATATATATGGTATCTGTATTTTTCTGAGTTCCCTGGGTGGTTCTCAAAAATCCAACTTGACACAACTTCATGAACCAGCTGCCCTTTGGAAATCACAGAGTAAAATGACAAAGTTTATTCTGTGATCCTATGTCTATATGACTCCTGGTTAAAGAAGCCTTTGCAAGATCATTTGAAATTTCCATAGTGGAGATGGCCAGGTAAAGAGACAGGAAAGAGAATCAAATGACGGATCATGGAGAAAGATGGTTGGTATTGGGGGATGGGGAGATGCTACAGGAATTCTAATGAAGGATTTCTTTATAGTCTGTGATAATTACAAGGGCCATCAAACAGACACTCTTCTTTTCTTGTAACTGAGAAATCAATCATAAGCTAACAGCTTATCTTTGCCAACTCTCAGTTAAATCCCTGGCTAGAGTTTGTCTCAAGTAAATGAATTTTTGTTATTCCTCCTAACTCTTGTTGGCAGAGCACAAGACATTTACCATCTGCTCAGCTTTGCATTGGCAGCAGGTATACATTGCCTATTTCCCCAAGGCAATGAGCAGAAAGAGGTAACACGTCACAGTAGACTTGAGGATGGGACTCCAATGTTCTGGCTATGCGATTCCACTGGAAAGGATTTCTGAAGCTAGAGGGGGCTTGCTTAGCTACCTGGAGCCAAGGACCTGACTCCTAGGCACTATACCAATGCCACTGGAGCTCTATGATGGTGGGAATTCAGAAATCTTTCTTACATAATTTTTCATCTGTTAAACTTTCTTTAAGCTTTTGCAGTTTAAGCCTCAGGTTTGCTGAGAGGTTACTTTCTGTCAAGCTCTCTGTATTGATGACTAAGACCCAGGGTTCCCTGCTCTCATAAAGCTTATAGTGTAGTATGGAAAACAAGTGAATAAGTAACTGACAGTCTTCTAAGTATTATGACAGGGATAACAGGTGCTCTGTAGGCACCTAGAATTGGAATTGAGGTGGGTGATGTCAGGAAAGAATTCTTTAAGTTGTTGTTTTGGTTTTGGTTTTTTTTGTTAGCTGGTACAAAGTAGGAATCTTGTCTGAGAAAGCCTAAATATACCCAACAATGTCAATATGCCTGAAGCCCAGAGGCAAAGGTGGAGAGTGGCAAGAGTTGAAGCTAAAAAAGATACTCAGAATCTGGATAATAAATATCTCAGACTATGCTATGGAGCTGGCCTTTTCTCCTTATAGCAGTAGGAAGACCCTGAAGGATCTGAAATCTGAGAATAAGATGAGGCCCACTATTTAGCCACAGTTTGCTTCAATGTATTCATTCATTATTCATTCAACAAAGATTAACAGTGCATCTTCTATTTGATAGCACTGCTATCAGCAAAGAGATTTAGTGAAGAACAAACATAAAAGGCCCATGTTCTCACCAAGCATGAAAAACAACACACACACTCATAAGATAATTTCTGACGGTTATATGTAGTGTGAGGATAATAAAATGGAACAATGCAATGAAGACTGACGGAAGCAGGGCATGCAAGGTTGCTTTCTGACAGTGGAGACAGAAAAGGCCTCCCTGAGGAAGAAATATTTGAGGTAATACAGCCCCATGAAAATCTGGGTAGATGATATTCCAGTCAAATGGAACAGCAAGGGCAAAAGCCATGATTAAAAAAAAAAAAAAAAAGAACTGGCATGTTAAAGGAAGGGAAGGAATATTGGGGTAACCTCAAGGTAATTTGGACTGGAGAAGTAGTTCTCATCACTGACTCCTTTTAACTGCTGGGAATACAGTATTGAACATAAGAGAATCTTTTCCCCTCCCCTCATATACTCCTTCCTACTCTGCTTCCTTTTATACGGATGCTAGACTTTTCCCAACATACAAAGTCTTGCTTTATTTCTTTGTTCATCCTTGATGATCCTGACCCTTTCTGATGTCTTCCAGGAACAATGTGACCAACTTACTCTGGATTTCCTAGGACTTGCCCAGTGTTAACACTGAAAATCTTACATCCCAGGAAGCCTCTCAGTCCCAGATCATCAAGGATAATTGGTCACCCTGTTGAGGAAGCCTACTCTGATCACCCTAAGGCTAGGGTACCACAGACACTCAATACTTATTTCCCACACCAATGTTTCTCAAGAGACGGATTTGAAGAAGCAGGAAGGAGCCAGATTACCAGGGCCTTGTGAATCACAGCAACAATTTTGGACTTTATTCAAAGAATAGAGGGGTATAACCCTACAGCACCAGCAATGTTATATTAGTTACCTACTGCTATATTGACAAATCCCTCCCAAATTTGTACGCATAAAACAAGAATCACTTACTTAACTCATAGTTTTTATGGGTCAAGAATTCAGGAGTGGTTTGGTTGGACAATTCTGGCTTGGGTGTCTCATGGGCTACAGTAAGATGTCAGCCAAAACTGCAGTCACCTGAAGGCTTCACTGGGCTGCAGGATCTGCTTCCAAAGTGGATCACTCCCATGGCTGTCAGATTGGTGCTGGCTGTTTGGAAAACCTCAGTTCCTCTCCATGTGGACCCCTCCACAGGACTACCTGAACATCCTCACAACATGGCTGCTGACTTCCTGCAGAGTGAGTGTCCCAAGAATTCAAAGTAGAAGCTCCATGCCTTATAACACTGGAGTCAGAAATCACACACTGCCCCACACTGGCCATGGTATTCTTTAGATCACAGCCTTGATTCAATGTGTGATAGGACTATGCAAGGGAACAAACCCCAGGAAATGACAATCATTGGGGACCATCTTGGAAGCTGGCTACCACAGATGTCACTCCAAATCCTGGTTTACTAACTCACTAAAGAATGCTCTTGGTCACAGAGGTAAATAGATGAATCAATATTATAGTTTTCCACAAGTTAACTTCTACGGATGGAACTACAACTTTAGAAGACAGCTGTAAACTACAAGCTACTGGATCTATCTTTTCACAGGTGCTTGAGGAGCTCATGATGCCCAGGTTATGCTCTTATTTTTGCCTTTAAGCATCATCAGACCTCCATGAATGGAATTAGCCTACAATATAGGCTAATTCCTATAATTTGTATAATACAAACCCACTCACTCATCCTACTGATTTTTAACTGGCCACCATATCTATACTGGGCAGAGCCAAGAAGGAAGAGTCACACATACCAAGACTTGGGACATTGATGTTTCTTAACTCAGGATACCAGGTAGTGAACTTTGTATGTGTATCTCTTTACAAAAAACTCATAGAAGGCTTGGAGTCAGAAGATGAGTTACAGCTCTGCCTCTACCTGAAATAACTCAAATATAAGAGACACCTGACAGCATCCCAAAAGTACAAAGCCTGTGAGGCAGAAGTGTTTGAAAATGCAGGGGGACAGGATAGTTACAGAGGAGTGAAGGGGGTAGCGGAGGAGTTCAGAGAGGTAGCCAGGGGCCAGATCTGCCAGGCCTATAATATAAGTTAGGATGTTGGATGTTTCCCAGTGTAATGGCAGACACTGAGAGTTCATGCATGGGAAAAACATAGTATGACTTCTTTTAAAAGGAACACTCTGTCTGCTCTTGTTCTTCTATAGTCAGCCAGAGAGTTGTCTGTCTGAAATACTACCTTAGGTATTCACATTCCCCTCCTCACTTCAACCAGGTCTCATATGTCACCTCACCAAATAGGACATCCCTAACCACTCTATGATAACCAACAAGGACCTACTGTATAGCACAGGGAACTCTGCTCAATATTCCATAATAATCTATATGAGAAAAGAATCTGAAAAAGAATGGATATATATATATATGCATAAGTGAAACACTTTGCTAGTAAACCTGAAACTAACACAACATTGTAAATCAACTGTAATACAAAATAAAAAATAAATTAAAAAAATAAAATAGTGGCTCCAACCCTGCTCACTCTCAGCTTCCTTACCCTGCATTGTTTTTCTTAATAGCACATATTATTGGATGTAACAATATCCTTGTATGTTTTAAAAGTTATTATCTACTCCCCTTTCTCAAGAGCAGCTCCTTGTTTTACGCATCGCCACCACCCTAACACAGCCTAGAACAATATCACAATTATTATTTGTTGAATGAATGAATTTCAAATGACCACTGAGAATTGTTTTCATGTCCCCAGTAAAGGCTCTCTCACTTCTTAAGTTCATTGGTCATAGATGACAAGCAGTCACATTAGATAAAAACTCATCAGTTGGCATGGCTATCTGGAAGGCTTTGTGGAAAGAAATTCTTAGGCCATATTTGGGACCAGTAGGAAAGAGTGTCGTGATTAATTACCAATGTCTATTGTGTGTGAGGGAGAAGAGCAGGTGAACTATCTGCTGTGAATCTTCCATCTACACATAGGTATTTAGTTTCACCTTGAATACGACTCATCAGCCTCTGCTTTGACTTTGACCATGTGTGCCCAGGCCCTATCTGCCCTATCTGACAGGTAGCTCGTTTTTGTTTTTTATAAATTTATTTATTTTTTATTTTTGGCAGTGTTGGGTCTTTGTTGCTGTGTGCAGGCTTTCTCTAGTTGCGGTGAGCGGGGGCTACTCTTTGTTGTGGTGTGTGGGCTTCTCATTGTGGTGGCTTTTCTTGTTGTGGAGCGCGGGCTCTAGGTGAGCGGGCTTCAGTAGTTGTGGCATGTGGGCTCCGTAGTTGTGGCTCATGGGCTCTAGAGCGCAGGCTCAGTAGTTGTGGCGCACGGGCTTAGTTACTCCGCGGCATGTGGGATCTTCCCGGACCAGGGATAGAACCCGTGTCACCTGCATAGGCAGGCGGATTCTTAACCACTGTGCCACCAGGGAAGTCCCTGACAGGCAGCTTTTTAAGGGCAGGAATTATGTGTCTGTGCTTCAGTTTCCCAATCTGCAAAACAATTAATAACAGCACCTGGTCCACAGAACGTGCTAAAAAATGTTAGTTGCTTATGTTACGATAATAGCGATGATGATGATGTTGATGATAAGAAGGAGGGGGAGAATGTTTCAATACCTAGGACTAAATACTACGGCTTACACACAGTAGGAAACAAAAACAGCTATTAAATAAAAGCAAATAAAAGTTGTTCTGGAGGCTAAAGCAGTGAGTGAGTTGCTAATGATGTATAAGCATTTGTTGTTTGTAATGACACACTTAAAACACGTGAGTCACCTTTCTCCCAGTTTAATGGGGTCTGAGCAAAAGATGGAGCAGCACTTTGACATTTGCTGTGGGCCTAAGCTCACGCCTAACAATAACCTTATCCCAGGTCAAGAAAGTTCCTAACAAAGAAGGTGAAGTATCACCTCCCAAGTCTGGGATGGATGCTTAATGACAGATGGAGGGAAAACCTTCAGCACCTTGTACCTAGGTTAACACTGTCCTCTTCCTCACCATAAATTCAAGAGAGCATCCTGAGAATGTGTGCCAAGGGGTCCCTGCTGGTTGAGAACCTTCTTCTGTGAGGTCCTTGGACAGTGGGAACAGATCCAGTGACCTTCAGGGACAAGCACAAAACGTCCATTTTCTCTCTGTCAGAAGCACCATAGGCATAAAAATACATCTGCCTTCACCCTAGTGATGCAGGGTAAAATCTGTTCTCCCTCTCTTTACCAGCCTGTCCCCAGTTGGTTATAGCCCCAGGTTAATTAAATTGGAGACCTCACTTCCTTTAAGCCCTTGAGATACCACCTATAATTACTCTGCTATTTAGAGATGTCACGTCTTTGCATTTAGGGTATCCAAAGTGCATTCAGTCCCTGAGGATGGGGAAATGGTGTTATAATAGAACTACAAGCAACTCCGCTTGGAGAAAGATAGAAATCCCAGGCAGCACTAAAGCACACAGGAAAGAATTCCTTCAGTGCCAGTCAAGTCATGTGCAAAATAATGATGTTAATCTTCCACTCTGTGCCACGCATAATGCTAGGGAGTGTATGAGTCATAAATGAAATGGTGCATGGTCCCCCCTTCAGGAATCTTATCCACAATTAGGGTAAACAAAACAGATCTGGAAGCAAATGAGAAAGCAGGTGTTTTTGACCAAGAAAAAAATCATACAAATAATAAGAGCATGGAATCTAGGCTTGGGATGCAGATAGAACAGCCTTTGAATCTGGCTCAGCAGTATGACTTTGGGCAATACTTCCCCTACCTGATCTTCAGTTTCCCTATCTGCTAATGGCAGGGCTTATTCCAGATTGGTATTATGAAGACTCGATGAGAAAATACATGGAAAATGCTCTAGTGTCATGGCTGGCACAGAGAAAGCACCCAGTGTGTCCATTCCCTCCACCAATATTTAATGTGTGCATAGGGCAAGGAATTGTCAGATGCCGCAGACAAGACAGATACAGTTCCAGCTTTCACATACCTTACATTCTAGAAGGAGCAAATGATTTGGAAGAAGCTGATAACACTTAACATCACCTGAGATCTTACTCTGTGCCAGGTCCAACAATAAAGCAAGTAAGCAGGTACTCTCACTATTTTCCCATCAATAAGATTTATGAAGAAAATGACAAGAGCTGCTCTGTTAAGGACCTGATGACCTGTTGGGGGAAGGTGGTATTCGAGCTGCAGTTTGAAGAGGCTGCAGAAGACTGCCATGCAAAGATCTGAAGAAAGAACATTCTAAACACAATGAACTCAGTAAGTGCTGACACTACTGTTAATATTCTAACTCAGTTCCCAGTTTTATGGTACAGGCTATAGGACTGGGAGGAGTTCAGTAAGTGATACACCAGAGTGGGATGGAGAGAACAGGAAGTTCTGAGGAGAGAGGGGTTTCAGCTGGATGTTGAGAGTGAGTGGTACTTAGCACAGATGACCAAATACAAAACCTAGCACTGCACTCATACAGCACTTTAAAAGAGGCATCAGAGGAACTGAAATTCATTTTGCATGTGTGTACGACCACTTTTGTGTGACAATGGCAGAGTTGAATGAATGGTTGAGACAGAGACCCATCCATCATCTAGCCCACAATACATAAAATATTTACCATCTGGCCCTTTACAGAAGAAGCTTCCCAAGTCCTGATTTAGAGGTTACAAAGTACATTTAAATAAATAATACGGTTGGGCCCTCAAGCAGATTTGGGGAGGTTGAGTGCTACTGGAAAGCCTGCTGATGGCACAGAAGTCCAGTGACATCCACCCTGGTCTTTCTCCAAAACTTAGAATGTAGCTGAAGGCATCTGCTTGGTACTCATTCAATCCTGGTTGAACATGAATGAATGAATCTGATGTCTCAGAGGGGTTTTCACATAAAATAGCTAAGAAGGTCTTCCTCACTTTACAGACAAGGAAATTCAAGAATTAAAGTATGTAAATATAAGACACTTGGTTGTTGTCTTAGCTTTTAATTCCCAGTTCAATGCCCTTTTCTACCGAGATACCATGGGTGACCTCAGATCTGGAATGCCCCCCTGCCAGCCCACACCAAACCTGAAGTATGAAGAGTGACTTCTTTCCTTGCCTTTAGCAAAGCCTCAGCCAAACCTCAGGTCTCTGATCACTCTGACACATGGGCCTAATTAATCACCGTATGGCATTACTTCTGCCAGACCACCTACTCTTGCCAACAACTCTGTTCAGGCCTGGGAGGATACAGGGGAAGGGTATTTGTTAATGATCACTCCCAGCCAGAGATCACTAGAAGCCCCACTGTCAGACACAATGTTATGACCTCTGGAAACTTCCTAAACGTATGTCTCTTTGACCTAGTCCATCACATGGGAAGTAAAAAGTCCTACCATTCAGGGGTTAATTGCTCCTTTGTGCATATTGGGAAACTTGAGCAAGGAGAAAATTTCTCAAATACTCTATATATTAAAGACAAAATGATGATATATCACCAGGGACAGTAGACTAAGGGTCAGAAGTCTGAGTAAGTCTAAGGCTGCAGTGAAATAGGTAGTTAAGAGTTTGGGCTGTGGAGACATTGCTGAGTTCAAGTCTCACCAGCTCTGCCACTCACCAGCTTTCTGGCCTTGGACAAGTTACAAGATCTTTCTGAGCTACAGTTCTTTCACTTGGTGAAATAGGAACAATGCTCTTACATATTTCATAGGATTACGTGGTCCACAGGGACCAGAACAACTTGTGCCAAGCATTCGTAAGAGTCCTTGTTAACAGAAAGCACTTGTTGATAAAAGAAGAAAATGACACTGATGCAAGTGATGTAGCAATGGTTCTGCTCTGACCACTGTCAACCAGGTGACTCTGTGCAAGGCATTGAACCCTCAAAACCTCAGCTCATTTATCTGTAAAAGAGGAACAATAATATTCCCTAGCTAACAGAGCTTCTGCAAGGACTAAATGACCTAAGGAAAGATAAAGTACTTAGCAAAGATCCTGGCATTTATTAATGGGTCATTAAATGTCACCAGATGAAAACAAATCCAACAGAAGATGTTAATAGCTGCCTGGCCAAGCTCACACAACTCTTTGGGGGAAAAAAAAAAAAAAGACTGTGAATATAAAAATGACTTTGATATGCTAAACTGCACCACATATATCACGGGTTGTCAAGATTATGACCCAGCCGAGGAAGCCGGTCTAACGTCTGTTTACTTGGCCTGTGATTTGCAGGTCATTCATGGGAGTTGAATGTTTCAGTGGCCAGGTGCTAAGTGAAGCTGAGGATTAATTAACCTGTGATCTATGACTTTTAATTATTGTTCTCAAGTCTCACCTTATATTTGCAAGTGACTCTTAAAAAGCCAAATGGCTGAGCAAAAGCATTTGGGATAGAAACATATTGGCTGAGAGACTCTTCTGTGTGATTTCACTCCCCTGATTAGATTTATGGAGAGAGAAGACACTTGCTGCTGAGCTGAAGGCTGGCCAGTTTACAGACTGGAAATTTAGGCTTTGGAGTTTAAATCCAACACAGGTGTTTGTACTACATATATGTGTGCACAAGCTCACACCAGGGCTGCTAGGCAGCATGGCATACTAGAGAAAGTATGGGCTCTGACGTCAAACATGACTCCAGATTCCATTATTCAATAGCTTTATGAGTTTAGACAAGTCATGGGGCCCTTGTGTGCCTCAAATGCTTCACTTAAATAGGAATAATCAAATCTACCTGGGAGGGCCGTGGCAAGACTGAAAGATGAAATATTTAGACACCTGCCATAACTGACAATCAATATATGGTTATAACTAGATCAACTGAATTTTTAAATGAGCCCTGTAATTTTATATATGACCCTAAGTCATTTAGTTGAGTCTCAAATTCACCATTAAGACAATGGGGCAAATCTAACCTACGCTGTGGATATTTTTAGCCAATTTTAACGAGTATTTATGCAGCATCTTCTCTGTAGCAGGTACAGAGGTAATTACAAGGAACACTGATGAACAGTAAAAGCACTGTCCTTTCCCTAAAGGAGCTAAAGTCCAAGGAAAGAGAAGCATTAAATATAGGACAACTACTTAGAATAGATGCGGTAAGAGATGGTCTACAGACTATAAAGGGAGAGCCTCCTTTGGATTGGGAAGTCAGGGAATGACTTTCAAAAGGAGTTACAGTTAAGCTTAGATCTTGACAACGAACAGGAGTAGCAAAGCAAAGAATGGCATGAAGGATGTCAGAAAGACAGGGCAACAAGTACAACGGCCCTGAACAAATAGTCGATGGGGAAACTATCCTCTAGGTCTTGAGGACGAAGTGGTAACAAGACAGATCATTTCAGATTGTGTGTTGCTCACATTAGGGAAAGAATAAGGAAGAAAAGGCATTTAAATTACTGAGCACAAGGCATGGCACAAACGCAACTTTCTATCTATCGAAAACAGTAATTAAGACCCATGCAGCAATGACAGTAATTGGATAAGTGGCAATACATGTCCCCAGGGAAAAATCAGCTCTACCTATTCAAGGCAAAGCATCGTAACCCTTTTTGCAGCTTATTTGGAAGAAAAAAAAAATCCCCCCAAAAAAAGTTTCCCTAAAAATTTCTGTTTTAAATCTTATGGTTACCAGCAGGAGAAGGAGGGGAGGGATAAATTGCGAGATTGTGACTGACATATATACATTACTGTATATAAAATAGATAACTAATAAGGACCTACTGTATAGCACAGGGAACTCCACTCAATACTCTATAATGACCTATATGGGAAAAGAATCTAAAAAAGAGTGAATATATGTATATGTATAACCAATTCATTTTGCTGTACAGCAGAAACTAACACAACGTTGTAAATCAACTATACTCCAATAAAAAATTTTTTTAAAAAAATTTTGTTTTAGAAAAAGAACACATTTGGAATTCATATTAGAATTTGAAGAACCTGGTTACCATTCAGTCTTCCCTTAGATTTGACCACCTAGTAAAGGTGGGATTTGGCACCAGGTCTGTGAAGTGGCGATCTTGGTCTCTCATACCTTCCTCAAGTGAACAATGACGGAGGGTTCATTGTTCCAAAAGGTCCTGCATGTTCCATTAATGGAAGGGTACAAGGACGACTAGGCAGGGCTACATTTGAAAAGATGTTCGGCCTCCATTTGGCAACAGCTAACACGGTCTCTGAGGTTCCCAGAAAGTCAGTGATTTTGAGTGCTGGAGCCAATGGTAGGGAGAACACAGATAAAACCCAGAGACAAGAAAAGAACTGCCCTTTCTCAGAGACATGGGTGACATGTAGAAAAGTCTTGTCTGGCTAAGTCCATCTCCCCTACTGATGCCGCAAATGGCACCATGGATGACTGGTTCTTTGGTTCGAGGAGAGCTGTCTTGTAAACACCTGGCAATTGACATTAAGCACTCCACAATCATATAGGCAAAGAGATGTTGTTTTTCTTTATTTAAAATGAGTTAGAACTTGGAATGACCTATTCCAAACTCCCCCCCCTTTTTGAGGTCATTCAGACCCAGAGACATGAAGTGAAATGTTCAAGGTTACACATCATGGCAGGGACAGATCCAAGACCAGAACCCAGATTTCCTAACTATGATTTCCTATCCTGGACTTTCTCTCTCTAAATCCACTTTCTGCAAATCATTTTATTTTCCCAAGTTATTTCTCCGCCAATGGACAATAGGGCAATTAGATAGCGGTAGTTCAGGAGCTGGTAGTTGAGACAGAATTAAGGAATAAGAAGGAACAAAGCACTCAGAATAATTAGAAACTTTCCCTCGAGTTGTCCCCTTCCCAACAGGTTTTGCCAAGCCTCTAGAAATCTCTTCTTTGGCATCAAGAACCCGCTGATAACAAGTAGTGAGAGCAGTTTCATCTCTCACACACTGCCTGGGGCTCAGGATCATAAAGGCTTTAAGTTTTTCTTTCTGGCTGCTGGTTTCCTTCCACTGAGATGCATTTCAGAACTCAGCCAGTGCCTCAGAGGATCATTTCCCTCCTCCCTTTTATGAGAGTTATCAAACATTTTCCCCTGAACCTTTCTGTGCCCTCCCACAGTCTAGAAAATGAGGCTCTTTGCTTTGAGAAGCAACCTGTAGGACATTCTGTTTCTTGAAAAGTTCATGCAATAAGAGTGGCACCCTTTCTTTAAAGACGCTTTTAAGAAGAGACGCTTTTAAGAGTCAACTTTTCCTTGGGCCTAAAGTTGTGTGTATATAATGCTAGGCTACCAGCTTGCTAGCAACTGTTCTTGAACCTGTAGACTTCTTTTTAAATGGCCCAATCTGATACCTAAACATCTCTCCACCTTTCTGATAGGGCGGTGGAGAGACCGAAACAGAAACTGTCTCTTTCATGAGAGAGAACCGTGAGCTTTAGGACACCATATTCTAATCCTGGCTCTGCCAACTCTGGTTGACCTGGTCATCTTAGCCGAGCCCCTTTTCCTCTCTGAGCCTCAGTTTCATTGTCTAGAAAAGTATTTTGTTTGACCTTCACAGTGCTGTTTTTATGCTTTTCTTTAATATCAAAATTTTTAAATTATAATTTTCATATAAATATCCTTACCTCCCCTAAAAACTAGAAGACCTAACCAACTGGATTAATAATACTACATGAAAATCTGTGGAGCTCTATAGTGGCTGCCCAGTGTAAAAGGGTGTGTCTACTGTGGTTCAATCCGGTCTCCACTATGTCTCTATGCCTTGATTTGCTTATCTATCTGGATCCAGTAAATCTTGGAGCTTCTGATCCTGGACTTAGGAGTAAGTAGCTACACCTGGCAAAACATCCCCTATTCAGGCACAGTTTATACATTCATAAAACATTACTGGCTGTATTGGTTGTGTGACTCTTTTTCTAGCATCTCAGATTATAGCACTTTCATAGTAACTCACAATTTTCTATGCAATGCTTTTACATTTTAATTAAGGCTGCTGGACTATTTGCACCTAGTATTTTTATTCTATCAGTCCCAGGATGTTTCATTTGCTTCTCACTCGTTAAAACCCTTTGTCCGTAATAATCATGACTTTGATCTTCGTCTGTGTGATCCTTAACTAACATTCCTTTAGGGTTTTTCCTAGCTTTCTCAGGAGTTCTTATAAATTTTAAGTTAAACTTACAGTCTATGAAACTTTTAGATCTTAAATTAGTACTCAAAATGCATACAATTATTTGATTAGATGTGTAGAAATGCATTCAAGTCTTATGAACAGTCATTTTCTTCATGTCACCTATCATGCCAACAGATAAATTAAGAAGTAGCATTCTGAAAAAAGAAAATTACAGACCAATATCACTGATGAATATAGATGCAAAAATCCAGAACAAAATACTACCAAACAGAATCCAACAACACATTAAAAGGATCATACACCATGATCAAGTGGGATTTATCCCAGGGATGCAAGGATTCTTCAATATACATAAATCAACCAATGTGATAAACCATATTAACAAATTGAAGAATAAAAACCATATGATCCTCTCAATAGATGCAGAAAAAGGTTTTGACAAAACTCAACACCCATTTATGATAAAAACTCGCCAGAAAGTGGGCATAGAGGGAACCTAACTCAACATAATAAAGGCCATATATGACAAACCCACAGCAAACATCATTCTCAAAGGTGAAAACCTGAAAGCATTTCCTCTAAGATCAGGAACAAGACAAAGATGTCCACTATCACCACTATTATTCAACATAGTTTTGGAAGTCCTAGCAATGGCAATCAGAGCAGAAAAAGAAATAAAAGGAATACAAATTGGAAAAGAAGAAGTAAAACTGTCACTGTATACAGATGATATGATACTATACATAGAGAATCCTAAAGATGTCACCAGAAAACTACTAGAGGTAATCAATGAATTTGGTAAAGTTGCAGGATACAAAATTAATGCACAGAAATCTCTTGCATTCTTAAACACTAATAATGAAAAATCTGAAAGAGAAATTAAGGAAACACTCCCATTTACCACTGCAACAAAAAGAATAAAATACCTAGGAACAAACCTACCTAGGGAGACAAAAGACCTGTATGCAGAAAACTATAAGACACTGGTGAAAGAAATTAAAGATGATACCAACAGATGGAGAGATTATACCATGTTCTTGGATTGGAAGAATCAATATTGTGAAAATAACTATACTACCCAAAGCAATCTACAGATTCAATGCAATCCCTATCAAATTACCAATGGCATTTTTTACAGAACTAGAACAAAAAATCTTAAAATTTGCATGGAGACACAAAAGACCCCGAATAGCCAAAGCAGTCTTGAGGGAAAACAACGGAGCTGGAGGAATCAGACTCCCTGACTTCAGACTATACTACAAAGCTACAGTAATCTAGACAATATGGTACTGGCACAAAAACAGAAACATAGATCAGTGGAACAACATAGAAAGCCCAGAGATAAACCCACGCACCTATGGTCAACTAATCTATGGACAAAGGAGGCAAGGATATACAATGGAGAAAGGACAGTCTCTTCAATAAGTGGTGCTGGGAAAACTGGACAGCTACATGTAAAAGAATGAAATTAGAACACTCCCTAACACCATACACAAAAAGAAACTCAAAATGGATTCAAGACCTAAATGTAAGACCAGACACTATAAAACTCTTAGAGGAAAACATAGGAGGAACACTCTTTGACATAAATCACAGCAAGATCTTTTTTGATCCACCTCCTAGAGAAATGGAAATAAAAACAAAAATAAACAAATGGGACCTAATGAAACTTCAAAGCTTTTGCACAGCAAAGGAAACCATAAACAAGACGAAAAGACAACCCTCAGAATGGGAGAAAATATTTGCAAATGAATCAACGGACAAAGGATTAATCCCAAAATATATAAACAGCTGATGCAGCTCAATATTAAAGAAACAAACAACCCAATCCAAAAATGGGCAGAAGACCTAAATAGACATTTCTCCAAAGAAGACATACAGGTGGCCAAGAAGCACATGAAAAGCTGTTTAACATCACTAATTATTAGAGAAATGTAAATCAAAACTACAATGAGGTATCACCTCACACCAGTTAGAATGGGCATCATCAGAAAATCTACAAACAACAAATGTTGGAGAGGGTGTGGAGAAAACGGAACCCTCTTGCACTGTTGGTGGGAATGTAAATTGATACAGACACTATGGAAAACAGTATGGAGGTTCCTTAAAAAACTAAAAATAGAATTACCATATGATCCAGCAATCCCACTACTGGGCATATACCCAGAGAAAGCCATAGTTCAAAAAGACACATGCACCCCAGTGTTCATTGCAGCACTATTTACAATAGCCAGGTCATGGAAGCAACATAAATGCCCATCGACAGACGAATGGATAAAGAATTGTGGTACATATATACAATGGAATATTACTCAGCCATAAAAGGAACAAAATTGGGTCATTTGTTGAGACATGGATGGATCTAGAGACTGTCATACAGAGTGAAGTAAGTCAGAAAGAGAAAAACAAATATCGTATATTAATGCATATATGTGGAACCTGGAAAAATGGTACAGATGAACCGGTTTGCAGAGCAGAAATTGAGACACAGATGTAGAGAACAAACGTATGGACACCAAGGGGGAAAAGCAGCAGGGGGGTGGGGGTGTGTGTGATGAATTTGGAGATTGGGATTGACATGTATACAGTGATGTATATAAAACTGATGACTAATAAGGACCTGCTGTATAAAAAAATAAATTAAATTAAATTAAAAAATTAAAAAAAAAAAGAGGTAGCATTCTGTCTAATCAGTAGAAGCTTGCCCATCTACTTCACCATGAAAACTGCCAAACCAAACTTTGGCAATATGAAGAGAAGCATTAGGAGAATTGGGGCAGATAGTATTAATTCTGCCTCCATGGTAGAAGAAATTTAATAAGGGGTTGATTCCGGATTCAACTTGATTTTTTTCAAACTTCAAATTTTGTGTTTTTAACCAAACTACAGGATCTGATATACCTAACCACACTATAAATTCATAAAGGCAGAGATATACCTTATTCATATATATTTTTTTAATTGTCACAATATTTGTGTCACCATTACAGGGTCTCGCCCCTTGGTGGAGGAAGTAGCAGAGTATTTTGGAGAAAGACTAGCTCTGTCTCTATACCTCTGTAGCCACAGTTGACAGCATTCACTACTTTTCTAAAGTTCAGAAACAAATGCAAAAATCAACCTACCTACATCAGATTGGACAGAAAGGTTATTTTTCTTCTTCATCGTTATGTATAAGATGCTTCTCATTGTTGTACGTTTGGGGGCTGTTGTTTGGACTTTTTAATATTTTAAGTGGTGCTCATTTATTATATTTGAGGCTTCAGGCTATGTTAGCAAGAGGTACAATTTTAGAAATCTGAAAAAAAATTAAATGCCATTTGCTAAATAAATAATATGTTAAAATATAGATTCTCAATATAGAAGTACTGTTTTCCTTCTAAAAGAAGTGTTAAGTATTTTCAGTAGCCATCAATAACCACTAACACTTATAGAGAGCTTACTATTTTCTAGGATCCGGACTAGGCACCTTTTATGCAATATCTCTTATAATTCTCACAATAATCTTATGATGTTCATATTGTTTTTTCCTCCATTTTGTAGTTGATGAAACCAACTTTCAGAGAATAAATAAATTGCCCAAAATGGCAGAGTCCATACAAGGCATCTCCAGGGCCCACTGCTCCAGTGGCTGGATCTAAACCACCTCATTATGCTGCTTCTCAAATCAGGGACTTCTAAAGCCCTGCCCAAGCCTTGGTTGTTCCTCCTTGGAGTTCTAACTATGTAGACTGATAAGCAAAGGTCAATCTGACCACAACTTACCACTTTGCAGATTTATTTCATGCTTCTTCCTTTCACGCTGCTGTTGTTCAAGTAGATCTATATTTCCTTATATATTAGCCATTTCCAAACTCTAGGCGACACTGCCCCTCCTCCGTCTCTAGTACAGCTTCTCCTCTCCCATCTCAACTGATTCCAGCAAAATCTAATTCTATTCAGTTCATTGAGAGTTATGAACTGTGGCACCAATAATAAAAATCATTATCCTGAGCTGCGGTGCTATGGTGAGGATGTGAACACACGGCCAGTGGTCTGAATTGTATCCATGGAAACCAGCAGCAGTGGTGTGGAGTTTGATTGGTGATGCTCTGGTTCCTGACCTCTGTACTGTTTCTACATGCACCAGCTGGCAGGACCTTCTTGGGCCACATGAACGAGACAGTCAGTGTTGGAACAGAATGGCAATAAGGCTGCTAATCTATGAAGAGGGCAGGCCACACAAATTCAGGCCACAGAAGGTGACAAAAATCGTATTTTCAGATTCTGTCCCTGTGCTACAATCTCTGTGGCATGTCCCTGGTTCTTCTTGTTGCCACCTCTCAATTGGCATCTATATTCATTATCTTGTGTTGTTGGCATTTTCCCCATGTGTTCATATCATAGCTCATTTCTTCAATTTAATATGAAGAAATAAAGGAAGAATTTCTGTAATGTAAAATTTTTAAAAAAGGCTCTTAGAAATCAATGAAACAATTAGGCAAATTAGAAAACGGGCATAGGCGGTTCAAAGAAAGCCAGATAACATGAAAAGATGCTCAGCCTGAAATGTGTTTAAAGAAAAGCAAATTTTAAAAATGGCCTAGCATTTTCCACCTATCTAATTGATAAAATACCTTAAAATTTGGTAGTGCTCACAATTGGCAAAAGTATGAGATACTTGGTATACTCTACTACTGAGTGTGTGTATATACACACTACCAATAGGTAACACTAGTACATTTTTTGCATTTTACTTTATGTATTTCTATCTCAATATAAGATAAATTGGCATGACACACAGAGGACAGTTATACAGTATTTATCAAAATTTTAAATGCACATATTCTTCTGTCCAGTGATTACAGTGCTGGTGACTTCCTATGACTCTCCTCTTACAAAGATGCTAAATGTAAAAAGGAATGCATAATGAAAAAATTGTTTTCAATAGCTTAAATCTGGAAATGACCTACCAGTGCTTTCAGACATAACTAACTAAATATTAAATACTAAATACCAAACTAAATCCCTCCTTGGTGCAGAAATTCCAAAGTAAATGGTATTTAAAAAATTGTGGGAAAACTTGAAAGCAGAGGTAGCCTGTGATCAGCTTTCTATTTGGAATTCCAGAAGGAGACTTCCAGGTTGGGTGGGGCCGAAAAGGAGTGGCCTCAGAAAAATAGAAAGAATGATACTGCAGGTGGAGGCCAGCGGGGCTGTTCAGCACTCCTGGGCTTGCTCTATAACCACCTCTGCTCCCAAATGCTGCTCTCCACCCTCAACGGTGCTCTTGCGGGCATTTGCAGACATGCACAGAGCAGTGAAAATCTGAACCACAAAACAAACATGTTCCCAACATGTCCCGGTATCAAACAAAGGGACACTCTGCCTTCTCGTTTTAGTTCTCATACTGTAAACAAGTATCCCTTTTTGTACTCTATTGAGTCTCACGTTTTCCACATTTGTGTGCTTTTAGTTGCTGCTATCACTGTTTAAAATAGCTCCCTGAGCGCACAGTGCTGAAGTGCTGTCTAGTGTTCCTAAGCACAAGAGGGCTGTGACGTGCCTTCTGCAGGCATGAAGTTACATTGCTGTTGGCCGTGAATTCAATGTTAATCAAGTAACAATGTATATTAAACATGATGTCTCCGAACAGGAACACACATCAAACAAAGTTATGTATTGACTAGTTGATGAAAATGTGACCAGAGGCCTGTAGGAACTTAACTCTTTATTTCACTTAGGGGTAATGGTTCTATCACTAAGTCAGTGCTCGTGGCAACTTTGTGGGACATAACTACCCACAGCACAGACAAGGGCAACAAGTTTCGAAGTAACCTGTAGGAATATAGATCATCACTGTGCTGAGAGCCAGTCAGTCCTTTCCGTGGGTTTTTTTTTTTTTTCACTTTTATAAATGTTCATTTTATTTTTTATACAATTTTTAAAGGCTACACTCCATTTACAGTTGTTACAAAATACTGGCTATATTCCCCGTGTTGTACAGTACATCCTTGAGCCTCTCTTACACCCAATAATTTGTATATCCCATTCCCCAACCCCTATATTGCTCACCCCCACTGGTAACTGCTAGTTTGCTCCCTGTATCTGTCAGTCTGCCTCTTTTTTCTTATATTCACTAGTTTGTTGTATTTTTTAGATTCCACATATAAGTGATATCATACAGTATTTGTCTTTCTCTGACTTATTTCACATGGCATAATGCCTTCTCCTGGCTATATATCTGAAAGGAGCAAAAACACTAATTCAAAAAATATACGTGGGGTCTTTATAAGAGTTGAACAGACCCTACTACAGAGGCTTGGTAGGTGCAGGGGGTAAACAGGCAGCCCAGTTCAGGGACTGGATGGAGAACAGGGCCACATTACAGATCGATAGCACCTCCTAGGGTGGAGATGGTCCAAGACAGCAAGAATGTCTGATTGAGTCCTGTGTTTAAAGGAGGGAAGAAGCTCTGCACATACTGACATTAGAATATGTCCCACATTTGTATTTTAAATTTAAATAAGCCACCAATTAGATATACATAAAATATATATTACATATATGTATATGAAATGAATCTGTAGGTTAAAAATATATCTATACACACCTTTCCTATAAATACATACAATATTTTTGGAAAGATGCACAGAAAAATATTGTAAAAAATACTTTCAACCATAAGCTTTGTCAAGGCAGGGACTGTATCTGTCTTTTTCCAGTTGTATTCTGTGCCCAGCCTGCTGCCTTGCACATATTACATATTGTTTTAATATTTGTTGAATGAATAGGTCACTGAATAAAAATGAGAAGGGGGGGTGTCAGGAGGATTTTCTTCCTATTTTTACATCTCTGTCGTTTGCATTTGTTAACATGGGCACATGTTACATTCAGAATTTAAAAAACAATCTGAAATGATTATACCCCTGTTTATCCTTCAAAGGTTGCTAAGCCCCTTTCAACGTCACAATTATATTTTCTATTCCCTGGTAACTAGTCTATCTCCTCCCACTCCTTTCTCTAATCCATAAAGAGAGACAGAGTGGTTTCTCTAAAAATCGTGTTGGTACACTGGGACTAAACTTCAGCTATAGATTATCTGACCAGAGGTATGTATTTGACACTGTCTAAGCTGATCTGATTCTCTCCCTTGTGAATGTGAATTTGCATTTGTTTGAAACATTATACATTAGAGTCTTTGCATAGCCAGAATCATAAATTGTGTATGTGGGAGTTACGGATATCCACTGTGGGCCATGAATAGCAAAGCAAGCCAATCATTTGAGAAAGAAGGATAAGGCAGACAGGAAGAGAGAAGCCTAGAAGCCATGAGAAGCAGAGTCTGGATACTCAAGGCTCCTGACATCTTCATATTTTCCGTCTCTTTTTGATGGCCAGTTGTATCACCTCTTAGGTCCTGTAAGATACTCTTCTACCTTTGTAACAAAATAAACAATTATTTAGCATGAGCCACTTTTAGCTGGTTTCTGTTAAATAGCCATTTTAGAACTGTGACCCCTACATGTCCCCACTGCCTCAACAATAAACACTAAGCATTACTGTCCATATACAAAGCCATAGAGAAGACCTTTCAAGACTTGGCCCTCACCTACCTCTGCATCTTATTCTCCTCCTACTCCCTTACACATTCCCTTCCTGCAGTGCCATGGGGTACCACTCCACCCTTTTCATTGAGCTCACATTGACTCTGTTCAGCGTTCATTTCTTTGGAGAAGCTTCACACAGCCACTGTGGTCACCACTACCACTACTGCCACCATCACTGTATCCGGGTGACAAAGCCCAATGTGCCTCCTTCTATAAAAGGGGCACTCATCACACTAAACCCCATCAGTCTTCCACGTTTGACACTTCTACTCAACCGCAGCTTCCTTGAGGATGGAATCCTCTGCATTCGCAGCTTTATCGTCCGCGTTTAACATGGTTTGTGCCTCTCACGTTCAACCCGTATTTACTGAATTAATGAATTTAATGAATTACTCTTTCTGTATCCATGCCCTACAGAATCTTAAATTTCCATAGAAGTTCCATATTTCATGAATTAAAATATCTAACAAAAATCTAAACAATGAAAAATTGTCCAACCTGATACTTTTATATGCCCAATTGTATGAGTTAAAGATACAGGTAGAATTGGTGGGTGCCGTGAACACACACAGACTTGGGTAGCTCGAGATACACCAAATTGGAAAATGCCAGGAGAGGTGAGCTAATTACAATTGATTTCAAACTGTGTATATGACAACCAGACATCAGGCAACAGAAACAAGTCTCATAACTGCAGACTTTTCATAGTTACAGGAAATCTTCTTGAATCCAAAAGATAAAAATGGTAAGATATCCCTCAAATCAAGATAATGGCTTCCTCCCTACTTTAACCAAGTTGCTGTACTTTTATCTTTCTCATATACTACCTCACTTCATGACGAGTTCTAATCTCCTCCATCTTCCTGGTTTTAGAGATGAGGAAATGCAGATACAGATAGAAGTGGTGAGACCAAGGTGAGAAAGCCAACTAGCAGCTGAGCTAGGACCAGAACTCACTGCTTGCAGTTGCCTCCTTTGATCCAAACTGGCTTCCCTCATCTTTCATAGAGAGTTTGCAGCTCAGTCTCAGTGCCCTGAGCCCCTGAGCCCACCTAGAATTTAATCTTGCAGACTTGCTGAGCTCTAGCCCCTGGATAGCAGAGGTATGTAAAAGCCAAAAGAAATTTTATTGGAAACCAATCTCACGGGCAGAAATCAAAATGGCATCAGCTACAATAAATAACTGCAGTTTAGTCTTGAAGTAAAGGCTGGCTGTGTCTTGAGCGAGGTCAACTTTTGGCATCCACAAGAAATAAATATAAGGCAGCTTATCTTTTTGAAAGCAGGAGACTATAAAAACACAATTGCCAGAATGGGAGAAAATTGAAGCTGATTTCCATGGCAACAAAAGAGTTACGCAGATGAAATAGGGGCACATAAAAATCTATGCACGATACATTAAAGGGAGAAAAATGGAAAGTAAACAACAGGGATTGGCATTCATCAAAAATTACCTGAGAGAGGTGACTACCACCAACACTCCTTGAGTCTGGGAGTCAGGAGAGAAAACACTTTCAACTAGAAATCCCAGGTCTGGCTACTGCAGTCTAAAAATGCCTTGGTGGTTACTGCCCCCCTATACTTGTGTGGGGTGGACTCTTCATTTATCATTTGGGTACTTCCTACAGCAAACTTTGATAGACACATTGAATTTCTCGGTGAAAGTTTTGGTGTGGGGTGACTGGACACCTCAATAATGTCAGAAGCCTCTCAAAACCGTCACTTTTCTCTATCCTACTATCCTCACCTTAGTTCAGGATCCCATATTACCTTCCTGCTCAGGGTCTTTCCCCATTCGGGTATGTTTGCCAACCTGCTGACCTTCTTCTAAAACGAATCTGAGTCTGGATCACCGAAAGCCCTTTCTGTGGATCTCGACTGCCAAACTCCACAGCACGGCACACCAGCTCTTCATATTTTAAGAGCAGGCTCCCCAACCCATGTCATGTTCCCAGCACTCAGGACCTGCCTTTCCCCCATCATGTCATCTTTCTTAGGACTCCCATCTTTGCACCCGCTGCTCTCCTTGTCTGCACCATCTACCTCTCTATGAGGATGTTCTCCATCCCTCTCTTGCCCAGCTTTCCCTAATTGAGAGCAGCAGACCTCTTCCTGGAATCCTCCGCTAACTGCTCTAACCCCTTAATGGCCCAGATGTTTCTGATAAGCTGCTCCCCTGGTACTCTCTGCATGCACTTATTACAAATGCTTATTATACTGTATTGCAATCGCAGGCTCTCTTTCCAGTCTCCCCCGCTAGGCTGTGAGTTTGTTGTGATTTGTCTGTCATCACGGCCCTAGCATCCGGCACAGAGTACACATTCAATACATACTTATGGACTGAAATGAACTAAAGATAAATATCCCCCATGAGTGTTTGCCCAGGTCCTTTTGCATGCCATTCCTAACTGGAAGCTCATTTGCTCTAATAAAATCCCAATCCATTCTTCATAGTTCAAACATGTAGGAAGTTCTTCCTCATTTTCATTTTTTAGGTTCACATATTTGCAACCTTTATGAATCATTACATTATGCTTCATTATTTAGAATTTCCACGACCTTCAAGAAAGCTCCTAATGGCCTCTTCCTACTACTCAATTGCTCATGAAAGAAAATTCATAGAAACATAGAATCCAATACTCTGTGTGTCCTTTTGGTATTTACCCACTACCTGGGGCTGCCCCTTAGAGTACTCTCAATCTACAGGGAAAATGAGTGAAGGCAAAGAAATGAAATGAATGAGAGAAAATAAAGCCTATGACCACACAAAGACTTACACACCAATGTTCACAGAAGCTCGTTTTAATAGTCAAAACTAGAAACAGCCCAAATACCCATATCGAAAGGTGAATACATAAACAAATGGTAGCATATTCGTACCATGGAATACCACTGAGCAATAAAAAGGAAGAATCTAATACAAGCAACGAAACAAATGATCCTCAAGATAACATTGAGTGAAACTAATCAGGCAAAAAAACATCTATTGTGCTATTCCATTCATATGATTCTAGGAAATGCAAACTAATCTATAGTGGCAGAAGGCAGTTCAGCAGTTGCCTGGTGTCAAGGAATGAGGAGGGAATGGAGGGAGAGATTAGAAAGGGCCAGGAGGAAACTCTGAGATGATAGATGTATTAGCTAACTTGATTTTATGATGGTTTTGGAGGTACATACATATATCAAAACTCAACAGTACACTTTAAATATATGCTGTTTATTGTATGTCAATTATACCTCAATGAATGAAGGAAGGAAGGAAAGAGGGAAAGATAGGGAGAGAGGGAGAAGGAAATTAGCTGAAATATTGCAACTGTGATATTTCCTTCAGTAAACTAACGTTCTACCAGGAAAACAAAAAAAAAAAAGGCTTACCCAGGGATGTAAATCTCAATGTGGGGATAAATAGGGGAATCCAGTAAGATTTTTCTACTCTCTAATCATACAGGAAGATGTTGATAGGACCATATTTCCAGGCACTAACAGGTAGGAAGCAACAAATCACGAGTTCCCTCTACTCCCTATTTTTTTGTGCCATGGCAATAGTCTTCACAAACCAGTGATGGCTCTCTATGGGCAGAATCAGGCCTTATCTCAGCAGGTATTTGGAGAAGCTCTAAAACATGGGCTTTGAACATTAAAATTATATTTTACAGTTTTATTTCCCATTATCCTTCCTCTGCTATCTAATTGAAAAACTCTACATTATGTCGCACTGGGCTTTTCTGTTTTCTTAGTAATCAATCTCTCCTTTTCAGCCTCGATACAAGCAACTACACAGATTATCCACTCTGCCTACACGAATACTCAATTTATAAAGATCATTAAATGACTTAGAGAGCCCTACTCAACTCAGATTCCACCTCCTTCCAAGTGAGGTACCACTGTCTTCCCATCCCCTCATACCCCTGGTGGGATCTATGTTACAGATTGGTCCATAGTCTGCCTTACCTCTGAGCTGTTTGCATATGTATTTACTCCCTGTTAGACTTGGACTTCTGTAGGGTAAAAACATTCTTTCACTTCTTTATTCCTTACACAGGCTAGCACATATTCTTTGGAGATGTTTTCTTCTTGGAAAGTGAAAAGAAGATCCCTTTATTCAGATAAAGGAGGCAATCGTTGCTGTGCTATTGTTGAGCTAGTCACTAGACCTTTATACTCCACATAGAACAAAGACTGCCTGTTCTGTTCGCACTACACTCAAGGCCTAACACAGTGCTCAAGGTGGGAGATGCCCATAAGTGCATACGGATGAAATCTAGCCTTCGTGTGGATCTGAAGCAAAGGTGTGTCACTTTTACATAATCTACCATGCATGCTTGGATCTGCTTTACCCTCCTTAAACCTCACAACACCCCTATGAGACTGATAGGAAAAACACTGTAGTTTACAGATTTGGAAATGGAGGCTTAGAAGATTGGCCAGTTTACAAGGCTCATAATATCTGGGTTAGGACTCAAACTAGTGCCCACCTTCCTTCATTTCCTCACATAAGTATTTAGTGAGGCCTGTGCTCAGAGATGGGGATAACAGTGAACAAGAATGTCAGGACCCCTTCTTTCATGGAATTTAAAGACAAAGAGAAAGAAAAGCAAAATGCACAGTTACAAAGTGGTACTGCGACTCCTTCCATGGTGTCTTGAGAATGGCATAGCTCAGACAGGGGTTGGAGGGTGGGGGGATAGGAAACACTTTGCAGATAGAAGAGTAATAAGCTGAGGCCTGATGGATGAATAGGAATTGGCCACCAGTTGCAAGGGTGAAGGGGGCAGTGTTCCAAGTAAATGCCTTTTGACATTTTTAAAAAGTATCATCTTTGTGTAAATTTGTAGTTTAGGAGTTTCCTCAAAAACTAGTCTCTGTTGGAAAAATTTAAGCCTCTTGCTACAAGCCTATGGTTAGTACTGACCATATTTCTGAGCCTCTCTCAGCATTCTCTTACAGAACCTGTAATATAACCCTCTCTATAACCCACTTCCCATTCCCAAGGTGAAGTACTCAGATCTGATTATTTTCTTGTGTATACAAGAAATACAACAGGCTAAACAATTTTTTTTTTCTGAGGTGGACTATGGTATACATAGACCTGCTGCAATTCTTAGATTTAGAAGTTAATTTCTATCATTTTGAAGCTGATGAAATAGTAGAGCAAAAAACAAAAGATAATATTTAGTGGCATTACAAAACCATTAATCAGCCTCCTAGTATGTGACATACAGGGTGCAAATATCTTCCATGTATTGTCTCATCTAATCCTCATAACAATCCAGTGAAGAAAACACTATTATCATCTCTTTGTAAATATTAGGAAATTGCTACTTAGACATAACTTCCCTGAAGTATGAACTTACTAAATGTAGGAACCAAAATTTAAGCCTTACTTGGTCTATATTGTTTCTTCTTGCTGCTGTAAAAAATTACTGAACATTTAGCAGCATAAAACAAATGTATTATCTCACAGTTCTAGAGGTCAGAAGTTCAAAATATGTCTCTCAAGGCTAAAATCAAGGTGATGGCAGTGTTGCATTTCTTGTTTCCTTCTGATGACTTGAGAGATCAATCTTTTGCGGTTTCTACTCTCTCGAGGTAGCCTACATTCCTTGGCTCATAGCCCCCAGCCAGCAACTATATCATTCCAACCTCTACTTTTACTATAACATATTCTTCTGTGACTCTCCTGCCTCCTTTCACTTATACAATTGTTATTACATTGGGCCCATGTAGATAACTCAAGATAATCTCCCCATTTCAAGATCCTTATCTTAATCACATCTTGAAAGTCCCTTTTGCCATGGGAGGTAACAAAGTCATGTGCTCAAAGAATGAGAATGTGGACATTGGGGAGGGGGCATTATTCTGCCTACCATATTGTCTTTTTCCATTATGCTATAGGGTGTGACTGGAGCTAGTGACACAGGGATATGGTTCTAATTAATGATACCTGTGGCAAAATGTAACTGAATTTGCTCTTACTGCTAAAATTGTCTTTCTCCTATTGGCTTCTGGATCTCTGGGAGACAGTAATTCAGATATCCGTACCCATAAGAGATGCTATTGACTCTATAATGCCTTCTCCCTTTATGACAATCATTTTCACCTCCACATGTGGTGCTATCTCATCGGCCATTTTTGTGTTTCCCTTCCAGCTCAGCCCCCTTACTCCTATCACCATGACAACCCATATCTCCCGATAAACGGATGAATGGCAGAGGTATCAGCAGAAACCCTAAGGAAAGCAAACCTCCAAACCCTCCCAGTCTGAGAAGTTTACCTTGTCTTATGAACACTGCTGAAAATCCTAGAATGCCACATGTTAGATCAACTAGTTCCAGGGAAATCAGTCCCATTCAGATAAAAAAAAAAAAAAAAAATTAATGGAAGGCACACTGTGTTAAGAGTCAATGACCTACATTCCATTTGCAGAATCAAATGATGGCACTCTGCTTCATTAGTGGACAAGTCACATGGCTGTTCTGGGCCTCAACATCCTCAGATGTGAAATGAGGTGAGTAACCTCTTCCTTTCCTCCCTCCCTCCCTCTTGGGACTGGTGAAAAGACCAAATGAGATCATCAACACAAAAGTGCTTTGCAAGCTGTAAAATTCATAGCTAGATGAGCAATCAGTGTAATTATTATTGGTGAAGACTCTGCAAGGAACTGTGGGAAATATAAAGATACATAAGGCATAGCTTCTGCCTCTAAGGGAATCTACAATTTGATAAAGGTAAGTCATGGACACAGATTAGCTTGTTCATGTAACCCCCTTCTAGCAGCAAGATTGTTTTTAACCCCAGTTATAGATAAAAGGCAGACTTATCATGGAGGACTGGGGGCTTTGCAGAACTTTGGAGACCTTTTAGTCATGGATGTTTGAGTATACTCTTAAATCTCCTACTTGAACTCCAATAACAATAATAGCTAAGATTTATTGAGAAATTACGATAGTGGTGAGTGTTTCTCCACTCTTGATATTCATTTCTTATGATGGGAGCTCAATTAGTATAACCCATGGCCTGTATCCACTCTTTTATTCACTTTGTCCCTGGGGTAGTGGAGAGATTTCTCTGATTGACAAATTTGGCTAGAGGAACTAAGAACATTTCATTCAGCTCCTCCTTTGACTTCCTGGAGGAGCACGACTCCTCTACTCTTTCATGTCATCGCTGGTAAAAGAGGCTCTTTTGTGAAGTCAGCCTGTCCCGGATAAGCACTGCCATGACTGGAGATCAATTCTGAGCTCACTTATTAGCAAGTCCATTTGGCAATGAGACTTAAAGCCATATTCTCCAACCTGCCCAATAAGGTGATATTTTGGTCTCTAGTTTTTTTTTATTTCTTACTCTGTTCAAAGTTATGTAGGAAGGCTATTCCAGGATCTCCATGACTAGTGCATCCTAGGGACCATGCTCAGTATTTTTCATGCCATATTTCATGTAATCCTGATAATATTAATAACACATGCTTTGGAGGGTTATTATCTCATGCATTTGAGGAAGTTGAAGTAGTTTGTGCAGCTTACCCAAGGTCTTCCAGGTAGTAAGTGGGTTGGGAGCCAAACCCAGTTCTCTCCAAATCTGAAACCTGCACACTTAGCTGAGCTGGCTGTACACAGAAGAGTCACGGAGGGAATTCTTGTTTCCACCAGAGATAACTTACACTCTAGCAGAACCGCAGCAATGGTCGGAATTCAGGAAATCTCTCTTCTTTTTTTCCCCTTATGGGCTGTATGACCCCTGGATTTTCATTTCCTTGTATGTAAAATAGAAATAATAGTAATACTGGGACTGCCTTGGGTACCTGAATGTTGTAATGAGCACATGAGAGGGTGGATGGACGGATCCTTTGAAAACCTGATGGTATGATACCAACAAAGGTGGTCAGGGTTTTCATAATTACTTCCTTCAGGTTTTATGATGAAGATTGCTTTCTGGCAACATTTTAGGAACTCAATATTGATAAATTGTCATATGGTTCGGTACAAATTCCTGACCGAAGTTTTGATCCAACAACCCTACCACTGTTGCTCTGCCTCCCTCACAGGCCCCAGCTCCCTCAGTGCCCATTCTTCGCTGTGATCAGAGGACTCACACTTCAGATGCATGACCTGAACCACAGTCCCCAAGTCTGAGCTTAGTGACTGACAAATCCGCAACCTCAGTTCAGATTCAGAAATGTGTCTTATGTGTGAACTACAGATTTCTCTGTAACAGAGGAACTTCTGGGGATTGTCAAAAAGAATTTCTATGTAACAGGGACAGAATTTTAAAGTCTCTATTTGTTCTTTTTATAAAGATTCATAAAGCCACAATCCTCATCTCAATCATAATGATGAAGCCTGAAATTAGGTTCTGAAGTTGCAGATGGGTTATGTGTCATGACTGAAGCTTCTCTAAGTCACCAGAGAATTGAAAACTCAATTAATTAGGGAGCAATAATACCCCACAAAAAATCTTGATATTAAAGCTAAATAGGCTATTGATGTATTTAATTTTATCATCTTCGCTTGAAAAACCAAGTGGAAGAAACTACACCCATGATGAAGACAAATTAGTACTTAAACACAGTAAAATGATTCGCGGCACATTTTGATATTTGATACTGAATTTGAGTTCAAATTAAAGACTCAAATTGGTCTTTAATTTGAACAAGGAATAATTTGTGAGAAAAACTATAGCCAACATGATTGGTTTTACACCCTTCAAAGACCAAACTATTAACTCTAGGTAAACTGATTACCTGCCATTTGATATTATCTTACAGACCCCATGACATTACCAATTGGCCACTCTATCCAACTAAATCTTGATCATCGGCTCTAGACAGGATATCAGGTATGTAGGAACAGAATTTGTCACTGCCTCAAGTGTGACAAACTCCAGGGCAGGATTAGACTGGCATGGTAGGTGCTTTCTTGGGTGAAGCATACTTCCTCACAACTATGACTTTGGGCTTGGCCATGTGACGTGCCTGATTCATGGAAGGTGGCCATGTACCAGTTCCTGGTAGAGGCTTTTAAGAGGCATTCTTTACCACCTCACACTAGACAGAATGGTCATCATTAAAAGGTCTACAAATAATACGTGTTGGAGAGGGTATGGAGAAAAGGGAATCCTCTTGCTGGTGGGAATGAAAACTGGTGCAGCCACTATGGAAAACAGTATGGAGTTTCCTCAAAAAACTAAAAACAGATTTACCATATGATCCAGCAATCCCACTCCTGGGCATATACCCAGACAAAACTATAGTTCGAAAAAATACATGCACCCCTATGTTCATAGCAGTGCTATTTATTGCTATGACAGTAAATAGCCAAGACATGGAAACAACCTAAATGTCCATTGACAGATGAATGGATAAAGAAGATGTAATAAACATCACATTGAAATATTACTCAGCCATAAAAAGAATGAAATATTGCCATTTGCAGCAACATGGATGGACCTAGAGATTATCATACTAAGCAAAGTAAGTCAGAAGGAGAAAGACAAATACTATAGGATATCACTTACATGTGGAATCTAAAATACTACACAAATGAACCCAGCTATGAAACAGAAACAGACTTACAGACATAGAGAACAGGCTTGTGGTTGCCCCAGAGACGGGGGAAGGGGGGAGGAGGGAAGGATTGGGAGTTTGGGATTAGCAGATGCGAACTACTATATATAGGATGGATAAACATCAAGGTCTTACCATATAGCACAGGGAACTATACTCAATATCCTGTGATCAACCGTATGAAAAAGAATAAGTTTTATATATGTGTGTGTATGTGTATATATATATATATATATATATATATATATATATATATATAAAAAACTGAATCACTTTGCTGTACAGCAGAAATTAACACTTTGTAGATCGACTACACTTCAATAAAGTATTTTTAAAAAGAGGCATGCTGTGGTGTGAGTCCAGCCCCACAACCTTCAGCCTTCTGCCATGAGAACGTCATGCCCTGGAAGTGGCTGCTCCTTCAACCTGAGCCCTACATGAGAAGACATAGTGCACCTGACAGTAGAACTGGCTACACGGTTTACAGGACCTGGTAAAAAATGACAATCTACGGCCCCTTGTTCTAAAATTAAGAATTTTAAGAACGTGACAACAGAACATTAAACCAAATGCGGGACCCCTCTGAGCATAAGACCCTTTGTGATCCTATAGGCGGCACATCCACGAAGCCAGCCCTGCTGGGAAGAGCTTGGGCTGAGCCCCAGGTCTCACACAATGTGAACAAGCAATGTTTGTTGTTGCACTCAGTTTTTGATGTTGCCACTAAAATTTTGGAGTTGCTTGCTGTAGCAGATGCTAATATAACAGACACCTAAAATGAGTAAAGCAATCGGCTGTAAAAGTGTTGTTATCACGGCAAACTGGATGTCTTGGCCCCATCCAAGACAGGCAGGAGCTACTCAGTTCCTGCCAACGGTTGCCCTGTGAGGATGCACCACTGCCAGCATGCACCCCCAGTGCTGCCAGTCTGTTTTTCATTACTGGGTGGAAATCCGCATTCTATGTGAAATAATTCCACTTTTTAACATGGGTAGCTTAATTTTTAAGGTATTTTACAGAGACAACAAAATCCTTCTGTTGTCTAGATCTTGCTTAGCACTGAACCATGAGGTTTCTTTCCTGATGCTAATGAAAATATAAGGTGGTTCAAACTAAGAGGAGTTAAAATGATGACTGAATTTCTTTTCCCAGTCTACAAGTGGACTCCTCAAAAGTCAGAGCTTACTCTTCAGATAGTAAAGTCACAAAATAAGAGGAGAGGATCATCACCTGAAACACCATGTAGGTAAATAGGCTCTTCCCCCAAATCCCCCATAATATAAAAGTGGCTTGTATGGACTTTAAGAGAACATAATAAAAGATATCCTTTAAATCAAAATAAAATCAGAGAACTCACTACGCCAGCAAGCAAGATAGACCTATCTATCACATACATGTACACACACACACACACAAACACACACATTATTTAAAAAGGATTCGTGCAAAACTTGGCTTGAATCTTACCTTTGTCACCTTTATCAAGATTCTTAACTGTTTTGGGTCACAGTTTTCTCATCAGAAAAATCATGATTTTTAATAGAACGTATCCTATAGGGTTTTGAGGATTAATTAAAGTAATGAGTGTAAAGTTTGAGCACTGTACCTGGTACACTGTAAGCTTAGCTATTATTTTATAGTAATGGTGGGGATCCCATCTATACAATGGTATGTATGTATTTTACATAACATTGTATATCTAACCCCTAGGACAGTCTCATCATATAGTAGATTTTTAAATAAATATTTGTTGAATAAAATAATGAATTAATTATGTCCAAAAGTGTTTGTTGAGATCTTACCAGCCAATGTGAGAAATGCAGAGAGGACTAAGTCAAAGCTGTGGCAAATATTTCATCTATATGAGAAATGCAGAGAGAGCTAAGTCAAAGCTGTGGTGAATATTTCATCTACAGGACACAGATTCAATGTATTTAAATACTCTTGATGCTATTTAACAGAGCCATTTCCTCCTTGATTGCTAATAGAACTCCAGTTTTATTCAGCAGACAGATGGCAATGTGCTCAGCAAAGACAGGTCCCTCCCTCAGTCCCAGGGGATAGATTTTAACTGATCTAAACTTAGATTGCTCTTAACCAATGGTGATAATCTATTCATTCCCCTTTGCTAGTCATTGGTTTGAGGGCAGGCTTGTGAATCAGTTCTGGCTAATGAAACACAGAGAAATTCTAATGGAGAACTCTTGGGAAATCTTTTCTTCCCAGATGAATAGCTGGGAATAATAATATAGAGTTTATAGAGGCAATGGACCTGCTTCCTTCATCTTCTTGAATGTTGACCTCTGGGGAGGTGTTGTTTGCAGCTGTGGCAGCCATCTTGAGCTCATGAGGGACAAATGAAGAGATCCATGGAATAGAATCTCCAGGCCCAGAATTGTGGAGCAGTTGAATTAAGCAATTCTGGAACTCTCTGTTAACTCAGAACTTCTGTTAAATGAGATAATGTTTCACTGTGTAAGTCAATTTTAGTTGGGTTTTCTGTTTCTTAAAAATTCACAGCATCCTAATTATACAATAATTTCTACATTGTTAAAGCACAGACTAGAGGATGGGACAGGTACAGAGAAATTTATTGTACAAAGTATACACTGTTAATTGTCACAGGAGGGAAAAGCTAAAATACTATGAAAGTTCAGGGGCAGGTGTAGTCTTGTCTAGTTGTTTTGTCTGTCTCTGGTGGAGTGGGGTTGGAAGGATAGGGTCAAATGAAAGGATCAGGAAAATTTTGTGCCTGAGGTAGCTTTTGAAATGAAATCCAAATGATGGGTAAAATTTGAATAGGCGAAGATTATGCCTTTGTTGTAGGTAGATAATACATCAGAAGCAAGATGTAAAGCTAATAAAATGTAACTCTTGTGAAATAAATTCATCGTTGGTATAAATGTAGTGAATTACTAAGGAATACAATAGTGTTTTGAAAAAATGAACAGTAACTAGAACTGCCCAAAGGGATGATCTACCTCATGGCCTAGGAGTACTAGATACATTCACACAGAAAAGCATGACCCGCCCTCTCCTTCATAAATAAGAGAATTCCTGTTCATTAGAATTCATTACGAGAACTTGAAACTTGTACAACTCAGAAGGTGTATCTCTGGCGACACTTGCAGTTGCCATCAAGGGGGCAGCTGCTGTCCAGCAATATCTCCACACAAGAGGGAGGATGTAGGAAGAAATGATCCATGGGTTTGTTTTGGAATTAAAACTCAGGAAATTACAGGCTTTTCTAGGGTTCTAATAGACACGTTCAGGTGAAAGTGATGGCACAGTAGCCATGGTGGATTTGGGTCTTCTCCAGTGGCTCTAAAGCTTAACCCCTAATCATGAAAGGATTGGAATCTATGTCATAAACAAGCAACTAGTTCTATGACAGTTTTATATGACAGAAGGTTAAGTATTCTTGGTCCCTATTGGCTTTATGGCACAGTAGGTAAGATGCTGTGCTTGGAGTTAAAATAGCCCAGATTTCAAATCTTGACTCTGCCTCTTACAAGCCATAACTTTGGGTAAGTTACTTAACCTCTCTCAGTTAAGTTATCCAACCGAAAAGTGAAGATAATGCTGACTTTAGCTGTTTTGCATGAGGTGAATAAAGTAATTATGTGTATGTAAACATCAAGTTCAGTGATTGACCTCTAATAAACACTCCAGAGTTTTTGTGGGAATGATGGGAGAGAAGAATGGTCTAGATCATGAAGATACCAGAACTAGGTTTTATTTGAAAATGAAGGGGAAAATGGCATCTATTGAAATGTACAAAACAAACAATGATCATTTACCTCCCAAATAAATTACAAATCTCTGGCATCAAAGAAAATAGTATGCGAAACCCAGAAGGCTTTTAAAAAAGGTCACTGAATGGAGGTTCCTTAAAAAACTAATAATAGAACTACCATACGACCCAGCAATCCCACTACTGGGCATATACCCTGAGAAAACCATAATTCAAAAAGAGTCATGTACCAAAATGTTCATTGCAGCTCTATTTACAATAGCCAGGACATGGAAGCAACCTAAGTGTCCATCATTGGATGAATGGATAAAGAAGATGTGGCACATATATACAATGGAATATTACTCAGCCATAAAAAGAAACGAAATTGAGTTATTTGTAGTGAGGTGGATGGAGTTAGAGTCTGTCATACAGAGTGAAGTAAGTCAGAAAGAGGAAAACAAATACTGTATGCTAACACATATATATGGAATCTAGGAAAAAAAAAAAAAGGTCATGAAGAACCTAGTGGCAAGACGGCAATAAAGACACAGACCTACTAGAGAATGGACTTGAGGATATGGGGAGGGGGAGGGGGAGGGGTGAGATGTGACAGGGTGAGAGAGTGTCATGGACATATATACACAACCAAAAGTAAAATAGATAGCTAGTGGGAAGCAAACGCATAGCACAGGGAGATCAGCTCGGTGCTTTGTGACCACCTAGAGGGGTGGGATAGGGAGGGTGGGAGGGAAATGCAAGAGGGAGGAGATATGGGGATATATGTATACGTATAGCTGATTCATTTTGTTATAAAGCAGAAACTAACACACCATTGTAAAGCAATTATACTCCAATAAAGATGTTAAAAAAAAAAAAGGTCACTGAAGGTTTAATGATCATACAGAAAAAAGAAGGAAAGGAACAGAAAAAGGAGGACAGCTGGCATTTCTTGAGCCCATGTGGGTCAGACATAGTGATAAACAATTTGTGTGTGAGGCATGTAACAACCACTCTCTGGGGTAAGCTCTCTTACTGCCCACATTTTACAAATGAAGGAAAATTAGACTTAGAAAGTAAGCCATCCCCCGCTTGCTGAATAAACTATGATTCACAGCCCCACCACACAGCCACTCCTTTGCTACGTGATCATAGATAGAACGGGACCTGTGTTCTCTGTCACCAACTCCCAGACATGGTCCCTTCCAGCTATAACATTCTGTGATTCTATGTATTTTAAAAGATTTCTCTCTGTTACAACTGCAGCTTCAGGTGCCAAATATTTTTTAATCTCCACAGAAACAGACTGAAAGGAAAATATGTATATAAACACATTTTCCTTTTCAAATTTAGTCAGTTGTGTTGTTCTTACAAATTGTACCCATCCATTATTTTAAGCACAAGTTCAACCAAACATCCAAAACCAGGGAAAGAGTAACAGCACTGATGTACAGGAAGAAAATTTGTAAATCAAGGTCTCTCTGTGGGTGGTTAAATTGCTATTTAAAAACCATTTAGCACTAGGCAGTCCAAGGAGGAAAAAAAAACAGGAGAATGTGGAAGAGACTGGTCCTTTTCCCCTCCCTAGGAAAACTACTTTTGTGCTGCATCTACTAATATGATTATTTATTTAGGTGGTACAGATAGAGACATTCATTAAAAGAGATAATAGATGTGTGGGCTTATTGTAGAATTATTTTGCCCCATAAGTATATTAAATCTGATAATAAATAGGAGGCTATAGAATAAGACAGATGTAGTTTTCAATCCTAACTCTGTAACTCAGCTAGCTGTGTGGCTTTGAACACAACTGTAAAATGAGGAGAGTCATAGGACCCAGGTCTCAGGGTGGATGTGGGGATTCAATGAGGGAACACGTGATGTAAAGTAACCATTAGATAGTAAGGATTTAATAAATATTACCTGTTAGGAAGGGCAGACTAGTGAATCAAAGTTCCTTTATATATATATATATATATATATAGAGAGAGAGAGAGAGAGAGAGAGAGAGAGAGAGAGAGAGGGAGGGAGAGGGAGAGGGAGAGGGAGAGGGAGAGGGAGAGGGAGAGGGAGAGGGAGAGGGAGGGAGAGGGAGAGGGAGAGGGAGAGGGAGAGGGAGAGGGAGAGGGAGAGGGAGAGGGAGAGGGAGAGGGAGTGGGAGTGGGAGTGGGAGTGGGAGAGAATAAAGAAAAAAAGTACAGAAGGACTTTCTCCAGCAAGAGTGCCAGTATCCACACTGTGCCATTTACACACAGCAATCCCATCCTCCTGGATACTAACAAAGGAAAGTAGATATGTAACCAAGCAAGATCCTATGGGGCCTCCCCAGGACAGGCCTTTCCCCATACCCTCTGCTTTAGCTTCTCTCTGAAATACACAGATAATAGTGTCTGATGCACATTTCCTGAGTTGTTTTACAGATGTGAAAGCCCCTACCAAATGCAAGATATTAATTACTTGATGACCATGAGCATGTATCCCCCAGACCTACTGGCACCTAAGGACTAATAAAGTTAATCCCTGTGACACTGCCCTGTTACCTCATCATCAACCAATCAGAGAATTGTGATGAGCTGATCATATACTCTGGGAGTTCCCTCCCTCACCTTGCCTTTAAAAATGTTTTGCTGAAACCCGTCAGGGAGTTCAGGTGTTTCGAGTACCAGTGGCCCTGGACTCCTTGCTTGGTGGCCTGCAATAAATGCTGTACTTTCCTTCACCACGACCCCATGTCAGTAGATGGGCTTTACTGTGAGTGGATGAGCAGACCCAAGTTTGACCTGGTAACAGAAGCCCTGAACCAGGGCTAGGATTTTCTGGAAACAAAATGATGGATGTAGAAGAGCACAAACAATGAGGGCAACACAGGGTAAGAAAGAAAAAGGGGTCCACAGGGGCTGGTCAAACAGAGCTTCCCAAACTTTTTACACTGTGGCACCCAAAGAAAGAAGTGATAATCTACTGTACCAGAAGAAAACTATAGTAAATTAAGATCCTAGAGAATGACTAACAGAAGAAATGAGGTACTTCAGATTGTGAGGTTAAAAAAAAGCTCTCTCTGAAGAGTCACATTTAAGATGTGACTCAATGATTAGAAGCTATCCGTGGAAAGGTTGTAGAAGAGCATTTCAGATGGAAGGCTCAGCAAATGCAAAGGCCCTGAGGCAGGATATAAAAGTGGTCATTTTCTAAGAACCAAAAGATGACAGTAAGGGTGGAGACCAATAAGAAAGGGGGCTTGTGACGAAAAGACAACCCTCAGAATGGGAAAAAATATTTGCAAACGAATCAACGGACAAAGGATTAATCTCCAAAATATATAAACAGCTCATGCAACTCCATACTGAAAAAACAAACAACCCAATCCAAAAATGGGCAGAAGACCTAAATAGACATTTCTCCAAAGAAGACATACAGATGGCCAAGAAGCACATGAAAAGCTCCTCAACATCACTAATTAGAGAAATGAAAGTCAAAACTACAATGAGGTATCACCTCACACCAGTTAGAATGGGCATCATCAGAAAATCTACAAACAACAAATGCTAGAGAGGGTGTGGAGAAAAGGGAACCCTCTTGCACTGTTGGTGGGAATGTAAATTGATACAGTCACTATGGAGAACAATATGGAGGTTCCTTAAAAAACTAAAAATAGAGCTACCATATGACCCAGGAATCCCACTACTGAGCATATACCCAGAGAAAATCATAGTTCAAAAAGACACATGCACCCCAGTGTTCATTGCAGCACTATTTACAATAGCCAGGTCATGGAAGCAACCTAAATGCCCATCAACAGACGAATGGATAAAGATGAGGTGGTACATATATACAATGGAATATTACTCAGCCATAAAAAGGAAGGAAATTGGGTCATTTGTAGAGACATGGATGCATCTAGAGACTGTCATACAGAGTGAAGTAAGTCAGAAAGCGAAAAACAAATATCGTGTATTAATGCAT